>NC_140222.1:4442688-4895188 GCF_951802725.1 Rutilus rutilus | reverse complement strand
TGAAAAATGAATTTATTTTTAATGTACTATATTATAGTTCAATGTTTTTTTTTATTTAATATTTTGTATTTTTCTGGGATTTTATTGTACCAAATTATATTTACACTGTATTTATAATCCATTTATTCACTTTTTTTTTTTAGCATAGACCTGAAAATTACATTTCCAACTTAAACTGTGGTCAATTTTAAAAACTGAAGTTTGATCTGTTTCAAAGACACTTGCCAGATTATTGCTGAAGTGAACATTGTTTAAAAAGTGAACTTAAAAAAAGTTACAGAATTGTACATTTATTGTTATGAAAAATGTGCAAAAATACAATTTTAAATTTTTATATGAAACATTTTCAAAAACATGTTTTTACTATAAAACTGTGAGAAAATCAAAGTCATAAATCTAAACAAAATTTGAGCCTGATATCTCAGTAAATGAGCTTTCAGTGAGATGTTGTTCGGCTGCAGTACCAAACGCTTCCACTAGAGGAAATTCGTCTCCCTGCTCAATTCTGACCGCGAGGAGCACAAGTGCGACTATTTTTTTCAGGACCAATTAACCTGTTCGAATCATGTCTATGATTTGTTTTGTGTTCACACAGCAAGTGCCAAAACCTTTACCAAGTTTCGTACCATTCCGATGAAGAAAAAAATAAAACAAAAGTAACACGTTTCGGTCTAAAATGACGACGAGCTCCACGTGCCGTTTCCCCGTACCTTGAGAGAAGGCGTCATGTTGCCAGTTTGCACCGACGTTTGGCGCGCCGTCATTGAGAACCACGTCCACCTTCCACGTCTGCAACTCCTTCCTGAGAGCCTGAGGAGAAACAGTTCATCAGAGACGGCATGTTAGTCCAGCATGTTTTGAATGGATTCTTAAACGCCTCTGATTGGTTAGAAAGCAGGTGTTCGCTGATAAACCCGTGTGCATCTGTGCAAGCGTCTTTTTGTGTGTTTTTGAAGCGTTGATCATTGACGCCAATCACAGACATAAATGTGACCTTGGACCACAAAACCAGTCACATGGGTCAATTTTGTTAAATTGAGATTTATACATAATCTCTATGAAAGCTCTATGATTTAACAATTAAATAAGCTCTCCAGTGATGTATGGTTTGTTAGGATAGGACAATATTTGGCCGAGATACAACTATTTGAAGAAAAAAAGAGAAAATCTCCTTTAAAGTTGTGCATTTATGTTGGCAATTGTGCTGCATTCACTCACACAAATACATGTTTTATATATTTACAGTAGGAAATTTACTAAATATCTTCATGGAACATGATCTTTACTTAATATCCTAATGATTTTAGGCATAAATGAAAAATCGATCATTTTGACCCATACAATTGGCACAAATATACCAGTGCGACTTGTGACTGGTTTTGTGATCAAGGGTCACATATGTTGAGCGCATGAACACAATGGCCAATCAGAGGCGTTTAAGAATCCGTTCAGTGCTCAAAATGCTAGAGGGAAATGCTGGTATTGTCAATTTTTTTACATTTTCAGTAACGCTTTTCCCTAAAGCATCGTTAGACAACTATCAGGATCTGATGATTATCATTCAATCTATGATTGAATCTGGAAATAAAGCAAAATAACTGAGAAAAATTAGAAATAGTCCTCAGATGCATGTCTGTAATTTATAGCAAAACATCTAGCGTTAATTAGAAGTCAAACAGATTCATTAACAGTAGTTACTACTCCAACACCTGCGTGACATCATTAACCAACGTGGTTGAGCGACAGTACGGTTTCGGGAAAGAGTCGTGACTCGCTAGTGGATTTCTTCAGCGATGCGTCGCACTGTGATAGTGAAGCAGCGAGTTACGGCGCTGTACGGCAAACACACTCCTGAGCCGACTGAAGCCCGCGCACACACACACACCTGTCTGCACTTCTCCGTCGTGATGTCCTCCTGCAGCGTGACCACGTTCGGGATGCTCTTGATCGGCACCAGATCCACACCTGACATCAAATCAAGAGTCAACACTGGAGTCTGAGTCCGAATCAGAGACGCTACACTGCAAACTCAACTCACCGATCACCAGACTCGACACGGGCATGAACTTGGACGCCACCTGCAACCTAAACATCAAACATACACACACGGGTCAGTCATCAATAACTCGGGCTGGAACAATATATAGTCACAATATATCGCAATACAACAATATTGTGTATCGTGGAGAGTTTTAGTGTCAGTACAACATTAATTTACTATATAATGTTGAATATAATGTATAATAATGCAATGGGGGAATATGTGTGTGTCCTGATAATGCCACATATCTGATGTTACCAGTAAAAAGTGCTACATTATATTAAATATATCTAGTCAGTGACAGATATATAATCAAATAATCCTGTATTTTAAGCTTCAGAATCATGAATTGTTATTCTGGTGTCTCTATTGTCCTGCGCTTTGGGTTTCAGCACCAAGTCCACGACAATTCATTTACACACACAATGTAATAACAAATTTAGCTTTTTAATCAACAGTACATTTTCAGTTAACCTTATCATATGTCTTGGAGTATCGCAATCATACCGTATCGTGAGTTCAGTATCGTGATAATATATCATGAGTTCAGTATCGTGATAATATCGTATCGTGAGTTCAGTATCGTGATAATATCGTATCGTGAGTTCAGTATCGTGATAATATCATATCGTGAGTTCAGTATCATGATAATATATCATGAGTTCAGTATCGTGATAATACCGTATCGTGAGTTCAGTATCGTGATAATATCGTATCGTGAGTTCAGTATCGTGATAATACCGTATCGTGAGTTCAGTATCGTGATAATATCGTATCGTGAGTTCAGTATCGTATCGTGAGTTCAGTATCGTATCGTGAGTTCAGTATCGTGATAATATCGTATCGTGAGTTCAGTATCGTGATAATATCGTATCGTGAGTTCAGTATCGTGATAATATCGAATCGTGAGTTCAGTATCGTGATAATATCGTATCGTGAGTTCAGTATCGTGATAATATCGTATCGTGAGTTCAGTATCGTGATAATATCATATCATGAGTTCAGTATCGTGATAATATCGTATCGTGAGTTCAGTATCGTAATATCGAATCGTGAGTTCAGTATCGTAATATCGTATCGTGAGTTCAGTATCGTAATATCGAATCGTGAGTTCAGTATCGTAATATCGTATCGCGAGTTCAGTATCGTGATAATATCGTATCGTGAGTTCAGTATCGTAATATCGAATCGTGAGTTCAGTATCGTAATATCGTATCATGAGTTCAGTATCGTAATATCGAATCGTGAGTTCAGTATCGTAATATCGTATCGTGAGTTGAGTATCGTGATAATATCGTATCGTGAGTTCAGTATCGTGATAATATCGTATCGTGAGTTCAGTATCGTAATATCGAATCGTGACATGAGGGTCTCGTTACACCCGTATGGATAACGTTTGAGTTTGAGCAAATTCCCAGTTTCAATTCTATTCTAATATAGTAAACAAAACAAAAAAAGTACAATATTTGGATATCAAAACACATTATTCTGTGACTTTTTGCAAAACATTCTGAATAACGAACGAATACCATGAACAAACACCAGCAGCCTAAAGCGCAACTAACTAAACCTAGACTAACTAATAGAAATATCAAACATTATTAAAGACAAGTATGAAATCAGTAGTACAATAAGAACAAATAAGCAAATTAGCAATAGCACAAATAAATACGACTGAACAAAAGTTCAGAAACTGAAATCAAATGGTAAATAACACTGCATAGTTTTCCTTTTATAAATAAAATATAGATGGAATCTATGAATAGCTATTACATTAAAGCCTTATTAAAGCTATGAACGTTATTCAGTCAAGATCAGTAAGTGACCGTCTGTTTCTCATGTTCTTTGATTAATGTTAATGATCAGGTTTATTAGGCTGCTGTCACTTTAAGACTGAATGCATGGATTCAATATACTGATACACATGCGTTTTCTTCCTCAACTGTTTGTGTTCACTTTAGACTTAACTGACTGTTTCTGTGTGTATTTATCCGTTGAAGTGCAAGACAGATAGAGATATATATATATATATATATATATATATATATAATAAATTAGAAAACAAATCTTTAAAATAAACATGCTTATACTTTAGATGGCAACTTCTTGAATCTGCAATCCTATTACGTTTTTTTCACAAATAAAGTAATTGTTTAAAAATATATGAATATGTGAATAAAAAGGAGGTAAACACTGTAACGGCACTCAGCAATCTGGCGCGCGTTTGCTGAATGTTGACGGCAAATGAGAAAGTATTTTAGCCTGATTGTTTGACTTTTCTGTTACAAATAATATAAAACCAAACGCTTTACTTTTTCACATACCATTTACTTTCTTTGTTTACCAGTTCTGTCTAACAAAGTATTAGATATGACTGACAAGAGATCGTAACGTAATGAAGACGGAGAATGTGAGTGAGCGCTGTGTGATCAGACCGTTCTCTTCTCAGGCGCTGGTGTTCTCCGCGCCGCCCGTCAAAATAAAAGTCTGGAGCGCCGTCAAAATAAAAGTCCCGCTTCCAACACATCGGCCAATCAGAAAAAAGTATATACGTTGTATTTTATATATATATATCGGCCTTGGCGATATATCGGTCGAACACGATTTAAAACAGATATTTTGTTGTAAATTTTAAAAGTAATGCGTTACTTTACAAGTTACTTGAAAAAGTAATCTGATTACAAAACTCAAGTTACTTGTAATGAGTTACCCTCAACACTGGCTCTGATATTACTTTAATTCAGCATTTATGTTGAAAATGAAATGAGATCAATCAATCCGCGTTATAAAGCGTTTCCTCACCATCCTCCTGGAGCGGCACACAGATCCACCAGAGCTCGAGCTTTCTGGAGAAACTGGAACTTTCGGTTGAGCTGAATGAGCTTGAAGGACGAGCGGGACCGATAACCTTAAAATGACCAACAATACATGAGCAAACGCCTTCATTTGATTACCACTCTTTATGATCATATATGCATTAAATCATACATCTAGGAAATTAAAACACACAACACAGGATTTAAGGATTTTATAGGGTAAAAAAAATTTACGAGTTGTTAAACGGCTATAAATTCACTTCATTAGACATTATTAAAATTTCATTAAACCGTTAAAACTGAATCCAGAACAATGAAAATGAATAACACGGGCCCTAAAAATGTCATTTTTGTTACACTTTCAATAGTCTTGTTACATGTGTTACATTTCTTAGTTACACTTTATTTTAAGGTGTCCGTGTTACAGTGTAATTACACATTTAAATACTGAGTACTAATAAATAACCACATGTATGGGGTTAGGATTTGGGTTAGGGTTAAATGCGTGTAATTAACTTTATTTTACAGTGTCATTGTTACATATAGTTACTATAGTAATAACGATAAATTATGTATAATTACATGCAACTAACCGTCAACCAAACCCTATTCCTACCCTAACCCTATAGTAAGTACATGCAGTTAATTAATATTACTCAGTACTTAAATGTATAATTATACTGTAACAACGACACCTTAAAATAAAGTGTAACCCACAATTTATAGTAGGTCTAATTACTATAGTAACTACATGTAGCAAAGACACAGTAAGGTGATGTGTTACACGTTACATGACTTTAATTAATTACACATGCTTTTTGGCTACTAAATTTGACGTAAGCTTTAAATAAAAGTCCAGAAAATGTCAAATAAAAACATCAGAAAGCTCCCACAACATGATAAAAACACGGTATTAGCATAGACATGGCCTCAGATTGTAATACCATGCTAGTTAAGAGTACTTAACATCATACTTGAATGATACTTAAAGGAATGACATGCTAACTTTAATCTCAAAACACCCGCTGTTACTACAGTTAACGTCCGAAAAACACTGTAATAACGTGGTACTTCGTGCTCTTTCTTAATGTTCATGTTTACGCGACTTACCCGTTTCTTTTGCGAGGTGATAGAATTTATCCTTTCTGGTTTTTCCGACTTTGAGTTTTTTACCCATGATTTCTGTTGCGAATTAACAGTTTTTAGGCTTTATTTCCACACGCTTCACCTCACCGTGTCGCGAGCACTGAGAGCCACACGTGTACTCCGGCGGCGCAGAGAGATGACGTATTCGTCAGCAGACGTTATAATATTTATTTATGTTTTACATTGGAAGTTGTTTCATTTGTTTGGATCTTTTTTTACAGTCTATGGTTTGGATATTCATTTGTTTGGAAATTATACATTTAGAAAAAAATAAATAAATAATTACGTGTGGCAATATGCTTTAAAATGAATATATATATATAAAAATCTGGGTAACACTTTATTTTACAGCGTCATTGTTACATATATAATATAATATTACCATAGTAATAACAGTAAATTATGCATAATTACATACAACTAACCCTCGGCCACTTCTTCCCAGAACTCATTTGCATAATCCAATTTAACAAATGTGGTATTGTTTCAAGATTACATTTACAAAATCCACACTGTGAAGAGATGTCTAATTTAAATTTAGGAATACAGGGATAGTAATTATGTAAAGTGAAGCTCTTAACAGAAACTTATTAATGTCAGTCCATATATTAATAGTAGAAAGAGAAGGATCATTTCCATTTGAAAAAAAGCTTTGGGTTGACAGCTGATCTTCTAATTGTTTTTACATTTGACATTGGAAAGTGCTCCAGTGGATAATTGGGGCATTTCACAGACTGATTGTTTTATGTAAATATGTTTTATGTAAATATGTTAGTAATCAGACAGTTTATGGCACCCGTTGACCGTTAAAATACTACAGAAGTCAATGGTTACCAACATTTTTCAAAATATCTTTATTTGTGTTCAACAGAAGAAAGAAACTCATACAGGTTTGGAACACCAAGAGTAATAAGTAATGACAAAATGTTCATTTCTGGGTGAACTATCCTTTTAATATGCAAATAAGGGGGCGTGGTCTCTCCTTACGCCGTCATCAGAACTAGACTCTGGCGCGGTCACGTGCTACTCGCAGAGAATACTCCAGATCCAAGATGGCGGCGTACATGAGAATGTGGAGATCATACCGTCCCGCGTCCAGAAGCATCAGCACAGCTTCATCAGCAGGAACGGTCATGATCAGAGCCGGGTTAAACGCGTTATTCCCGCGGGATCCTCTCAGCGGAAGCCGCTTCATCCACATCCAGCGCTCGTATTCCAGTATATCCAGCAGAAAGTCGTTACACAACGCGAGGATCTCAGCATCCGCGGTGAGTGACAGGTGGAGGCGCGTGCCCGCGGGCTCCGGGAGCCTCGGACTCGGGTGTCAACAGCAGAGGTGTCTCTTCGGGAACCAGGGAAGCGGGTTCTCCGGGCAGGACGGTGCGGAGAGTAGCGGGGGAGCTGAGGATGAGTCCGGGGGTGATGAAGGTCCTTATACTCCTCCTCCTCCTCAGATGAGCGCGCTCACCACGATGCTCGTGCCCGAGGTTTTCCCGAACGTGCCCCTCATCGCTGTCAACAGGAATCCCGTGTTTCCCAGATTCATCAAAATCATTGAGGTGATGATCTCACAGATGCATGCATGACGCAATCGGGGTTATGAAACATACAAGGTAGAAAAAAACAAACATTAGAAATAAGTAAGAAGTAACTTGTGACATGTGTCAATAGTTTGACATTGACTTTTAGAGACACTGAAGTTTTCTTTGTGTTTTACTGCAGTTTTACTCTGGTGTTGATGGTGTTTGCTGGGGATTTCATCATCCATAGTAGAGTGTGTGTGTGTGTGTGAGAGAGAGAGTGAGTGAGTGAGTGAGAGTGTGTGTGTGTGTGTGTGTGTGTGTGTGTGTGTGTGAGAGAGAGAGAGAGTGTGTGAGAGTGAGAGTGTGTGTGAGAGAGAGAGAGAGAGAGAGAGTGTGTGTGTGTGAGACAGTGAGAGAGAGAGTGTGTGTGTGTGAGAGAGAGAGAGAGAGAGAGAGAGTGTGTGAGAGTGAGAGTGTGTGTGAGAGAGAGAGAGAGAGAGAGAGAGAGTGTGTGTGTGTGAGACAGTGAGAGAGAGAGTGTGTGTGTGTGTGTGAGAGAGAGAGAGAGAGAGTGAGTGAGAGTGTGTGTGAGAGAGAGAGAGAGTGAGAGTCTGTGAGAGAGAGAGAGAGAGAGAGAGAGTGTGTGTGTGTGTGTGTGTGTGTGTGTGTGTGTGTGTGTGTGTGTGTGAGAATGAGATCAGTGAATGGACTATACAGAAAGTTCTTTCCTGAGAAGGTTGTGTATTGTTTACCCTGTCAGCACTTGAGTAGCTGAAGTCTAGTAGTTCTGCATCGGAAACCGCAGTTTTCTTGCAATGTTTCTGATTGTAAGACGTTTATAGCAGTGAATGATCATCCTGGTAATAGAGCTGCACGATTCTCCCACGAATAGACAAGTAAACAAACTAACATGTGATTTACTAGAGGCTCTGAGAAAATGTTAAAATGTTTAGTTAATCTAAATCAATTATTTTTTTAAAAATCAGGTTGAGTGAATGAATCGATGACTACAGTCTTTTCAACATCACAGTATCATTATTTCTGTCTTACAATAATTCATATTATCACAGAAGTACTGGGATAAAAGTTCAGATATAAACACTGATGTTTACGGTAATGATCAAAATAGAGCAAATCACCTTTAGGAAAAAACTTGCCGCTTCAAATAGCGATTGTGTCGATTACATCATTACACCAGTAGGTGGCGACGAGTGACTGTTAAAAAGTGTCTGTCATTGAATCATTCATGCAAGAGATTTGTTCAAAAATGCTGATTCATCCAGTAATGAAACGAGTGAAGTATTTATGAGTGAGTCATTGAATCATTCACTCAACCCGATTTTTAAAAAATAATTCAGATGATTTCAACATTTTAAATAGACTGCAGCAATTAGCATTTTGTCAGAACCGTAAATCACATTTTAGTTTTAGTTGTCTATTCAGAATCTGAAACAAAATATCTATCCAGAATCGTGCAGCTGTACTTATTACTTAACATTATTGATTATTATAGATTGCATCGATTAGTTGTTGTAGCTCCAATTGATAACAATGTAAATATTAGTGTTGAATGAAAAAGTTTTTAAACACCCACCTAAACAAAACCAGTCAAGCTGATTTGCATATTTGTGAATATTTTGTCATCTGAAGGTAAAAAACAAGCAGCTGATGGACCTGTTGAGGCGAAAGGTTCGCCTCGCTCAGCCGTACGCAGGTGTGTTCCTGAAGAAAGATGACAGGTAAGTGATTGTGCGTTTGATATAACGACTGTAAGTTGATGTTGCGCTGATTGTGGCGTTTATTTCCCAGTAACGAGTCGGATGTGGTGGAGAGTCTGGATGCCGTTTATCACACCGGAACATTCGTGCAGATCCACGAGATGCAGGATCTCGGAGACAAACTCCGGATGATTGTGATGGGACACAGAAGGTGACGCTCGAAATCACAGCTTTGAAAATGCCGTTCTCAGGAAAGTTGACCTCTGACCTTTTTTCCCCTCGTGGTCTCCCAGAATCCGCATCAGTAAGCAGCTGGATGTTGAGCCGGAGGAGCCGGCGTCCCTGGAGCTGGAGGCGGAAGGCGAGCCGCCCAAAGCAGCGCGCCGGAAGCAGAAACGTTCCCGCAAGGATCCGGCGTCTCCGGCCGAGGCCATGGAGGAGAAGGTGCGGGAGGCGGAGCTTGTGGTGGAGGCGCTTCCTCTTCCCAGCGTCCTCATGGTGGAGGTGGACAACGTGATCCACGAGGAATTCCAGGTCACAGAAGAAGTCAAGGTCAGCCTTACTTAGGGATGCAATTTTGGCCAATACTGATAATTCATTATATTTGAAAGCCGATAACCGATAATTTCTTATATTTGAAAGCCGATAACCGATAATTCTTTATATTTGAAAGCCGATAACCGATAATTCATTATATTTGAAAGCCGATAACCGGTAATTTCTTATATTTAAAAGCCGATAACCGATAATTTCTTAGATTTGAAAGCCGATAACCGATAATTTCTTATATTTGAAAGCTGATGACCGTTAATTCTTTATATTTGAAAGCCGATAACCGATAATTTCTCACATTTGAAAGCCGATAACTGTTAATTCTTTATATTTGAAAGCTGATAACCGCTAATTGCTCATATTTGAATGCCGATAACCGTTAATTCTTTATATTTGAAAGCCGATAACCGATAATTTCTTATATTTGAAAAGCCGATAACCGATAATTTCTTATATTTGAAAGCCGATAACTGATTACCGATAATTTCTTATATTTGAAAGCCGGTAACCAATAATTTCTTATATTTGAAAGCCGGTAACCGATAATTCTTTATATTTGAAAGCCGATAACCGATAATTTCTTATATTTGAAAGCCGATAACCGCTAATTTCTCATATTTGAATGCCGATAACCGATAATTTCTTATATTTGAAAGCCGATAACCGTTAATTCTTTATATTTGAAAGCCGATAACCAATAATTTCTTATATTTGAAAGCCGATAACCGATAATTCCTTATATTTGAAAGCCGATAACCGATAATTCTTTATATTTGAAAGCCGATAACCGATAATTTCTTATATTTGAAAGCCGATAACCGATAATTTCTCACATTTGAAAGCCGATAACTGTTAATTCTTTATATTTGAAAGCCGATAACCGATAATTTCTCATATTTGAATGCCGATAACCGTTAATTCTTTATATTTGAAAGCCGATAACCGATAATTTCTTATATTTGAAAAGCCGATAACCGATAATTTCTTATATTTGAAAGCCGATAACTGATAACCGATAATTTCTTATATTTGAAAGCCGATAACTGTTAATTCTTTATATTTGAAAGCCGATAACCGATAATTTCTTATATTTGAAAAGCCGATAACCGATAATTTCTTATATTTGAAAGCCGATAACCGATAATTCTTTATATTTGAAAGCCGATAACCGATAATTCATTATATTTGAAAGCCGATAACCGATAATTCTTTATATTTGAAAGCCGATAACCGATAATTCTTTATATTTGAAAGCCGATAACCTATAATTCATTATATTTGAAAGCCGATAACCTATAATTCATTATATTTGAAAGCCGATAACCTATAATTCATTATATTTGAAAGCCGATAACCGATAATTCTTTATATTTGAAAGCCGATAACCGATAATTCTTTATATTTGAAAGGCGATAACCGATATATTGGCCGTTAAATCTAAATCAAAATTTTTATATAATTTGAGAGCCTGATTACAAAACCAAAATTCTAACCATTAAAATCATTTAGTACTTCAGCTTAAAAAAATTAGAAGCATCTTAATTTATTCTATTTAAATCGATCTTTATAATTATCATTTTTTCGAGTAGCAATTTTTTTTTATGGTTTTAGTTAGCGATAATAACCCTGGTTCAGTATGCTAAGCATTTTCCAGCATATCGGAAAGACATTTATACATTTATCCAAAGCGACTCGGAATCACAGCATACGTTGTGTGGTTTTACATCAGGCGCTGACGGCTGAGATCGTCAAGACCATACGTGACATCATCGCTCTGAACCCACTGTACAGGTAAGAGAGGTGAAAGAGGCTGTTCAAAACCGCATGCTAAGGGAGATCAGTGTGTTTATCTGTGTGTGTGTGTGTTTGCTAGAGAGTCTGTGCTCCAGATGATGCAGGCTGGGCAGAGAGTAGTGGATAACCCTATTTACCTGAGCGACATGGGGGCGGCGCTGACCGGGGCCGACTCGCACGAGCTGCAGGACGTCCTGGAGGAAACAAACGTACGTTTACAACCCCCGAAACCCAGTCTCAGAACGTCAATGTGTGTCTAACAGAAGACCTGTCGTTACAGATTCCCAAACGACTCTACAAAGCGCTTTCTCTGCTGAAGAAGGAATACGAACTGAGTAAACTACAGCAGCGTCTCGGGAGAGAGGTGAGGACACGTTCCTGACTAGGGTTGGGAGTCGAAAATATCGGATACTTGTCATAAAATTAAAATTTCGAATTATAATTTTTAATGTTCTTCAATTTTTAATGCATGTTTGAATAAATCTGGCAAGTTTTTATGACAGCCACCATTTATGTTTATGTTTCATATAACTTTATTATTATAAAAATAAATAAAAGTGTAATTTACCTACTATTTGTCACACGCTGTTGCTTATTCATCGATTTCCGCTGGCCTGCTGGTTTTGATGCTCAGGTGGAGGAGAAGATCAAGCAGACGCACAGGAAGTACCTCCTCCAGGAGCAGCTGAAGATCATTAAGAAGGAGCTCGGCCTGGAGAAAGAGGACAAAGACGCCATTGAGGAGAAGTTCAGGGAGAGGTTGAAGGAGCGCACCGTACCTCAGCACATCATGGAGGTTATCAACGAGGAGCTGAACAAACTGGGGCTGTTAGATAACCACTCCTCAGAGTTCAAGTAAGAGTAGACTCAAGTAAACTCAAGTAATGAGTTTATATCATTGTTATAAACAAATGTAGTCTATGAATACTATACCATTTCTTCTTCAAGGATTAGTTCACTTCAGAATTAAAATTTCCTGATAATTTACTCTCCCCCACGTCATCCAAGATGGTCTTTCTATCTTCAGTCGTAAGGAAATGAAGGTTTTTGAGGAAAACGTTCCAGGGTTTTTCTCCATATAGTGACTTCAATGGGGTCCAATGGGTTGAAGGTCCAAATTTGAGTTTCAGTGCAGCTTCAAAGTCTCGACACGATCCAGCCGAGGAATAAGAGTCTTATCTAGACAAACCATCCGCCATTTTATAAAAAACATAAACATTTATATACTTTTAACCACGAATGCTCACCTTGCACTGGCTGTGATGCGACACACATTACGTAATCAGGTTGAAAGGTCACGCATGACGAAGGAGAAAGAACAGACCTAGTGTTTATAAAGCGAAAGTCAAACGGCCTTTACAAAAAAAATACGAAATAAAAGGTAAACCAACGATGTCGGACGATTTTGAAGTTGGAGGACAAAATGAGATGGAGTTTTTCGCCCTACCCTACATTTCTGAACCGGAACACACGTGACCTTTCAACCTGATTACGTAATGTGTGGCGCATCACAGCCAGTGCAAGACGAGCATTTGTGGTTAAAAGTATATAAATGTTTATATTTGTTATAAAATGTCCGCTGGTTTGTCTAGATAAGACTCTCCTTATTCCTCGGCTGGATCGTGTCGAGACTTTGAAGCTGCACTGAAACTCACATTTGGACCTTCAACCCGTTGGACCCCATTGAAGTCACTATATGGAGAAAAATCCTGGAACGTTTTCCCCAAAAACCTTCATTTCTTTTCCACTGAAGATAGAAAGACATGAACACCTCAGATGACGTGGGGGAGAGTAAATTATCAGGAAATTTTAATTCTGAAGTGAACTAATCCTTTAATGTCCATTAAAATGCCCAAGAAGCTGAAAACCCAACTAAAACCAGCTTAAGATGGCTGTACATGGACTCTACCTGGACTTTAGCTGCTTTAGATTGGTTTATCAGTTGGTTTCGACATGGAAGACCATCCGAGTACAGCAGCAAACCAGCTGCCATGTTCCACAAAGCAGTTTGACCTCCATAAAATGGTATTTCGCTCATTCAAACTTTGATCCTTCTCTTCCCCCCCATTAAAATCCCCAGCGTCACCCGTAACTACTTAGATTGGCTGACCTCCATGCCGTGGGGAACCAACAGTGTGGAAAACCTGGAGTTGGTCCGAGCCAAAGAGGTGTTGGAAGAGGACCACTACGGAATGGATGACGTCAAGAAACGCATTCTGGTAAAGATCAAGCATAAGCGGCTCAATCTTTCAAAGTACGCTTACAAATCCTATTAATCCTGGTGCTTGTTCATTCCTGCAGGAGTTCATAGCGGTAAGCCAGCTTAAAGGCAGCACACAGGGAAAGATCTTGTGTTTCTATGGCCCTCCTGGAGTCGGCAAGACCAGTATCGCCCGCTCGATCGCCAGAGCGCTTAATCGCGAATACTTCCGCTTTAGTGTGGGAGGAATGACGGATGTGGCGGAGATTAAGGGCCACAGGTGAGTGATGCGTGCGAGGCCACGCCCACCAGCTGTGATGTCATGCATGAACATTTGTGTCAAGTCAGTTCAGTTCAAGTCAATTCAAGTCAAATCAGTTCAATTCAATTCAAATCAATTCAGTTCAAGTCAATTCAATTCAATTCAAATCAATTCAAGTCAATTCAAAGTCAAGTCAAATCAGTTCAAGTCATTTCAATTCAATTCAGTTCAGGTCAGGTCAAGTCAAGTCAAGTCAAGTCAAGTCAAGTCAAGTCAAGTCAAGTCAAGTCAAGTCAAGTCAAGTCAGTTCAATTCAATTCAAGTCAAGTCAATTCAATTCAATTCAAGTCAATTCAAGTCAATTCAAGTCAAGTCAGTTCGAGTCGAGTCAACTCGAACTGAACTGAATTGACTCGACTCGACTCGAACTGACTTGACTTGACTTGACTTGAATTGACTTGACTTGACTTGACTTGACTTGACTTGACTTGAATTGAATTGACTTGACTTGACTTGAATTGACTTGAATTGAATTGAATTGACTTGACTTGAATTGAATTGACTTGACTTGACTTGACTTGACTTGAATTGAATTGAATTGAATTGAACTGAACTGAACTGAACTGAACTGAACTGACTTGACTTGAATTGACTTGAACTGAATTGACTTGAACTGACTTGACTTGACTCGAATTGACTTGACTTGACTCGAACTGAACTGAGTCGAGTCGAGTCAAGTCAAGTCAAGTCAAGTATATTTGTATAGCGCTTTTCACAATACAGATTGTATCAAAGCAGCTTCACAGTATTAAATTAAAATAATACAACAAGGTTTGTTTCTAGTGGAATTTATTGATAAAATCAAATTAGATATCCCCAGAATATCCCCGAGTCGAGTCAAGTGAGTCGAGTCAAGTCAGTTCAACTCAATTCAGTTCAACTCAATTCAAGTCAAGTCGTTTATTACTGTCATGTGTAAAAGTTACAAAGTACTAGGCCTACACAATTAATCGAATTAGTAATTGTGATTACAGTTACGGATGCCACAATTATGTAAATCGTTCAAAGGCGCAATTACAAAAAAAAACGTCTGCTTACATTATTCTGTGTGCTTACGGCGTGTTTTTCTTTCTTTCTAGAGTTTATCTAAGGGTTTTTTTCCCCATTGTTTTAATTTTAGTTTAGTTTAGACATTTGAGGCTTAATGCTATAAAAAAGCTGTTCAAAACATCATTTAATGTAAATTGTGACAGTCGTAATTAATAATCGCAATTACAATTTCAAGGGAATAATCGACAATTATGATTTTTGTCATTATCACGCAGCCCTACCAAGTACAATGGAAAACTTACTTGAAAGCCACTCCACAGACTATAGACAGAGCAAATACAATAAACCTCACTGCTATATAAACAAAACATATATACATATATACACAAATTACCAAATGATTGCAAAACCATATGACAATAAGATAATCGGTAGCCGCGTTTCCATTACCCTTCAAATTGCGCAAATTGAAATTGCGAATTGAAAATACGCTTTTAATGGAAACGCGTAATTTTCGCAAAAATTCCCATTTATCGCAAAAAAGTTTTTCCGCTTGCATGACGAGGTTTTTCAGGCAATTCGAAAAATAAATATTTCGCAAAACTGCAATGGAAACAGTTTTAGCGCATTTACAGGTCACCTGACGTAGACGACGCGGTGTGTTTGGACAGAATACGAGACAGAGTTCTTTATTCAATTCATATAAGACAAAAGAATTACAGGAATAATGGATTCTAAACCTCAAAGAAATGCCACAATCAAGACCTCGCAGCAGATCTGAGGGAGAAACACCCAGAAACACCTCATATGTGCCGCTCACAAGTATAATAAGGGTCGTTCCTTGCCATTAATGCTTGGAAAACACACATACGTCTCCTTTTTTGTCGACATTTAGAAAAAATCGCAAAAGTTTTGCGCAGATCTGTAATGGAAACGCGCCTAATGACAAAATAAAAAAGACAATAAAGTGACATTTTTGATCTTACGAGTTTCCAGTATTCTTGCCCAACACTAACGTAAGTGTTAGACATCAGTGTTGATTAAACATTAGTGTTGAACAATCTTACGGCACTGGGGTAAAAACCATTCCTGCATCTACAGGATCTTAGTACGCAGTTCTGTGTGTGATTGTGTTCGTGCATTGCAGGAGAACATATGTTGGTGCAATGCCTGGAAAGATCATCCAGTGCCTGAAGAAAACTAAGACTGAAAACCCACTGGTCCTTATTGATGAGGTATGAACAATAAACAGGGTTCGTACACGGACTCCTGGAAAACCCTTGAAAAAAGCCATTTTTACGAAGAAGTACTTGAAAATGGGAAATGTATTTGTAATTTTATTGATAAAACAATCTTTTCAGACAAAATCAACACTGCATTCTGTCTGATATAGATATAGAGGCATTTCACATGAATATGCGTGTGATATTGCTCATATTAATATCCAAGTACACGATACAGCTTTCATTCTTCAATCATATATTCATGGGGAATAAATCAGTTTGAAAGAGGAAAGCGATATCTTTGTCATAGATTCCTTTCAATGGTTAAAGTTTCCACAGTCATTGCATGTGCTGCACTTTATTCATAGCATTTTGTTTGATTAGTATATTTTTATTAATCCGTTTACCTTTTTTAGAGTTTGAAAGATAATAAAGAAAGATGTTGTTTTGAAAAGTGCGATCTGGGGGCGCTAGTGAGCACCGCATGGATTAGACGCTTTCACGTGGAGCTCCGTCAAACCCTCACAAAAATTGTACTAAAAATCCACGCTTGCATCTTTTAACTACAACCATGGGCAAACCTAAAGCTAAAGGGAGAACTATGAACCCTGATTCTCCTGCCAAAGAAGACAGTAAGACAACTTTATTCGTTGAAGAAGACGACGACGCTAGCAACCAAACCGAGCTAACTACAGACGCAACCACCAGCACCAACGAGACCCCAAGTTCACAACCTACTCTGGCTAACATCCTAGCGGCTATTGGAAAGCTGGAAGAGGACATAACAGCCAGATTTAATGGCCTGGACTCAAAACTAAACCTCGTTCAAACCTCCCTTACCAACCATGCAACACGTATTACTGATCTTGAGGGAGCAATGACCGACCATGACACCCGCATAACAAATCTCGAGCGCCGCTGTGAGGAAATGATTGAATCCAACACAGCCATGAAGCGCAAATTAATAGACCTCGAAAGCCGCTCAAGACGGTCAAACATTAAAATCGTGGGCTTACCAGAGAAAGTTGAGAAGGGAAATCCGACTCATTTCATAGCCGACCTCCTGCCAAAACTTCTCGGATCCGACAACTTCCCCGCTGGCCTGAAAGTGGACCGAGCCCATCGGATAGGCGCACAATCCTCATCGGCGCGGTCGCGCACGATGATCGTCAAAATACACCACTTCCCAGAGAAGGAGAAAATACTCAACCTCGCCCGCCTGCAATCTCCACTGACATTCAACGGAGCCCGGATCAGCATTTATCCAGATTTTCCACCTGAAGTTTCCGAGCAGCGCCGGGCCTTTGAAGGTGTAAAGAAGAAACTGAGGGAGGCAGGAATAAAACACGGTCTCCTTTTTCCTGCGCGTCTGATTCTCACGCTTGGGACCGAGCAGAAAACATTCCTTAAGGCTGCTGATGTCGAGGCATTCATAGACAAGTTTGTTACACCTGCTGCTACCGCGCAGCCGACCTGAGACGCTCCCGGTCACTCACAGCTGTTTCCAGAGGCGCGCGCGATGCCGGACTAGCCAGCTGTCTTCCGTCTTCTCACGTTGAGCAAGTTCTGTTCCTTGCCCTCCCTAGCTTATATGTAAGCAAATAGACATGAGGGTAGATGGGGCCACTCAGAGGGCCCACTGTTAAGGTAATTGTATGCTATGATTATTTCATTGAACCGTACAATTAGTCCGACTGGACATTTCCTTGTAGTGTTAAATCGTTTCCCAATGTTTATGGGGGTATTCATGTTCTGCTTCGTTTGGGGAAGTAGACAGTGGGGTGGGATTAATGTTACCGTCTTGTTGGCATTTTTTCCTCTGTTATGTTTTTGTTTTTTGTTTTCTCGTTCTTTTATTCTGCTCGTGCATTCAGTGCCGATACCATTATTACTGTTATCACACCACATTATTCTGACATTATCTCCTCATGGCTACTAGCACTTTTTCGTCCTCGCCACAAGGCGGCAGTCTAACCTTATTAAGCTGGAATGTCAGAGGTTTAAGAACCAATTTAAAGAGAGGCAAGGTTTTCTCCCACTTGAAATCTCTGTCTGGGGACATTATTTTTTTACAGGAAACGCACATTAAACATTCAGACCAATGGAGGCTAAAATGCAGTTGGGTGTCACAAATTTATCAGTCAACATTTTCTTCTAAAGCAAGAGGAGTAGCTATAATATTTCGCCGAAATGTCCCATTTCAACATATTTCAACCATTTCTGATCCAAACGGTCGCTATATCATTGTAACGGGTCATATTTTGTCACGGCATGTAACATTTCTTAATATCTACGCGCCCAATTTTGACGACCCTGGCTTCTTTAGAAAAGTTTTTAATCTCATTCCGGACTCTTCCACCACTCACTTAATTACAGGAGGAGACTTCAATAATATATTGGATTGTTTTACTGATAGGCTTTCTACACGCCCGATTACTCCTTCCAAGTCCACCATTACCATAAATAACCTAATTAGATCTATGAACCTTGTTGATATCTGGAGGCTTCAACACCCCGCTGCTAGAGATTACTCTTTTTTTTCGCATGTACACAAATCATACACAAGAATTGATTATTTTCTAACAGATGCTAAATTGACTTCTGATATTATCTACACCAAATACCACAACATTTTAATCTCCGACCACTGCCCTATAGAACTAAAGATAGACTTAGGCAGGACAAAACCCACATTTGACTGGCGATTCAACCCGCTACTACTCAACGATATCTATTTTCGCCAACAAACAGCCAACCTCATAACAGACTATCTATCACATAATGACACATCTGACGTTACAGATTCCACTCTATGGGAAGCTTTCAAAGCTGTTATGCGGGGCCACATCATAGCCTACGAGGCTAAATTGAAAAAAGACAGACAGAAGGAAATGTTAGAAATCACAGCTCAGTTGTCAGTCCTTGAAAGCGACTTTCAACGATCTGCCTCACCTTCTACACTTAATGAGATTGTGAAACTTAAATTCAAATATAACACTATTCTTTCTAACCAAGTGAGTACTATGCTGTTAAAGGTCAAACAAAAACATTTTGAACTGGCCGACAAACCAGATAAATTATTAGCCCGTCAGCTTAAAAGCATACAGGCTAAACGAACAATCCATAAAATCAAGACAAAAACAGGTACTATCACCACAGATCCAAAAGAGATTAATAAATGTTTCCGCCAATTTTATGAAGACCTTTACACATCCAAAACTACAGCAGATGCCGCACAAATCTCTGACTTCCTTCATACCCTCCATCTACCTAAATTGAACACCTCAGCACAAGCGGACCTAAACGCAAATATAACTCCAGAGGAAGTTGAGAGGGCAATACGCTCCTTCCCGAACGGAAAAGCGGCTGGTCCGGACGGTTTTAACATAGAGTTTTACAAAGCATACTCAGACAAAATAGCTCCTCTCATGCTACGGATGTTCAACCACTCCATCGCTACTGGCCTGCTTCCTGACACCTTGTATTCAGCCAACATCTCCTTGATATTGAAAAAAGATAAGGATGAGTTAGACCCCGCTTCATATCGCCCTATTGCCCTCCTTAACTCTGACCTTAAGGTGTTCACTAAAGTGCTTGCCAACAGACTAAATAAGTGTATAACAACCATAATCCACCATGACCAAACTGGATTTATTCCAGGGAGATTTTCCTTTTTCAACGTTAGACGGCTGATGAATATAATGTATGCCAGATATGATAGAAGCTCCAAAATCTCTGTTCTAGCCCTTGATGCTAAAAAAGCTTTCGACCAGGTCGAATGGAAGTACATCCTGGCGGTGATAAAGGAGTTTGGTCTGGGTGATAATTTTGCCTCCTGGGTCGAAATGCTATATGCCCACCCGACAGCCTCGGTTGTTACCAATTGTGACAAATCACCCATTTTTTCACTGCAACGTTCCTGTCGTCAAGGCTGCCCGCTTAGCCCACTACTTTTTGCACTGGCAATGGAACCTCTCGCCACCAGTATAAGGAATCACCCCTCCATTGCTCCTCTAATCCTAGGCAAAGTTGACCACCGTATTTCGCTTTACGCGGACGATGTAGTCCTGTTCCTCTCCCATCCTGAAGAATCGGTTCCTCTTTTACTCGAACTTATTAATAAATTTGGTGAACTGTCTGGCTACACTATAAATTGGGACAAAAGCGAATTCTTATCTCTCAAAAATAACTTGAGCCCAAATTTTATTAACAGCTTGCCCTTCCATGTTGTCACAGACAAAATAAAATATTTAGGATTGGTTATCCCCAAAGACCCCAAACAAATTTATAAATTGAATTATTTAAATATGTTAGAAAAACTTAAATCTAATATTGAAACCTGGAGGCTGTTACCCTTATCTATGATAGGGCGCGTGAACGCAATTAAAATGATAGCTCTCCCCAGGTTCCTCTATCTTTTTCAATCTTTGCCTATATTCATACCGAAAACATTTTTCAAGCTTTTGAACTCCATAATTTTTTCTTTCATTTGGGGATTTAAGGTACACCGCATTTCTAAAAAACACATCACCAAACCCAAATCGACAGGAGGCCTTAGCCTGCCTAATTTCCAGCACTACTACTGGGCCGCAAATTGTAGAGCCTTGACGTACTGGCAAAATGCACACCCAGGTAATGTTACAGATTCTACCCCGGCATGGCTTGCAATTGAACAGGACCTTCCTGTAGGCTCTCTTCCCGCTCTTCTCTTTTCAGCAAACAAACTTCCGACAGCTAGCGCTGGTTATAGGTTCATAGTTGCCAGCTCCCTAAGAATTTGGCAACAAATAAAAAAAACATACAATCTACCCGACTTTTCAGCTTACACCCCTATTTGCCACAACCCCACTTTCCCCCCCTCTTTAAGTGATAACACTTTTGTGATCTGGAAGAACAAAGGTCTTGCCACTTTAGCAGACCTTTACATCGAAAAAGCTTTCGCTACCTTCACGCAACTGAAGGAAAAATATGCACTCCCACCTTCACATTTCTTCCGTTTCCTCCAGATTAGGGATTACACACGCAAAAACATAACAAACTTTGAGTCACTCCCTGTCTCCACAGATTTGTACGCTTTACTAAACCAGGCCCCTGATTCGAGGAGATTTGTCTCTCGTTTTATCAACATTTTTACAGTTTATGAGCCTGCTCCTACTCAACACCTAAAGGAAGCCTGGGAGAAAGATCTTGGTATTACAATCAGTGTTGATGACTGGGATACTTGCCTTTCCTCCATCCACTGCTGCTCGATAAACTCTCGACATCAACTCATCCAATTCAAAGTAATCCATAGACTCCATTATTCCTGCACTAAACTACACTCTTTTTATCCCTCTGTTTCCCCAATCTGTCCAAAATGTAAAGCAGAAGAGGGCACTCTTGGGCATCTCTTCTGGTTATGCCCCAAACTATACGAATTCTGGTCTGATATTTTCAATTGCCTCTCCACGATTCATGGTTGTGATATCACCCCAGACCCTTACACTGCGATACTGGGAGGGGCCCGACACCTTACTACTCTAACCCATCTTCAACAAAAAACGGTACAATATAGTATGGTCATTGCAAAAAGAAATATTTTAACTTTATGGAAAAATGAAAATGTGCCATCTTTTAAGACCTGGTTATTAGAAATCACTCATCTATTGCATCTAGAGAGGGTTCGACATAGCGTCTGTTTGACCTCTGCGACCTTTGATAAAATGTGGCGGCCTTTTATGTTGTACTTGTCGAGACTATAACCCTGTGGGTATTTAGGTTCTCACCATGTATATGTATTTCACTTTGTTGAGATAACAAACATGTTCTTACTGGTACTGACTGCTCCTTTACTAACAGTGCTTTGTATTACTTCTGAGCAGGTTTTTTTTTCTTTTTTTTTTTTCTTTTTTTTCTGTAGTTGATTTTACTTTTATATTATCTATACTATTCTGTTTCTTTCTAAGGGAGGGAATGTGTATTACACTTACACTTATTTCATTTATATTTGAGTTTATGTGTCTTTATTTGTATTTTTTCTGTCTATATTTTCACTGTTTGTGTAATTGAAAATGTGTAAATAAAATATTTAAAAAAAAAAAAAAGAAAAGTGCGATCTCTGATTGTAGTCCTTGGAAAAAAAACTCAAATATAGTGCTTGAAAAGTCATTGAAAGTCCTGGAATTTAATTTGACAGTGTGTGTGTAGGAACCCTGAATAACCGTGATCCTAACGTTGTGTGTGGGAATAACTGTGCTGAGTTCATCTCTGTGTTGTGCAGGTTGATAAGATAGGTCGAGGCTACCAGGGCGACCCGTCTTCTGCGCTACTGGAGCTTTTAGATCCCGAACAGAACGCTAACTTTCTCGACCACTACCTGGATGTGCCTGTCGACCTGTCTAAGGTATGAACTAGCCAAAATACATGTTTATTGGAAGAATACTATGGTTTTATTTAGGGTTTGAAATGAACACCCGCCAAATGCGTGTAAAAATCAACTGTGGCGGGAAACGCTGTCGAATCACGAGCCAATTTGTCGTGTTACTTATCATGTTTACTCACTTCATGGGGAAGTTCGTTTAAGACAAATCTGAGCAGATTTAGTGGAAATACTCGTGAGTCATCATGATATATTAAATATGGCGTATTGCACAGAATCTGCTCATATCTGGCTTACTTGAACACACTCGTCACTACACAACTAATAAAAATTGAAATAGAATTAAATAGAAGCTTTTGTAACATTAAACACGACCGTTCAAAGGTTTGCGGTCAGTAAGAGTTTATTTTTTATTTTTGATAAATAAAATAAATCAATACTTTTATTCATCAAGGAGGCATTAAATTGATCAAAAGTGACAGTAAAGACATTTATAATGTTACAAAAGATTCTATTTCAGAGAAATGCTGTTCTTCTGAACTTTCTATTCATCATAGCATCATGAAATAAAAATGTAAAAAACTGTTTTCAACACTGATAATAATCATAAATGTTTCTTGAGCATCAAATCATCATATCAGAATGATTTCTGAAGGATCATGTGACACTGAAGACTGGAGTAATGATGCTTTGATCACAGGAATAAATGACATTTTACTGTATATTTTTTGTTGTTGTATTTTTAATCAAATAAATGCAGCCTTGAGCAGAAGAGACTTCTTTTAAAAACATAAAAAATCGTACCGATCCAAAACTTTTGACCGGTAGTGTATATATAAACTGTGACGTAGTTAATCTGCCTCATTTCTTTTTTCTTTTTGGTCCAGTAGAAGTTCTGAATGTCCGGTAACTTCAGTTAAAAATGTAGCAGCCAAATTGGCCAGTGAGTGAAAAGGTTCATTTCAAACGCTGGTTTTATTGTTCCTACTTTGGAGTTTCCTTTGGGTTTCAGGTGCTTTTCATTTGTACGGCCAATGTCCTCGACACCATCCCCGAACCCCTAAGAGACCGAATGGAAATGATCAACGTATCAGGCTACGTTGCTCAGGAGAAACTGGCAATTGCGGAGGTACGTTCACTTGGTCTTTTTTCCTGAAAGTCATCAACATGTTTTATTTTTTGGGACAATTTGAGTCTGGCATAATGGGTCAAGCTTAAAGCCGCCAACTGGAAGTTGCTGGTTCAAGACCAGTAGTTAATACGCCATAACTCCTAAAGTTGGTTGTGCACAAATTCTACTTGGTCAGTAGCTGATCAATTGGATTATAAAATGGTGGATCTGGTTTTGACTGGTAGACCACCTTAAACCAGCAACAAAGTTGACAAAATCCAGCAAAAAACAGTCGTACATAGTTTCTAAATCATGTTTTGACATGGTAGACCATCTTAAATCAGCAATTAAAGTTGATAAAACCCAGCTAAAACCAGTTGTACATAGTTTTTACCTGGTCAGAACTGACTACAAACTGTTGGACCAAGTTTTGACATGGTAGACCACCTTAAACCAGCAACAAAGCTGACAAAACCCACGTAAAACCAGCTTAAGATGATTGTACATGGGATTTACCTGGTCATTAGCTGCTTTAGATGGTTTATCAGTTGGACTACAAACTGGTGGACCTGGTTTTGACATGGTAGACCATCTTAAATCAGCAATTAAAGTTGACAAAACCCAGTTAAAACCAGTTTAAGATGATTGTACATGGGTTTTACCTGGTCATTAGCTGCTTTATATGGTTTATCAGTTGGACTTCAAACTGGTGGACCAGGTTTTGACTGGTAGACCATCTTAAATCAGCAATTAAAGTTGATAAAACCCAGCTAAAACCAGTTGTACATAGTTCCTACCTGGTCAGAACTGAACCTAGATGGTTAATCAGTTGGACTACAAACTGGTGGACCTGGTTTTGACATGGTAGACCACCTTAAATCAGCAACAAAGTTGACAAACCCCAGCTAAAACCAGTTTAAGATGATTGTACATGGGTTTTACCTGGTCATTAGCTGCTTTATATGGTTAATCAGTTGGACTACAAACTGGTGGACCTGGTTTTGACATGGTAGACCATCTTAAACCAGCAGAAAGGTTGACAAAACCCAGCTAAAACCAGTTGTACATAGTTTCTACCTGGTCAGAACTGAACTAGATGGTTAATCAGTTGGACTACAAACTGGTGGACCAGGTTTTGACATGGTAGACCACCTTAAACCAGCAACAAAGTTGTCAAAACCCAGCTAAAACCAGTTTAAGATGATTGTACATGGGATTTACCTGGTCATTAGCTGCTTTAGATGGTTTATCAGTTGGACTACAAACTGGTGGACCTGGTTTTGACATGATAGACCACCTTAAACCAGCAGAAAGGTTGACAAAACCCAGCTAAAACCAGTTGTACATAGTTTCTACCTGGTCAGAACTGAACTAGATGGTTAATCAGTTGGACTACAAACTGATGGACCAGGTTTTGACATGGTAGACCATCTTAAATCAGCAACAAAGTTGACAAACCCCAGCTAAAACCAGTTTAAGATGATTGTACATGGGTTTTACCTGGTCATTAGCTGCTTTATATGGTTAATCAGTTGGACTACAAACTGGTGGATCTGGTTTTGACATGGTAGACCATCTTAAACCAGCAACAAAGTTGTCAAAACCCAGCTAAAACCAGTTTAAGATGATTGTACATGGGATTTACCTGGTCATTAGCTGCTTTAGATGGTTTATCAGTTGGACTACAAACTGGTGGACCTGGTTTTGACATGATAGACCACCTTAAACCAGCAGAAAGGTTGACAAAACCCAGCTAAAACCAGTTGTACATAGTTTCTACCTGGTCAGAACTGAACTAGATGGTTAATCAGTTGGACTACAAACTGGTGGACCAGGTTTTGACATGGTAGACCATCTTAAATCAGCAACAAAGTTGACAAACCCCAGCTAAAACCAGTTTAAGATGATTGTACATGGGTTTTACCTGGTCATTAGCTGCTTTATATGGTTAATCAGTTGGACTACAAACTGGTGGACCTGGTTTTGACATGATAGACCACCTTAAACCAGCAGAAAGGTTGACAAAACCCAGCTAAAACCAGTTGTACATAGTTTCTACCTGGTCAGAACTGAACTAGATGGTTAATCAGTTGGACTACAAACTGGTGGACCAGGTTTTGACATGGTAGACCATCTTAAATCAGCAACAAAGTTGACAAACCCCAGCTAAAACCAGTTTAAGATGATTGTACATGGGTTTTACCTGGTCATTAGCTGCTTTATATGGTTAATCAGTTGGACTAAAAACTGGTGGATCTGGTTTTGACATGGTAGACCACCTTAAATCAGCAACAAAGTTGACAAAACCCAGTTAAAACCAGTTGTACATAGTTTCTACCTGGTCAGAACTGAACTAGATGGTTAATCAGTTGGACTACAAACTGGTGGACCAGGTTTTGACATGGTAGACCACCTTAAACCAGCAACAAAGTTGACAAACCCCAGCTAAAACTATCTTGATATAGTCACTGCATCAGGTTATGTTGCTGAGGAGAAACTGGCCATGGCCATTGCAAAGAGTTCGTTCCACTGGATGCATTGAAGTTGGCATCAAACTTTCCTTGTTTTTGTGCCCCCACAGAGATACCTGGTTCCCCAGTTGCGATCTCTATGCGGGCTGGATGAGCAGAAGGCCAGAATAACCCCCGAGGCCCTGAACGTGCTCATCAGACAGTACTGTCGGGAGAGCGGCGTCAGGAACCTGCAGAAGCAAGTCGAGAAGGTTCAGCAGATTCGTTATTTATTCAGATTCAGGATTATTATTTCTGAGCGTCCCGCTGAGCTCTGTACCTCCACAGGTGTTCAGGAAAGTGGCGTTTCGGATCGTCAGCGGCGAGGGATCGGCGGTCAGCGTCACTTCGGAAAACCTCCAGGATTTCGTGGGGAAGCCCATCTTCACTGTGGACCGGATGTACGACGTCACGCCGCCCGGAGTCGTCATGGGCCTGGCCTGGACCGCAATGGGTGAGCGTTCAGCCGAGAACACGGTTCACTTTTAGAGTTTTAAGGTTCTCTGATGTTGGCTAATGGTCACATGACATGCAGGTCTCGTTTAGTAAGTGTGTTATTTTTATCGTTTTTATTTTAGAATTATATAATTATTTTAATTTTCCATTTTTAGTCAGCGATTTTTAATGTTTACATTTTTATTTTGATTCTCTTTTTAAAGTCATGTATTTTAATTTTATGACGTAATTCATTCTTAGTTGGTGCTTTGCTTTGACTAATGTTTCTTTACATTTTTGTTTTTATTTTTAAATCATTTATGTACATTTTTATGATATATTCATTCTTTGTTTGTGCTTTGTTTTATTTTTATATAAAAATAATTTACTTATTGTAATTTTTATAATTGAATTGGTTTAATGGTGCTTTATTTGTTTTTATCTTTAAATTATTTATTTTAATTTTATATTTTTATGATCAGATTTTTAGTTAGTGCTTTTATTTGAATTAGTTTTATTTTATAATTTAATACAATTTTAGTGGGGGCTATAACACTATTTAATTTTATTTATGATTTAATTAATTTTAGTAAGTGCTTTTATTTTGGTTTGCCTAATTTTAGCACAGTTTATTTTATAATTTAATTACATTTTTAGTTGGTGCTTTTTGACATTTTAATACTATATACATTTTTACTATTTAGTTAGCGCATTATTTTGACTTTATATTTTAACAATTTATTTTTCATTTTTATAATGTTGTTTCACATTCATTTCAATGTTATAATGTTTTATTGGCACTTTATTTGTTTTTATCTTAAAATTATTTATTTTTAATTTGATATTTTTATGATAATTTTAGTTAGTGTTTTATTTTGGCTTGCTTTATTTTAACTTTTGTTGAATTTAACTAATGTTTTATTAGTGCTATATTTGTTTTTATCTTAAAATTATTATTCAATTTTTTTTAGTTAGTGCTTTATTTTAATTTGTTTTATTTTATCATTTAAATTGTAGTTAATGCTTTATTTTCGTTTGCTTTATTTTAGCACAATTTATTTTATAATTGAATAAAAAATTTAGTTGGTGCTTTTTGACATTTTAATACTATATAATTTTTACTGTTTTTTTTTTTTTTTTTTTTTTTTTTTCCTATTTTTACCACTTTAATGGATCATTAGCTTCAGCATTCTCTCATGTGCCCCTGTCCTGTCCTCAGGCGGGTCGACGCTGTTTATCGAGACGTCTCTGCGGCGCCCGAGGGATCCGGTGGGCAAAGACGGGCCCAGAGACGGGTCGCTGGAGCTCACGGGACAACTGGGAGACGTCATGAAGGAGAGCGCTAAGATCGCATACACCTTCGCTCGCTCATTCCTCATGAAGAAGCGGCCGGAGAACGAGTTCCTGGTGGGATCGCACATACACCTGCACGTTCCCGAGGTGAAGATCATGTGATTATTCAGCAGGAACGTGTCAAGCCACATTTATTTCATTTATTTTTGCAAGGTCATTCATAATGAGTGTTTTTCGATCTCATGTAAAAGCGTATCTATAGCACGAATTGTTTTTATCGTGCAATTTATACGCAAAAAATATTTTTACGTGCATATTGTAAACCCCTTGGGTAGGATTAGTGATGTGGAGTACGTGCAAATTACACAGCATAAAGTGTGTATCACATGCACGCAAAAACTTTTTTTTGCGAATAAATTGCACGAAAAATCCAATTCGTGCCATAGATACGCATTTTCATGAGATCGGGCTGGTTTTTCTATAGGAATGAACTGAAAACGCTCGCTCTGTTCTGCTCGCTCCACGCCTGTGGACACGTGCGCATTTTAGTTTCGCTTTCAAATTAGTGCCAGTTCGGGGGCGGATTGCCTGAATCTATCTATTCAGCCTATTATTCTTAATGAAAAACACAACAACAAAACAGTACAATGACAAATTCGCTTAAATAGGCGCTTTTACATTTTGATTTGACAGCGCGGTGGGCAAGTGATGTAACCGGTGTTGCTTCTGAACACCGTCAACACCGCTATTGTAGCAAGCCTAGACCAAGTGGAAATTTACGACATTGTGGTGGCGTTCCTGTGCGTTTGACTTGTAAATGCGATCTTTACGACATTGTGGTGGCGTTCTTGTGCGTTCGACTCGTAAATGCGATCTTTACGACATTGTGGTGGCTTTCCTGTGCGTTCGACTCGTAAATGCGATCTTTACGACATTGTGGTGGCGTTCATGTGCGTTCGACTCGTAAATGCGATCTTTACGACATTGTGGTGGCGTTCATGTGCGTTCGACTCGTAAATGCGATCTTTACGACATTGTGGTGGCGTTCATGTGCGTTCGACTCGTAAATGCGATCTTTACGACATTGTGGTGGCGTTCATGTGCGTTTGACTCGTAAATGCGATCTTTACGACATTGTGGTGGCTTTCCTGTGCGTTCGACTCGTAAATGCGATCTTTACGACATTGTGGTGGCGTTCATGTGCGTTCGACTCGTAAATGCGATCTTTACGACATTGTGGTGGCGTTCATGTGCGTTCGACTCGTAAATGCGATCTTTACGACATTGTGGTGGCGTTCATGTGCGTTCGACTCGTAAATGCGATCTTTACGACATTGTGGTGGCGTTCATGTGCGTTCGACTCGTAAATGCGATCTTTACGACATTGTGGTGGCGTTCATGTGCGTTCGACTCGTAAATGCGATCTTTACGACATTGTGGTGGCGTTCATGTGCGTTCGACTCGTAAATGCGATCTTTACGACATTGTGGTGGCGTTCATGTGCGTTCGACTCGTAAATGCGATCTTTACGGCATTGTCGTGGCGTTCCTGTGCGTTCGACTCGTAAATGCGATCTTTACGACATTGTGGTGGCGTTCCTGTGAGTTCGACTCGTAAATGCGATCTTTACGACATTGTGGTGGCGTTCATGTGAGTTCGACTCGTAAATGCGATCTTTACGACATTGTGGTGGCGTTCATGTGCGTTCGACTCGTAAATGCGATCTTTACGACATTGTCGTGGCGTTCCTGTGCGTTCGACTCGTAAATGCGATCTTTACGACATTGTTTTACACAGTGTGTGTGTGTTGTTGGTGTGTTCAGGGAGCGACTCCTAAAGACGGGCCGAGCGCTGGCGTCACGATCATCACGGCTCTGCTGTCTCTGGCTCTCGACGCCCCGGCCCGGCAGAACCTGGCCATGACTGGAGAAGTGTCCCTGACCGGGAAGATCCTGCCGGTGGGGGGGATCAAGGAGAAGACCATCGCTGTGAGTTACTGGCCTTCACTCGCTGTGCTGTGGAGAGGCCGTCATTAGCACATTAATTATGACATAAAAAAGGCAAAATATTTAGTTTGATTTAGTATGACTTCTGACATACTGATTAAGATATATTAAGTAGTCATACTTTTGACTTGTCAAAACTGCTTTTTTTTTTTTTTTTTAAATATAACTTTCATAATTTCAACTTTTTGTCATAATTTTGACTCAAGATTTTTTTTTTATCTTATAAATATGACTTAGTATGTCATGAGATGAAAAGTCAAAATTATGGCATACTAAGTCATATTTATGAGATGGAAAAAAAATCTGTAAAAATTATGACTTTAATGTCATAATTTTGACATGTCAAAACTATGAGTTTTCATGATTTCAACTTTTTGTCATTATTTTGACTTCAAGATATTTTTTCATCTCATAAATATGACTGTCGTAATTTTGACTTTTCATCTCATAAATATGATTTCGTTTGTCATTATTTTGACTTTTTTTATCTCATAAATATTACTTCATTTTTTTTTTTTTGTGTGTTGCAAAATGATTGTTTAATTGGGCTAAAGTAATTCAATTATTTGGTAACACTTTACAATAAAGTTTTATTAGTTAACATTACTCAACTAAATTTGTTAATATGAACAATACTTAATTTATTGATCTCAGTTAATGTTAAAAAAACGTGATTTATTCATAGAAAATCACACATTTGTTCAGACATTATGATATACATTAATATGGTAACACTTTACAATAAGGTTCATTACTTATCATTAGTTATTAATCTCTGTTAATAAAAATCCAGCTGTTCATTGATAGTTCACAGTGCATTAACTAATGTTAACAATTTAGATTTTAATAACGTATTAGGAAATATTGAAAATAATATTAACTAAGATTAATCAATCCTGAAGAAGAGCAGGTCATCATTAGTTCATGTTTACTAATGACCCTTATTGTAAACAATGTTGCCTTATAAGCAAATCACTTTTATTTTAAGGATGTTCGATCACAATATCACACATTTGTATAGACAAGATATAAATTATTAATGTAATTAAGCAAGTTTGTGATGATACATATATAGACTTATATATAAGTCTATAAGTTATAGTTATACATGAATTTTTTAACAATACCTGTTCTTGTCATAGGACAACTTTGATTAACCTTTTTGATCCACTTCAAATGTTGACTACTGTGTAAGGGATAATGTAGAGTGTGGCGCTTATATCCCACTTATTACATGGCTACCTACTAAATAAATCAATAATTTGACACAAAATATTGATTTAAAAAGGAGTTTATTGATTTAAAAACTATTGTATTGCTTCCGCTAAAGAAAATAGTCCGTTCCGTCTCGACGGTTAGAATCCTGCGTCCATAGCAACGCTCTGTTATTCATGGCAACGGTATTCTGCATTAGAATTCAACCAAGCCATGTAATAAATCTATATTAGTCTAGATGGAAATAGGGGTCCACGCGCACCCCCCGGCTTTTTTTATGCCACCTGATTTTTTCAAATCTTTAAAGTGTCTATTTTCAGAATCTGCCAGGTAACAAGCTGAAATAATGTCCCAAAGGCTTCATTTTTAACCCTTTGCGGAACCCGACCGGAACTCGAAAAATCAAAAAATTATATAGAAAGTGGCATAACATTTGAAGTAAACAACATACAGACACAAATGAACATATTTTCCCATACAATTCTGAGCCCAGGAATTGAATGGAATGGTCATTTTTGACATTTGAAAACATATTGACCCTATTTCTGGACAAAAATAGCAAAAAATGTCAAAAATTTGTAGCGGATCAACTATATTTTCCTTGTCTGAAGTGCATAGGGTGATTTCTTTTTCACAAACTGTTATTTCTTTATCATTCAAGTGTCTATTTTAAAATTAAATTGGGTACCAAGCTGAAATAATGTCCAAAATGCTTTATTTTTAACCCTTTGCTGCACCCGAACGGAACCCGAAAAATCCAAAAATGATATAGAAAGTGGCATAACATTTGAAGTAAACAACATACAGAGACAAATTAACATTTTCCCATACAATTCTGACCCCAGGAATTTAATGGAATGGTTATTTTTGACATTTGAAAACATATTGACCCTATTTCTGGACAAAAATAGCGAAAAATGGCCAAAAATGTGTAGAGGATCAACTATATTTTCGTTTTCTCAAGCGCATAGAGTGATTATTTTTTTCACAAACTGTTATTTATTTATCATTCAGGTGTCTATTTTAAAATTAAATTGGGTACCAAGCTGAAATAATGTCCAAAATGCTTTATTTGTAAACCTTTGCACCAAATTCGAAAAATCTAATGTGATATAAAGTGCCATAACTTTTGATTTGTAAAAAACTCACAGAGACGAATGGACACATTTTTCCATACAATTCTGACCCGGGGAAATTGTTATTTGTTATCTTTTAGAACATCTTGACCATCTATGGTCAAAAACAGCAAAAAAAAGCTAATTTGACACCATTTTTATTATACTAATAGCAGCCTGAAATGGGGTTTATTTTAACCTTTTACTGCACCTATCCTGAACCTGAAGAAATTGAAAATAGCTTTACTTTTGAAGTAAACAAAACAAAACAAAGCAAATTAACTTAAAAAGTTTGGGAATGTTGGGGCTTTGCAGTTGGCAGTTGGTGGCTGTCGGTTGGTACCTGCAGATCGCCATTTCCCACTGCTTTCTCTTTTGATAATTTATTTCTAATAATTTAAAACGCAGTGCAACTAAATCTAAAAGATTAATGGTCTGGTGTCGACTAATGCAAATCGCCCAGCTCGAGGGGCGGCACCAAGCGTGCATTTGAAAATCTCACTGCACGCAATTGGATAACACTACGACCAATCACAACAATAAAATGCTACCAGCGGAGCTAACTGGTAGATTATAGTCTTACCGTATCCGGTCGGCAAAACAGCAAAAACGTCCTTCTTGCAAAGGAACAATTCAAGCGCCGTCTTCTGTTCCTCTTTTAGATAAAAAGCCAAGTCTAACTCGTTCATTGTAGCGGCCAAAGCCGTTTCAAACAACTGGTGTTCATCCATAGCCATCTTGCAATGTTTACTAATGACTTCGACGTAACAGCACTGTCGTCTTCTGTTTAGCTCACCTCTGGCCCGCCTATATCAGATAACCCGATGTGATTGGTGCAGCTCCGATCGAGGGGCATATTTAATGAGCATCATTACTCAACACCAGAGTATCTCGCTGAGCAAATTCAACTTGTGCTCTCGTGAGAACTCTGTATTACCAGGGTATCTGAAGGAGCTCCAAGAAGGTGTTCCTTCTCGTTTCCCAATCATTGCATTTTCTGTGACAAAGCAAAATCCAAGTTCAAGGGCAAGACTGAAGAGCTTACAAAGTTTCAGAGTTGGAAACACAAGGAACCAGCCTGGAAAGTTATTGAACCTAGGGCACAGGAATTAAAGAAATAGGCTCTTTATCTCAAGGTGTAGGACAAGGACCTTTTTGCAATGGAAGCTAAGTATCATCTATCATGCAGAAACAACTTCAACACAGAGTACCAAATCCATGAGCATGGAAGGGAGAGAGCAGAAAAGGCAGCAGACAACATTGACAGTCTGCAGGCCCAGAAGATAGCAGCACATAAGTCGTATTGTGTGGTAAAGGATTACATTCTTAGGCGCTGTTCACATATCGCGCCTAAAAACGCATAGAAAACGCTAGGCGCGCCGCATTCTCATTTTTCCAAAGCGCTAGGGCGGTTGCGCTCCGGAGGCGTCTGTCGTTGCTAAGCGTGTGCAATAATTTAATACGCAGTGCAGCTGCACAGCGAACACAGCAGAGCGTCTAGCTCGCCCATTGGCTGTGCTGCGTCCATGCACTTTGTAAAGGTATGGGCTGCTAGAGACAGACTGAACGGTATGACCGTGTATTGATAAGCCTACCCCTCTAAGGCGAATCTCAAGAATGGCCTGTGATGGGGCGTTATCTTAATGTGAAAGTAAGCGTCTTTCAGATCCACCGTTAAAAAAACAATCCCCCGGGCGAACCTGCGCGAGGATTTGTTTGGTAGCTATCATTCTGAATGGCCATCTCATGAGAGCTTTGTTCAGATGTCTCAGATCTAGAATGGGGCGAGTGCCACCGTCCTTTTTTGGTACAAGGAAGTAACGGCTGTAAAAGCCTGACCGGCTCAGCGCGGGGGGACTAATTCTATCGCCCTTTTTTCTAGCAGATTTTGCACTTAGGTGTGAAGCACGTGAGCCACGCCGCTTCTCACCGAGGTCTCGATGACCGCCTGAAACCACGGGGGTCTGCGAGAGAATTGGAGCGAGTAACCTCTCTTTATAATGTACAAAACCCATTTCGACACTCCAGGGATGTCTTGTGAACCGCTCTGGATCTCCAGCCAACAGCAGTGGGTGGGCATAGATGGGCGGCAACTGCTTCTTCGAGCGGAGGCAGCTTCTCATAACCTTTTTCTGCTGCGCCGTCAACAGAGGAGAGCGTGGCGGAAGTAAAAGCGCTCGTGCGTGCTGAGTACGGCGCACGCCATGATTTCGTGAGTTCGTCGTGGACCTCAGGGAAAAAAGGCGCTGGCTTGTGACGGGGGCCTGCTGGCGCCCAGGCAGAAACCATCCATCCAGCCTGCTTCTAGGTGGCTCCTCAGGCGAGGTCCATTCGAGACCGAGGTCTAAAACGGCCGCAGTGAGGATACGCAGCATCTCAGTGTCCGAATTAGCCTAGTTCCGGTAGCAGCAGCGCTAACACCAGACTGTGAGAAGGCGGGGTCAGCTGGGCCTGTCCACTCTTCCTCAAGTGCAGTGATGGAGAGGCTGTCGTTGTGTTTTTCGTGCGATCTGCCGAAGGAGACGAGACCTGTCGCTTGAAGGGAGAGGGGGCATTGGTCTGCCTGAGTGAACAGGACCGGCGAAGTAGAAAGTGAGTGAGAAAGTGAGAAAGCGACAGTGTCGCCGTCTCGAAATAGAGCTAGCCGCGTCTGCAGTGTTGAGATGGGCAGGCTCTTGCAGTGAGAGCAGAGAGTGCAGCTTCAGTGTGGGTGGGTCCCAGGCACGTGGCGCACTCCGAGGGCCCATCTTCCTTGTGTATGCACAAGGGGCGAGGCATTTGAAACAATGTTCGTTAAATTTGACTCTTTTAGAACTGAGTGTCGCAGCAGCAAACACAACAGAAGCAGTAAAAGGATATAGCATTTTTTTCAAATGGCGATCTGCAGGTACCAACCGACAGCCACCAACTGCCAACTGCAAAGCCCCAACATTCCCAAACTTTTTAAGTTAATTTGCTTTGTTTTGTTTTGTTTACTTCAAAAGTAAAGCTATTTTCAATTTCTTCAGGTTCAGGATAGGTGCAGTAAAAGGTTAAAATAAACCCCATTTCAGGCTGCTATTAGTATAATAAAAATGGTGTCAAATTAGCTTTTTTTTTGCTGTTTTTGACCATAGATGGTCAAGATGTTCTAAAAGATAACAAATAACAATTTCCCCGGGTCAGAATTGTATGGAAAAATGTGTCCATTCGTCTCTGTGAGTTTTTTACAAATCAAAAGTTATGGCACTTTATATCACATTAGATTTTTCGAATTTGGTGCAAAGGTTTACAAATAAAGCATTTTGGACATTATTTCAGCTTGGTACCCAATTTAATTTTAAAATAGACACCTGAATGATAAATAAATAACAGTTTGTGAAAAAAATAATCACTCTATGCGCTTGAGAAAACGAAAATATAGTTGATCCTCTACACATTTTTGGCCATTTTTCGCAATTTTTGTCCAGAAATAGGTTCAATATGTTTTCAAATGTCAAAAATAACCATTCCATTAAATTCCTGGGGTCAGAATTGTATGGGAAAATGTTAATTTGTCTCTGTATGTTGTTTACTTCAAATGTTATGCCACTTTCTATATCATTTTTGGATTTTTCGGGTTCCGTTCGGGTGCAGCAAAGGGTTAAAAATAAAGCATTTTGGACATTATTTCAGCTTGGTACCCAATTTAATTTTAAAATAGACACTTGAATGATAAAGAAATAACAGTTTGTGAAAAAGAAATCACCCTATGCACTTCAGACAAGGAAAATATAGTTGATCCGCTACAAATTTTTGACATTTTTTGCTATTTTTGTCCAGAAATAGGGTCAATATGTTTTCAAATGTCAAAAATGACCATTCCATTCAATTCCTGGGCTCAGAATTGTATGGGAAAATATGTTCATTTGTGTCTGTATGTTGTCTACTTCAAATGTTATGCCACTTTCTATATAATTTTTTGATTTTTCGAGTTCCGGTCGGGTTCCGCAAAGGGTTAAAAATGAAGCCTTTGGGACATTATTTCAGCTTGTTACCTGGCAGATTCTGAAAATAGACACTTTAAAGATTTGAAAAAATCAGGTGGCATAAAAAAAGCCGGGGGGTGCGCGTGGACCCCTATTTCCATCTAGACTATATATTGTATATTTAAACTATAGATGTATACGTGTATTCAGTGATGTGTGTTGTGTTGTGTCAGGCGAAGAGAGCGGGCGTCACCTGTATTCTCCTGCCGACCGAGAACAAGAAGGATTTCTCGGATCTGGCCGACTACATCACAGAAGGACTGGAAGTGCACTTCGTGGACAACTACAGCCAGATCTTCCCAATCGTGTTCCCGGGACACTGAGCAGTCCCGCCGTTTTATCTCCGTGACATCACACACACAGAGAAGCAGGACGAGTCATTCCCCGTGTGAGACTGTTGAATCATGGGACGCGGATCATCATGATCCCCTGGAGACTCTGTTGCTGCTACTCAAGACTCTACTGAAGATTTTATACTCATAATCTCGTCATATGTGTAAATAACTGCCTTAATGTTTCCTCAAATCATTTACAATAAATATATAAATTATGACACGGCTTGTGCGAGTCTCCATCTGGAGAAAATGACTATCATTTCTTCAATGTCATTCAATTTGATCAACACAGAATTTAGTGAATTCTGTCTTTTGAGGAACATTTTTTTAGTGATGTGTGAATTTATTAAAGATGATATATTTTAACTGCGCTAAATTGCAACCTCATTACAAATACATTTAAATGGATGAAAAACAAGGTTTAATTACAACTTCATAGTTTCGAAGTAGTACGTCAGAATTTTAACTTTGTCAATTTCCACTGTTCCATCTCAAATGAAACTTTTCGTCTGAAAAATGACTTGACTGAAATTATAACATAAAAATGTAATATGGAATAACACTGGTTAATTTTTTTTTTGTAAATTATCAAAATTACACATACCAAGTCATGTTATCATTTATAATCATGACATACTTAACGTTAGTCATATGACAGCTGAAATTATAACATACAATGTCATAAGTTTTTCTCATATGACTGTAATTTTGATAGATCTACAAAAGCATGATTTTTTTTAATCAGTGTTAATGAATATTGCATTTAAAGTTATTTAAATGGATGAAAAGGTTCATTAAAAATTACAACTTTGTCAGAATTCGACTTTTCGTTTGAAAAACATGAAAGTGTAACTTTGACTCATGTCAATTTTTACTTGGTATGTAATTATTAATTTCTCAAATATGACTTGTCATAATTTTAATTTAGATTTACAAAAGCTTTTTTATTTTTAACCGTAGTGTCATTCAAGATTACATTTAAAGTTAATATTTTAATTGTACTAAATTGCAACTTTATTACAAATATATTTAAATGCATGACAAACGAGTTTCATTAATATATTATTTATAACGAGTTTCATTAGTATATTTTAGTTGACCATGAATGCTTGTACTCATTCAGTAGTGAACATATCAGAGACAACAGAAATAACCATGAAAACACATGGAAAGTCCTTAATTCATCGGTATAATTAAATAATTTGGTGAATCAGAGAGATATATATATATATATATATATATATATATATATACACACACACACACACACACACACAACCCGTGACCGATGGCAAAAAACAGGCATATTTACTCAAGCAACTCTGCATTTGGTTACACACACTTTGATATGATCCACACCTTTCCTGCAAACATTCGTTACTCCAGTCGAGCAGAACGATTGGCACATTCAAATGAAGCACAACTCTCCAATGCTTGTTTTTACACATACAAATTTATTTGTCATAATTCAGGCTACTCCTTCTTGGCAGCAGCTTTCCTCATCGCGGCCAGGATGTTGCTGAGCTCCTCACGCTTTCTCTTGGCTCGGATGTGAGTTCCCACCTGTACACACACACGCACGCACAATGAGGAAAACTAGACTCAAACCTGCACATTTAGGCCAATAAAGCAGTTTCCGTCCCTTCCTGGGAAACTGGCACAAAATAGCAGTAATAAAACTGTAGGTTTCTGCAAAGTGGCTCTTCATCCCTCCATCATAAATGAGTTGTGTCTCAGACGAAACAAACGCCGTCATGTTCGGATGTTAAACCTTTTCATTTCAATTAAACCAAATCATTCTGCGTTTCAGAGCCACCAAACCTATATTTGAGATGCTGCGATGTGATTGGTCCACTGGTTAGTCCAGTTATCCAATCACAGCCTCCGCTGAGGAAAAGTCACCCGAGGTTTCCATCCTAGTTTATACGCATGTCTTATCGGATTGAACAATTATCCGCCTCAATTAAGCAAATTCGTTCTTTTACGCACATTTTTAGAATTAATGCGAATCTTACCGTTTCAATCTAGTGTTTTTTTTTTATGCAATATCCCAAAATGCACTTATAAATAGTTGGATGGAAACACAACCAGATCCTTAAGACGCAGAAATTAAACCTGCCAATCAAAATCTGGACTGAATGAAATGGTTAATTTAGTCATTTTTAAAAACTACGATTTTGTACCAATTGTTTATAAGATTTTAAAGTCGTTCTGAAAACCATTTTTTTTAATTTCTTTTATAGTATCGTCTAACCAAGTTATGTGTGCGTGTCTATATATCCTATAACTATATAAATAGACAAATCATATAAATACATTTTAAAACTGTTTTGAAGAGTTTTCTTTGAAAACATTGTGAAACCAAGTTTATATTTAAATATATATTTATATTCCTCACGATTAAAAGCAAAATCAATTCACTAACATTCACCAAAAACACAGTACTAAAAGTTATTAGACATAAGCGGCAAAAAATTATAGAGAAAAAAATGTAAGCGCAATGAGGGAAGAAAAGCATCTGCGACACCTGAAGCGCACGCTCAGATCATTTACACAGTAAAGACTGCGTAGTGTAATTTTTTTATATTCGATTACTGTAGTTTTTTGTACCTTGTAACTAAACCAAAAATCTAAAGCACTAAACATGTAATTTGTATCTTCATATAATATGGAATCTCATTTATTGAAAAAAGAAAAAAAGCTACTTTTCCAGAAACTCGTAGAATAAACACGGATGGGGATCAACATACCCTTTTCTTGATGAACTTGAGGGCACGTTTGTCCTTGGACACCTTCAGCAGCTCCATGGCACGCCTCTCGTAGGGCGCGAAACCGCACACCTCGCGGATCATGTCGCGCACAAACTTAGTGTGCTTGGTCAGATGCTGAAACGCAACAGCGATGTCACTTTACACACGACTGTACTGGCATTATATGGTTTATACAGCAGAGCATGATGGGAGAAAGTCACCGAAATGAGTGTAAAACCACATGTTAACCTGTTAAACGGGGCATAGATCTGAACTTAATGGTTTTAAGATTATTGCAGATTGAAAGAACTTTAAAAAAAAAACAGCATACAAAGTTATAGAAATTATCTATTTAGTAAATGTACTGAACTAAAAATTAAAAAAAAATTTTTTTTACTAAAATCGCCAGAAAATCAAAACCATGCGTCTAACAGAGTTCTAAATTTAAACTCGATCTCAAATTTAGTGCGCTAAAAGTAAGGTACCGTAACGGACAATTTCAAAACGGTTTCACGGGAAGAATTTTGACCATTAAGTTTTCGAATTAACCCTTTAGAACCGGCTGTGTCATCGCCGACACACACCGGCAAGCTGTATTCATTTGACTCCAACTCTTCAACCGTTTGCACTATCAAAACCATTCAGATTGCTCCTGTCAGTAGACAACATGCGCTTTTCTGCAATATACGGCTTATTACGGTAATTTCAAGCTTTCCGTCTGCAAATGACAGCAGCGCGGGAAGGAAGGATTTGAACAGAGAGATACGAAGCACGGCAGGTTAGAGTGTTTTGATTGCATAAAATAATAAGAAAAACAAACAAACACATGGCGAAAGAAGTGTTATACAGCAGACGAGGGGATTGGGATGAGTTTTAATGAAACTTGGAAAGCGGATGGCCGTTACTCTTTCACGTATCTTAGCATGTGGTGCGTGCCTGCCTATGAATGCGTGCATTTGTGTGTGCGTGTATGAAAAAAAATGTCCTAAATGAAAACTGTTAGGGGTGTTATGAGACCCTCATGTCACGATTATCGATACATATCACAATACTGAACTCACGATACGATATTATTGCGATACTCCAAGACATATGATAAAAGGTTAACAAAAAATTAACTGTTTATTAAACTGATAAATTTGATATTACATTGTGTATAAATGAATATTCTTGGACGTGGTGCTGGAAACCCAAAGCACAGGACAATAGAGACGCCAGAATAACAATATTCATGATTCTAAAGCTGAAAATACAGGATTATTTTAGATGAATATGTTTCTCTGTCACTGACTAGATATATTTAAAATAATGTAGGCCACTTTTTTACACAGATATTCCCCTATTGCGTTATTATACATTATATATAATATTTTAATGTAGTACTGACACTAAAACTCTGAAAACGTAAAAAATTTTCCTCATAGTAATTTTTATTTTGGGTGAACTATTCACGATGCATATTGTTGCATTTTTGTATTGCGATATATTATGACACGATATATTGTTACACCCCTAAAAACTGTGCAACCCAATGTCACAAAAAAGACTTGTATATATGTATTATAGTTAAAGTGTTAGTTTCTTTCATTCATGATTTTTTCTAAATAAAAATCAGTACATTTATTCTCGTTTTTTTATTTTTGTCTATTTAAATTCTATTTACAAACTCACCACACACAATAATGGTCAATAATTGTAATTTGTTGAAAGCTAATCTTTTTCTGAAAAAGATGACACCTTGCACATTAAGACAGCACACTGTTTTAGAGTTGTACTGTCAAAAAAAATCAAAATATGTTAAAAACTCCTATTTTAGCTTCAGGTTCTAAAGGGTTAAAATGTGTGATGTGGAAAAACCCATTAGTGCGCGACTGTGACGCTGGCAGTTAACAGGTTAAATGATGATTTTAACAACCCAAAACAGTGAAACACGGACTCACTCACCCCTCTCCTGCGACTGTGCTTGGGCTTCGACACGTTTTTGGTCACTGGATGGCCTTTATTAAGGCCAACTGCCATAGGATACCGAATAGCCATCTCTGAGGAGAACAAATGTGATTAAACATACAAATCCACATGAAAACACGAGCTGCATGTGCTATTAGTGGTCTATACAAGAGCTCAAAGTCATTATATAACACCATTTCATGATGAGGGAGAATACAGTTAACATTTTAAACACGTTTCGGGTTTGAAGCTTCCCAGATATAGTTCATTTATAACGACAGTGTTTGAGAATCACCTCAGAGTGCTTCACCGCATCTACTGAGTGAAACCCTCCAAAACACACAAACATCACGCTAATTGTTCCCAATAATCGCTGGAAATCACTTTAGAAGGTTTATATTTACAAACGCGCGCACTTCTGTGATGATTTGAGGTAAGATGTATTAGATATAAATGTGATTTTAATGCTTGCGATTCTCCGGCGATTCATACCTGCGCTTTGCTAATGGCGTCCAAACCGGAAGGACCGCTGCTAGGCGGAAGTTGAACTTACACACGCGACGAAAAGAGAAAAGTTCGCGGGAAAACCGAGTGGCGCCATCTAGAAGTGAACAAAATATATTTTGAAGCTTGTAGTCCGGTGCGTTCATAGATGACATGTTCTACATAATAAACAGCTGGTTGATTGGAGAGTTATTATTTTTAATGTTTGCTTTTTCTAATACCAAAACGATTCGATCCAGTAAAATTAATAAAACAACCAAATTACATTATTGCATTATAATTTTACATTTTCCTCGAAAACTCAAAGAAATGGCACATGTTTGTTAATGTTCCTATTTATTAGTATATATATTTAACAAATTATTTTATTTTATTTATATTATTTTGTTGTATATTTTTAGCAACATAGTAAAAAAAAAATTATATATATATACACTAATGTGCTTCAAAAAGAATAATATATATAAATAATTTCTAACATTATTTCCCCCTCGTTTATCAGGGCTTTTGTTGGATTGTTGATATTAATGGGAAATTTTAACATTCATAAAATGAAATGGTGCGACACCAAACCTATTTTTCTTACTTTAAAAATTATTGTAAGTTTTATTGTTCTGTTTTGTGTAATCGCACAAGTAAAAAGGCAATTAGAGCTTATATAACTATTAAATAACATTGTACGATGTTGTATAAAATGGTATCCTTTTCCTTTTGTCTATCATAATTTTGTTCGTGTCCTCTGTCCATTATATTGTTTTTACTTGGAATGAATGTCTCATTGTATTGTTCTGGTTAATAGCTTTTTAAATAATAAAAAATAAATTACAAAAAGACTACAAATCCCATGAGCACTTCGACGGATTTTTGGCGCGGTTTTACGTTAGCGGCGGCGGCCATTTTCTTTTCACACCTCCTCCGTTTCAAAGACAGCCAACCAGCTCTCGGACTACAAACACACGGTTTCATTCAAAAAAACTCCACAAACAAAAACTTCCAAACGCCACCGGAAAACCGTTCCGACTACGACTCAGAGGCCGCTGCTCACACACCGGGCCGAAGTGGAACACTAAAAGGAGTGTTTATTCTAGGTAAAGTGGGTCCGTAGCGTGAATATGGCGACCGCAACCCCGAGCCGCGAGTCTGGCCGCGCGTCGGCCGCGCAGACGCCCCTGAGCCCGACGCGGATCTCGCGTCTGCAGGAGAAGCAGGAGCTGAGCGCGCTCAACGATCGCCTGGCCGTGTACATCGATCGCGTACGGTCTCTCGAGCTCGAGAACGACCGGCTGCTCGTCAAAGTGTCCGAGAAAGAGGAAGTCACGACCAGAGAGGTGCGAAACCTTCCTTTGTGCTGCTTTTACGAGCGATAAATCTGCCCGCTAGCGTCAATTTCACGCGTATAGTGTCATAAATATTTTTTTTGCGTCTTTTTATTTACGTTTATTACCATTTTTAGATTGTAAATCATAATTTTTTTTAATAGGTAACATTTCATGTTGTTCTTGAGGTTTAAGACTCACGGGTCATCGCGATAAAACATTTTGAAAAATCGCGCGAGGAAGTCTCGTGTTTTTTTTTACACTAACTTATCAGCCATGTGCGTTTATAATAGCCTTTAGCTTACAGTAAAGCATGTGCACATCTAACGTTATAAAAACACGCGTTGCACAATAGGGTAAAGTGAAATGCTTTCAGGGAGTGGCCGGTAAAGTGTGTCCGCATGGTTTCAATTTGTATAATTTGCATTATGTATGCACGTGCCAGACTTTTAATTGTGCGTTTATGTGTTAAAAGCAAATGTAAACCTTTTCCAAGTATGAGTTCAGGTCTGTAAATGTTTGTCCTGGTGTGTTTGGGCGTTTTCCTCAAACTTTTTTTTTTTTTTTTGGGAGTGGCCAAATGCTCTTTTCAAATTTGAATCTGGTCCCCCTCCATCTGTCCCCTTTTGGTTTGAATGTTGACCACATCAAACTGAAGCCCTCATACATCAAAAATGCCTAAAGAAATAGTTTGACCGCAGTTTGATATCATGCACGATCCTATAGAAACTTTTCAGCCGTTTTCCCAACTTTCCAACTGGATTTACTGACAAATAATGTCTGAGAATAGCAGCTTATTGACTGGAAGGATTAGTTCACCCTACAATGAACACACTTGTCATTTATTCACCCTTAAGTTGTTAAATATCTGTACATTATTTCTTTAAAATTAAGCTCTTTTGAAGAATGTTTGTAGACGAACACTTTTGGGCACCATTGACTTGCATAGTATGGGGAATAAAATGCTATTTAATTTTCATTTTTGGGTGAACTATTTCTTTAATAATGCGAGACTTGTTGAATCCGTAATAGCTTTACAAACATTTCTGCATGCACACGCTACAAATTTTCAACTTAACCTGAGTTTATTTTACAAACAATAGCTAATATCTGCTTGTGGTTTAAATGTGAGACTTCCAGCATCCTAAATCCGTTCTGTCGTGCTTTATTCTAATCTCCGCGTCTCTTGGAGACGTGCAAATCTGTTGCAGACCTGTAAATCTGTTGGGTTTTTTTTTGTTGTTTTTGTGCTCTAGGTGTCTGGGATTAAGTCTCTTTACGAGGCCGAGCTCGCCGACGCCCGTCGCGTTCTGGACGAAACCGCTCGCGAACGAGCCAGACTTCAGATCGATCTGGGAAAAGCCACCTCTGATCTCGAGGAGGTCACCCGGAAGTAAGTGATGCTCAGAAAACGTCTCTTTTAAACTGGAATCCAGTCCCTTATCCCCCCTCTTTTAATCACCTGTGAGGTCAGAAGGTCGTCTTTACACTTAAGTTGGGCTTATTTAACTCGACTTAAATCCGGCTCCATCTGCTCATTTGTGTAAATGAGTCTCTTCCTCATCAGAAAGAGCCTAACTTAGGAATCTGTGTGGTAACCCAAGTTCAGTTAGCACTAAAAGCTATTACAAAATTACGTTTCTTAAGTGCATAATCTTATCTTTACCACAGATATGAAAAGGGGATTACAGAAGCATCATAACTGTCGTAACTTTAGGACGACCCCAATGGAAAAATGATATTTGCGATAAATCGTTTTTTTTAAATGTGATCGATTCAAAATCGATTCTCAAAGGTCATGAATCGATAAATTTCCATATTTTTTATTTATCCATCAGCCAAAAGCTAGTATTAGTGTTCCTCCGCTGTTCAGCCTCATGTTACACTAATGCTGTGAGATTGTGTTTTATCTTAAACATAAAATAACCTGATCCTGTTTGATCAAAGCTTGACCAAGTTCTGACTCGTCAGCATCAAGTCTTCATCTTCATCAAAATCCTGTCTCTTCATCGTATGCGTTTGAAATATAGAGTTGAGTTCTGTGTTAATGTACCCAAGTGTGCCTAAAATACACAGTTTAATATACAGGTTTGTGGTTCTTAATTTCTTTTTATTAATTAACCACTTGTACACTTATGTTCAATATTAAATCTTTAATCGAGTCGAATCTGGAATTGAATTGAATTGAGAACATCTGAATCGATATGAATATCGATTTGAAAGCAACTATAAAAATGACATAACAATTAGTCCTGTCTGAGAATGACGTCACATTTATTAATAATAGAAGATGATCAACGATGTTTGATGGTGGAAAGACTCTGAACAACCAATTTTGCTTCTTCTTTTAATCTCAGTTATTTCTATTCTGGGAGTTTTTCCCCGTTGTGCTTCACAGCTGCTGTTTGTTTGCGTGTCGTTGGTTGCTTGGCAACAGACCCGAGAGTTGATTACCGAACTCGATGGATTGGTTTAAGATCTCCTGACTGCAGATAAGAGGAGATTCCCTGTAAGATCGGGTGCGAATCCTAAATCAACATGAGATTTGCTTCTGTAACGCAAGTTTGTGAAAAAATCCTAAATGAACTTGTCAGATCTTAATTTTGGACTTTAGATAGAAAGTTTCTGTAACGAGTCTTTGCGGTTCACGCATCATCTCTGGTTGATCTGGTTGCTAACGAACGCGTGCAAACAGGAAGTGTTTCGCGTGTGTCAGATTGCGGGTGGCTGCTCTAAACCACGAGAGAGACTTGTGTCGTGATGCAAACCTACATTAGTCACAGATGCAGATTTCACTCGTTTATCTGCACTGTTCAATCGGAGAGTCTCAGTAACGATGACGTTAGCAAACCTATAAGTGATTATGAAGTGATTAAATGATTGATTCACTGAAATAGGCTTGCAGAAACGATGTAAACCCAGCTCATGTTAATATTAGTGTGATTTTAATATTCTGTTCTTGTTTTATTTTTATTTTTTTATTACATTGTTAATAATATTCATGACACTTCTATATATGCATTTTACACAGTTAGTGTTTTATAATATTATGGCTTTATCTTAATTGTATTTTACGTATTTATATCATTTTTATTATTGCTCACATTTATATTTATATAAGTTGCGCTTATAACTTTTTTTATTTAATTAAATTGATAATAATAAAGACAACTACTATTTATATTGAGTTTTTTTGCAAGATTCTAAAATAATATATGATATTTTTTTGTTTTGTATAACATTACAATTAAGATTTTGTCATTGCTCTTATTTTCACATTATTATTATTATTATTATAACATTTTTATAATTGCTCACATTTATTTAAATAATTTACATTTTTACAACTTATCATTGTTTATTTTGTGTTGTTATTATTGGATATTTGAATGAAGTTAGGACTGTCGAAGTTTATACACTTTAAATCAATGAGATCAACATATTTAATCTTCAATTAAACATTTTAAGCGTCTTTTTAAAACCATTCGGCATTTAAAAAAAAAAGTTCAATAAATCATGGCATCTTTATCACACATTTTCTTTAACTTGCAATAAAAATTGCATTAACGTTTCGATATGAACATTTATAGTAGGTGGCAAATTCAATTGTAAAAAATGTAATTTAAAAAAAAGATGTTTAATCCGCTGACATCGATTTCTAAAGATTGGTTTTTAAATCGTTAATAATGAAAAAATGTACTAGGTAAAAAAAATATCTATTTTTCGATAAATCATTTTTAAAATGTGATCGATTCAAAATCGATTCTCAAAGGCCACGAATCGATCTATTTTCCATATTTATTATTCATTCATCAGCCAAAAGCCAGTATTAGTGTTCCTCCGCTGTTCAGCCTCATGTTACATTAATGCTGTGAGATTATGTGTGTTTCATCTTAAACATAAAATAACCTGATCCTGTTTGATCAAAGCTTGACCAAGTTCTGACTCGTCAGCATCAAGTCTTCATCTTCATCAAAATCCTGTCTCTTCATCGTATGCGTTTGAAATATAGAGTTGAGTTCTGTGTTAATGCACCCAAGTGTGCCTAAAATACACAGTTTAATTTACAGGTTTGTGGCTTTTTATTAATTAACCACTTGTACTCTTATGTTCACTGTTCTTTTTTTATATATATAAATATAGGATTTGTATTAAATCTTCAATTATTGAGTCGAATCGAGAGCCGAATCGATCTGAGAGCTCTCGACTGGAACTGTACCACCTGATGTAACCCATCCTCCTGTTATATACTGACTGAGTCTGTTTTCCAGCTATAAGAAGAAGGATGGGGATCTGGCTTCGGCTCTGGCCCGGATCAAGGATCTGGAAGCGCAGTTCAACAAGAACGAGGCGTCTCTGAACACGGCGCTCCGCGAGAACGGCTCGCTGTCTGCAGAACTAGCCGACCTGAAGGCTCAGCTAGCCAAAGCAAGTCACGGTTACTCACACACCGCTTTACAACACAGATCGCTTCAAAGCAGCTTTACAGAGAAAATAATGCAACAAAGTTTGTTTCCAGAAGAAAATAGACTCGTTGATCTGCTGATAACGACTGAACTTGCGAACACAGTTGGCTAACGCTGCTTTAGGGAAACACACACCCCTGCTCAGTTCAGTTCTCATGTAATGGTGTCACTGTAGGCAGAGCAATAATATTGTCCAATATTAACTTAAATGGCCCCAACTAAGCAAGCGAAAGTCCCTTCCTCCACACCTCAGTCTAACGCAGGTGTGTGTGTGTGTGTGTGTTGCAGGCTGAAGATGCTCACGCTGTGGCTAAGAAGCAGCTGGAGAAGGAGACGCTGATGCGGGTGGACCTGGAGAACCGCTGCCAGAGTTTGTCCGAGGACCTGGAGTTCAGGAAGAGCATGTTTGAGGAGGTCGGTGCGAGAAACCTTTAGACATTTCATGCGGGAAAACTAGCATTCCAATAATCAATGATTGTAGATTAATATTAACAATTTATAATGATCATTTAAAAAAAAATTATTACATGGCTTGGTTGAATTCTAATGCAGAATGCGGTGTGTTGTTTCTTGATAACCGCTGCTAAGGATAACACACCGTTGCCATGAAAAACAGAGCGTTGCTATGGACGCAGGATTCTAACCGTAGAGACGGAACGGACTATTTTCTTTAGCGGAAGCAATACAATCGTTTTTAAATCAATAAACTCCTTTTTAAATCAATATTTTGTGTCAAATTATTGATTTATTTGGTAGGTAGCCATGTAATAAGCGGCTCTGCTTTGCGTCGGGGTCCTGATCAGCCTGTCGGGGTTGTATTCGCTATAACAACCGCCTCGCTCTACATTATACCTTACGTAATTTGTTTTTCTTGATTACTAGCATTTAACTTAACCAGTAAATCTGAGTCCAGAAAAATGGAAGCGGAACAAACCAAATTTGTGATGTCTGTTTGGAAAGCTCTAACAGGAGTGTGTGTGTATGTGTGTGAGACGTGTGTGTGTGTGTGCGTGCAGGAGGTGCGTGAGACGTGTGTGAGTGTGAAGCTCTAACAGGAGTGTGTGTGTGTGCAGGTGGTGCGTGAGACGCGCAGGCGTCAGGAGAGGCGTGTGGTGGAGGGGTGTGTGTGTGTGAAGCTCTAACAGGAGTGTGTGTGTGCAGGAGGTGTGTGAGACGTGTGTATGTGTGCGTGCAGGAGGTGCGTGAGACGTGTGTGTGTGTGTGTGTGTGTGTGTGTGTGTGTGTGTGAAGCTCTAACAGGAGTGTGTGTGTGCAGGAGGTGTGTGAGACGTGTGTGTGTGTGTGTGAAGCTCTAACAGGAGTGTGTGTGTGCAGGAGGTGCGTGAGACACGCAGGCATCAGGAGAGGCGTGTGGTGGAGTAGTGTGTGTGAGCTCTAACAGGAGTGTGTGTGTGCAGGAGGTGCGTGAGACGCGCAGGCGTCAGGAGAGGCGTGTGGTGGAGGAGTGTGTGTGAGCTCTAACAGGAGTGTGTGTGTGTGTGTGCAGGAGGTGCGTGAGACACGCAGGCGTCAGGAGAGGCGTGTGGTGGAGGTGGACTCAGGTTTGCAGCAGGACTACGAGTTCAAGCTGTCTCAGGCGCTGCAGGATCTGCGCAGGCAACATGAGCAGCAGGTGCAGATCTACAAGGAGGAGCTGCAGAACACCTTCATGGCCAAGGTCAGACACACACATCACTGTTACACAGGTGACCTGCTTTCCATTGATGTATGGTTTGTTAGGATAGGACAATATTTGGCCATGTTATATATAATTTACAAATATACATATTTGGTTGAGATGCAACTATTTGAAAATCTGAGGGTGCAAAAAAATCGTTAAAAAAAGTTGTGCATTGTTGGCGATTGTGCTGCATTCACTCACAGAAATAAATGTTTTATATATTTACGTTTGGAAATGTACAAAATATCCTCATGGAACATGATCTTTACTTAATATCCTCATGATTTTTGGCATAAAAGAAAAATCGATAATTTTGACCCATATAATGTATTGTTGGCTATTGCCACAGATATACCAGTGCTACATGTGACTGGTTTTGTGATCCAGGTCATTATAGCTACCGGTAATAGGCTTGCTATGATAGTCGGTGTTGACTGTTACCGGTGTTCAGAAGCAAGGTTACATCACTTGCCCACTGTGGCACCGCCCCCCACCGTTGATTTATTTTTATTTTTGTTCAGTTAGAGAACAAACACTGTTGTAAGTTGCCATGAACTGTAATAGTGGATCTTACAGGATAACAAGATGTAACCTTGCTCTCACTTGAAATGTGTCCCCACATTAAGTCCTTGAATTTGAGGGTGTTGGACCTGGAAAGTCCTTGAAAGGTCCTTGAATTTGAAGTTAACTGAGGTGTGGGAACTCTGCACTCCATGGCGTTAGGAAACGTGGTTTGCTCTCTGACTGAGTCCTCTCTCTGCAGCTGGATAATGCCAAGGTGTCGTCGGACATGAACGATAAAGCGGTTCTCACGGCGCGCGAGGAGCTTCAGGAGGCCCATGTGCGCATCGAGGGCCTGAGCTATCAGCTCAACGCCCTGCAGAAACAGGTACCTAAACATGTTTTCACTGCTAATATTGCTCACGAACCCTTCCATAAGTTTACCATAATAATATGGTTGCAACATAAGTTTGGCAGGAAAAAATGTAAGTATTAATTAGTGCTGGGTAACGATTAATCGCATCCAAAATAAAAGTTTGCGTTTACATAATGTGTGTACTGTGAATAATTAATCAGGTACCTAAACACTTCTTTTTTTTTCATTGCACTTATTTTCATATTATTATTAATTGTATAAGATTTGTATTATCCAATAAATAATGGATTATTTCCTTCAGCTGAGACGCTTCAGATGTGCACTGTTGATGACATGATGATTTTGAATTGCTTGAAATATGATTGGAATCACTTATTAAAAAGGGAAATACAGTTCAGTGACTTTTTTTTTTTTTTTTACTAATCTTTCTTTCTAATCTTTCTTCTTTCTAACTAATCCATCTTTCTTTCTAACTAATCCATCTTTCTTTCTAACTAATCTTTCATTCTTTCTTTCTGACTAATCTTTCTTTCTAACTAATCTTTCTTTTTTCTTTGTTTCTAACTAATCTTTCTTTCTTCGTTCTTTCTTCTAACTAATCTTTCTTTCTATCTAACTCTTTCTTTGTTTCTAACTAATCTTTCTTTCTTTCTAACTAATCTTTTTCTTCCTAACTATTCTTTCTTTCTAACTAATCTATCTTATCAAACTTTAAACTACTTTAAACTTCTTCAAACACTCTGGTCCGGCTTTCTCAAGCCAACTTAAAGTTTGTTGTTTTCTATCAAGTCTGTCATATAGAATACATACAATTATTATGAGAACATTATAATTGTGTGTTTGGGACATGGATTTTTATGGTGAGACTTTTGTCTTTGTAATCAGGCTCTCAAAAATTATATAAAAATTTAGATTTATCGGTTTTCGGCTTTCAAATATAAAGAATTATCGGTATCTGCAAAAAATGTCATATGGGCATCCCAAATCTACATTGCAGTATGTACTTTGGTTGGTAGGATTTGGACAGTTAACACCCGAAGAAACGTTTGTTCTCTTTGAGTCCTTGTGTAGTATTAGAAGATTAAAATATGATTGGAATCACGGTTAACTGCAACATGTGCAGCGCAAATCTTTCATATAGGCGACATTAAATGAGAACATTATAATTTTGTGTTTGGGATGGATTTTAATGGTGAGACTTTTGTTTTTGTAATCAGCCTCTCAATAATTATATAAAAATTTGGATTTAGATTTATCGGCCAATATATCGGTTATCGGCTTTCAAATATATGAAATTACCAGTTATCGGTTTTCAAATATAAGGAATTATCGGTTATCGGCTTTCAAATATATGAAATTATCGGCTTTCAAATATAAGAAATTATCGATTACCGGCTTTCAAATATAAGGAATTATCGGTACCGGTCAAAATGTTCATATCCGTGTGTACGTTGGTTGGTAGGATTTGGACAATTTTATTTCCATGATAACCCAAAAAACTGGCCTTTTAAGTCGAAACATTTGTTCTTTGAGTCCTTGAGTAGTATTAGAAGATTGTAATATGATTGATATCACGGTTAACTGCAACATGTGCTGCACATGCAAGTCCGTCATATAGGTGACATATAATTATAATGAGAACATTATAATTGTGTGTTTGGGACATGGATTTTAATGGTGAGACTTGTTTTTATAATCAGGCTCTCAACAATTATATAATTTATTTTGATTTATCAACCAACATATTGGTTGTCGGCTTTCATATATTAAGATCATCGGTATCGGCCAAAATTTTCTGCCAAATACATTGCCGTATGTGCGTTGGTTGGTAGGATTTAGCCAGTTTTATTTCCATGATAATCCTGAAACGTTTGTTGTCTTTAAGTCAAGAAAACGTCTTGTTATTCAGCCTCATAGATGTTATCCGTCATTCACGACTTGTTTTCTCCCCCCGCAGGCGTCCACCGCAGAGGAGCGCATCCGCGAGCTGGAGGAGATGCTGTCCAGCGACAGGGACAAGTACCGGCGGCAGCTGGACGCCAAGGAGCGCGAGATGGCCGAGATGAGGGAGTGCATGCAGCAGCAGCTGAACGAGTACCAGGAGCTGCTGGACGTCAAGCTGGCCCTGGACATGGAGATCAACGCCTATCGGAAACTGCTGGAGGGCGAGGAGGACAGGTGAGCACCTGACGCATTCCTGAACACACTCGAACCGACAATTAGGGATGGGAACGACACGGGATTTGGGAAATCGACTGTCGAGGACCATGTGTCGACTTTTTGTCGGATTGTCGGCCTTTCTTTTCTTTTCTTTTTAAAGGGGGGGGGGGGGGGGGTGAAATGCTCATTTTCACGCAATCTCCTGTTAATCTTGAGTACCTATAGAGTAGTATTGCATCCCTCATATCTCCAAAGAGTCTTTAATTTTATTATATTTATAAAAGACAGATAGGCTGTCCCGAGTCTTTCCGCAAAAAAACGAGCGTCTGGAGGCGGGCCGTGTGCTATAGCTGTGCTAACCGAGCTAACAACACACACAGAGACATTTTTTTTAAGCAGTTTACTCACCGAATGCGATCGCGAACCTTTATCATTGTGACTGCTCGATCCGCATTAGACGATCTGCAAATCCGTCGATCTGGGCTTTGTTTATAAAACAATCATTGTCAAAATGCAGGGAACAAACAGTCTTACACAGCTCCGTTGATGCTCTGAAAAAACAAACTCCATCCACTGGTCCACTTAACGCTGGGTTCTTTGGGAATCTGTGCAGGGTTGTCTTGCCCTGGCATACAAAAACACACTTCTTTGGTGACATTGACTTCCAAAACCCGAGCACACAGCGCTTTGATGGCGTACTGCTTTCGCTATCTTGCTCTGGTCTACGAGTGCGCGCGCGCGTCTTTCCGGGAGAAGTGGGGTCAACGGTCAAGTGGCGATTCCATTTAGAAAAAATTGATTGTTTTATTTAAAATGTTTTATTTCATTATGGGAAAAGTGCCACTTTATGATGTGTATTTGAATAGGAAATGTAATAAATTAAAAGCCAAAAAAAAAAAAATGCAATTTGGAAATCCCACAAGCCCCGCCCCCTCGACATGTCGACACTCTATTTTTTTTGTCGAGTGGAGCATGTGTCGAATGTCGGTCGTTTTGTCGACAAAAAGTCCCATCCCTACCGACAATCATCCAAAAATGACAGGAATGCCAACCTAGACAGCATTTTCAGGGCCTTTAAGCTTTTGATTTGCTTACTACAAGGTGCTTAAAGCACTTTAATTTGACTCTTTGATATTTAACTCCTGGAAAACCCTTGAAAACAGACATGGTTATGACGTGGTGCTTGAATTATTTAAATGCGTATATTGCATTTAAATAATTCAAGCACTTTCAAGGACCTCTTGATGTCGGATGTCAATATTTGAAGTGAATCTAAGATTCAAAGATAAGTGAGATCTCTGAGAGCCAAAAAAGTAGTGCTTGAAAAGCCAGATTCACAGTATCTGTGCAAACCCAGTTTTAATGGAAAACTAGATTAAAATACTAGGCAAGAAAGCATTTTAAAACGCAGCTGAGATGTCTTGCTAGGCAGACTAGCGATCGGACAAGCTTGTGTTTCCCGAAAACGCTGTCAAGGTAGGAAGCTAACTCGGTTTTGTGACGCATTCATGCATTTAGTTTGATGCACACAAACTGGCTGTTCATGAGTGTTTTGCGCTGGTTTTTCGCTGCTGATGTGATTCTGGCAGCTCATTATTATTGTTGTTCATCTGCAGCCCATAAACGTGTTCAGGAACGCTCCACTTCGCATTTTTGCGCTTCATACTTGACATACTTGAGGCTCTGGAATGTGTAAGGTAGGTTGTAAAATGTCACGGCGGAATGATAATTGTGCTTCCCGCTCGTGCGTGAGGGATACGATAGAGCGAGTTGTCAAGAAATAAGTCTGAGAGCTCATTTAGCACGAGGACGAGGACACCAGAAGGCAGCTAGACCATCTCGAAGAGTTAAGGATAGTCTGCAGTTGAGATATTTGGAGGACAGATGATAGGAAGGAAAGGTAAGCACAGTCGCATAAACATTGTTTTCTCATGGTGCGGTTGCCCATTCATCGTTCTTATGGTCCGTTCGCACCAAGAACAACTATAATATAGTTTTAATAATTGTGTGAGGGTGAGAAACTCAACACTACAACTATAATGATAACACTGATGAATGGTATTGTTGGAATCTCTTTCAAAAAATACCATTGAAAACCAATCAGATTCCATCTAACTTTAAAGAAGACCTTTTACGCCCTTTTACGAAGTCTTGATTCTACTAGAGCAGGTTTTCCTGCTTGAATTAGGGCTGTCACTTTTTAATTGATACTCGAATATGCATTCGAACATGACGTGAAATATCTCTAATCGAACTATAAATAAACTATTCGGTTTTTAAAGTGCCATGTGTAGCGCATTTTTTACAGTCTATGATTAGATTAGATTAGATATTTGATACCCATTCAAATTAGATTTTTCTCAAAAGTGACAGCCCTAGTTTGAATGTTGATTATTTTCCCCATATTCTCCATTGTTGCGGCTCCTCTCTTCCCAGTCTGTCAGTAACGCTCTGTTTAGTTCCCGTTTCTATGAAGCCCCTCCTTCTGAAAAGCACACTGTGCTCTGATTGGTCGTCTGGAAGCAGTGTGTTGTGATTGGTCGAGCGCTTCGAGTGTGTTTGGGAAATGTCCCGCCTCTTACCATAACCGCCAGTTTAACGCACTAACTAACTTACTCAACCAGGCTCCGCCCCTTTATTCTGCGTGTGAATTATTTAAATGAGGAATAGTGAGACGTGTTCGTTCCCGGAAGAAACTCAAGACTACAATGGAGGCGTTTCAGGAGTTCAGAAACACTGACACTGATAAAGGGACGAACTCCTGCTGGAGGGACGTTTTCATGCTCAAAAAGCAACATTACACACTTAAGACAGATGAAGATGCAAAAGCGTAATAGGTGCTCTATATAGTAGCATTTAATCAGGGTTCGTACAAGGTTCTTAAAGTGCTTGAATTTGACTTTTTGAAATTTAAGTTCTGAAAACCCCTTGAAAAAAAGCCAAATTTATGAAGAGGTGCTTGAATTATCGAAAGACAATATATATATGACATTTTTTGTGTTTCATCATTGTTGGTGTGAACGGGCCTCACTTTTTGTTATCATACGTGTGTTCCTGTTGATTTGGGATGTGTAATCTGCCTGTGTGTCCCGTCTCCTCTAGGCTGAAGCTGTCGCCCAGCCCGTCCTCTCGGGTCACGGTGACCCGCACCTCAGCCAGCAGCACTTCTGCGTCTTCACGAAGCTCTCGCTCTAAGAGAAAGCGTGTGGAGCTCGAGGAAGAGTCCATCGCCGGCCCCAAAGTCCAGTTCAGCCAGGAGGCCGAAGCCACGGGGAGCGTCAGTGTCGAGGAGATCGACCTGGAGGGGAAATCGGTGACCCTCAGGAACACCTCGGACAAGGTACTGTGAATTTTTCACTTCATGTTTTAAAGCGAGGTGCGCTGGTCAGTTTTGGGCTCTTCATAGCGTGTTTCAGACTAGTGGAAAGAAAACATCCAAAAGACACATTTAAATCTCTGGTGCTGCTTGCATGGCTGTCAGAATGAGATTTTGTTTTTGTTTTTCCAATTAAATAAATGTACTTTATTTCAATTCGCTATTGTTTTTATTTAATTTAATGTTTTGTATTTTAAGGGGATTCTTTGGGGGACTGAATTATTTTTCTGCAGTTATAATCCATTTATTCACTTTTTGAGCATGTCTGAAAATGAAATTTCCAACTTAAACTGTCATAAATCTTGAATGCTTTGAAGCACAGACTAGAGTTTGAGCTCTTTTTTTAAAGACGACACTTGGCAGATTATTGCTGAAGTGAAAAAAGTGTATTAAAAAGTTGACTTAAAGCTATAGAATTTTACATTTATTATGAAAAGTACACATATTTTGCCATTTTTAAATGAAATGTATATTCTCCAAAACAAGCCAGAAATCTAAACAAGTCATTTGATTCCTCAAAAAAATTAGCTTTCAGTACGATTTTGTTACGAACGCTTCCACTAGATGAAATTTGTCTCGCACTCATTTTCAATGCACTCATTGTTGACCCTGAATTCTTTTAAAATTCTATTTTTAAAGCTTTTTTTCCTCAACTTCAGCAGCTCTTAAATACTTGAAACTTTACTGTTTTATTCTTATCTATATTCTGAAGGTTTTTACTGAGGGGTTTGTTCATATACCATTATCAGGATTTTATCCAACCTTTTATACCTAAAAACATGGTAAAAATCAGATCCGTCTGTTGACTGTATTTTTATTTATTTATGGAGTGATAAAAATACTAATCCAAAATCCCCTTTCACTGAAACAACAGGAAGTTTAAATCTGGATTTATCTAGTGTTTAGATTTCTGTTCTTGAAATTAGAGCGATTGCATACGAATACCTCGTCTGCATATGTAAACAACATTTCAGAAAACTTGTCATATAAAACATGTACTTTTTTTCACATTAATTATTTATCGTGTTCACCTGTGGTGTGTTGCTTTAAAAAAACTTGTATTTCATAATTGTATCCCACATTTAGGATCAATCTCTGGGCAGCTGGCGACTAAAGAGACAAATTGGCGATGAAGAGGAAATCACCTACAAATTCAGCCCTAAGTTTGTCCTGAAGGCCGGTCAGACGGTAACGGTAAGCGAATTGGACCGTATCTCATTTTTGCTCCAACTCAGGATGTTTTCTAGATGTTAAACTGTGTGTTTCTGTTGAAAGGTGTGGAGCGCCAACGCCGGCGTGTCCCATAGTCCTCCTTCAGACCTGCTGTGGAAGAGCCAGAGCTCCTGGGGAACCGGAGAGAAGATCCTCACCTCATTGGTCAACTCAAGCGGAGAGGTACGAGGAACACCAGCAGGGTTCGGCCTTTGCTGATTTTGTGCGCGAATGCGATAACGAAACTTGAACTTTTATTTGCAGGAAGTGGCAAAGCGAACCGTCACGAAAAGCGTGCTGGAAATGGAGAACGGTGATGATGAGGATGGAGACTTTGGAGATGAAGATCTTTTCCATCAGCAGGTAATAGTCAGAAACTGGAAACAGAACGAAGTTTTTTTTTAAACTTTAGGCAAAATATTTAAAATAAAGTTTGCCTATGTCGAGTACCATATTTGATACATCAGGCTTTTATGGCTGATATAGTGAGAATATGGAGGAAAGAAAACAAGACACTCTGATTCAGAGCAAAAACATGCAAATTGGTGCAGATGCTGATACTTATTTGACCAAACACAAACAGTAAGATGAAATTCTGATGCTTTTAATGTAAATCAATGAGAAAAGTTTAGCAGATACTTGCATAAAATGCATATAAATATCAATATCTGCCAATAATATGTCTTGGTAAGATGATATTTAAATGACACCTCTGTTTGTAGTCTTAAAGTCCCCCTGTAGTCAATAATTGTATCCCTTAAAACTCATCTTTGATCACCAAAATGACAAAGTTTTTTCCTTGGAAAAAATAAATAAATTCATGTCTTAAAATAGCTTGAATGTAACTCGACACCCTTGCCTCATTTAGTATGCGCGGTTCTATGAATATGCAAATGAGCCCCGCCTCCACTCACTCACTCAGCTCAGAGATCCACTGGTTGACGATCACACGTTGATCTGATTGGTTACAAGGTAGTTTGTGACGTCAGAAACACCAGCGATTTCAAAGCGTGTTTTTGAGACTGTCTTTGGTTCACTGCAGTTTTAAGGAGGAAATACTCAGCAATGGTGTCGACTTATGAATTTACACATGGTTTGTCTTAAAGCATATTAAAAACACCACATAGACACATAACTCATATAATGCAATGCAATACAATACAATGATGATTGAGAGATGAACAAATAAATCTTCCTTAAAAGCCTGATGATCATATTTGATGCTCATGATTTTTCTAAAAAATTATGTATGATAATCAAATAAAGCGAAGCTGCTCCAGTATTACTAACAATATCAAAGATATTACATTCACTTGATAAAAATCAGATTTGACAGCAAACAGACACATGAAGCACGAGCTGAAGGAGGACGTTTGTACAATTACGCTAAAAGACTTTTACTTGATAAGTCAAAACCATCAGTAGTAGATTGTGTTTTTCAGCAAAGTTTTGATCATTTATAGGCCATAGAAATTCAATTAAATTAGATTTAATGTAATAACCTTTGCTGAATTTGCTCTTATTTTCAGGGCGACCCAAAGACCGCATCCAGAGAATGTGCCGTCATGTGATGGAGCACCTGTAGTATTTTCCTTCCCACGATTCAGTCTTTTTTGTAGAGCCACTACTTTTTGTATTCCTCGATAATGAGTTCACAACACCCCCCTCCTCCCCCCTCACTCCTTTATTTCTACGGACCTCATTTGTAAAGCCAGTCAATCTTGAGCAAAATGCCACGGCTCATCAGCGAATAGTCTCGATCATCGGAGAACGAGTCAAACGACCAGAAATTAGAAAGTATTAGTGCGAGCCGGTGACTAAGGAATCTGCATATTCATGTCTATGAATCATGTGTTCTCGTCACTTATGAATGGGGTTATTATTATGACGGTGAGCTCATGTTCTGTAGTGCACTATAGCCCGTAACTGACAGCTGTCAATCTTGTGTTGTTTTGCTTCGCCAACCAGACAAACAGGGTGGAAACTAAATCAAATTGCTTCGTAATGAACTCTCCCACCGTTTATCTTCATATATCGTATTGTTTTTGGTTTTGATTCGTGCTCTACATAGTATTATGTATTAAATCAGTGAATGTTAAGGCATTTTTCAAGCCCATAATCTAGTCAAAGTTCATACGAGCGCATGTTATATAGTGGGCGTACAGAAAATGTATGTCCACATACAACATGTTTAAATGTTCAAAACATTTGTACAGTTCATGTGAATGTAGTGTTGAATCGATCATGTGATCAGTGTTTTAAATTGACAAAAAAAACGCAGATTTACCAAAGAAATGGACGACGAATGAAACCAATTTGACTTTGCCTTGTTTCTCGCTTGCTTTGCTCAACTTCTCGACCCTCCAGATAAACTGAAACCCATATAATAGAGTAAATCTGCATCCATCCACCCTGTCGGTTCTGTTGCGTTTTTTTGTTTTTAAAGTTTTAAAACTTACTTTTGTTTTAATTCAAATGTTTCTCGGACAATTATGCATGCAGCGAATATTTTTATATGAATCCGCGAATGATCGGAGTTGTTAGGGTGATGCGTACATCTCGCAGGACAGCAGTTTTTGATTTTTAGCTATAATCGTATATTTTTGATAGGTTTGTCCTCAGGATTTTTAAAACCCTAGTGCACAAGCAATCTTTACATGCATTTTAAAATATTTAGATTGAATGTCTTACTTGTGAATATATTCAGGGCAGTGTGTACAAAACAGCTAATTGACTTGGGGAAACATTTTTACGATTTCTGTCTTTGTAAGGTTATTTTAATGGGGGTATCGTAATCTTCGTGTTTACTTTCTGGGGTTCTTCTAAAGGTTCTGTGAGAACGAATTGCCTCAATTGGGACACAGATTTGTGTCAAAATTTAAGTGAAATTGAGCTCAAGTAAAGTTGTATTTGTGTACATTTGTTACTTGGCCTCTGAGCTAATAAAATCGATCTTTTTGTTTAGTTTTTTTTTTTTTTTACTTCATGTGACGCGAATGGAAACTGTTTTCTAGCCAAACACTCCACATCTGTGAATTTTTAATCTAGCTTCTGTTAGTTACAAACACTGTTTTTCATAAGGAAAGTCGTTTCCTTGTTCTTTTCAGGTTTTATTAGACAGGGCTGTGACTAATGTAGCGGATACAATGTGCTTTGGTGTATTTGATACGAAATTGTCAATCCGTCATTTGTAACGATCTACTGTAAAGTAAAAAAACAAAAATGCTATTTGAACTGCCATCAAAGTACAGAAATGTGAGTAGAAATTGAGCCATAAATTGTGAACTATGAATCAAATTTGTTACGGGGTAAAAATTCTTCATTGTACGAGGACTTTTGAAGGGCTATAAGAGAAAGGCGCATGCCAAAAGTGTCTCATTTAATTGTGATTTTGATTTCTTCTTTTTTTTTTGTATGCATTATCCAATAAATGTTTTGCAAATTACATTGTGCCATTGTGGGTCTGTTAATGAATACAAATCCGGGGTCTGTTTTAGAGATGCACTGATGTATCGGCCAATAATCGCTATCAGACGATTATTTTCGCTATCGACCGATTGTTTAAAAACAGCCGATGAGGGCCGATTATATCCTGTCAATCAAAAGGGTGCGGAAAAAACGTGTCCGACTGCAACTCATACTGTGTGTGAAGAAAATCTCTCTTGTGTTGAATTTAGGCCAAGTTAACGCGACAATAACGCTTTAAAACTGTTAAAAAATAGCGACGTTAATGCAGGCTTTATTTGACCCTGTGAATCATCCGTAGTTCAAGCCAGGGTTGCTGGATCTGCAGTTTTCCCTACATTAAACGTTATTTGTAGCGCCTCATGCCCAATAATCAAAGAGCTTGTGCTCTGTTACTTCTGATAAAGAATAAAAGTCTCTTCTTTCAAATTCTGAATATTTTATTGCGAAATTCAAACAATAAATGGCGCTTTGACGCTCTTAAATGTGGCGTTAGATCGCTAAAGCGCCTCAGTTCAAGTGTCTTTTCTTCGACTTTGATACAAGTTATATCTAGAAAAACATGCATGAACATCAGAAGGTATGTTGAATGATACAGTAAAACTTACCGGAATCCGTATCATGTCTCGTAATCGTTCAATCTGTGTTTCAACCGCGGAAAGAAGTCAATAAAACAGCTTGAGAACAATATCACTCAATGTTGCATTCACCTCAGGAGAGTTATCCAGTGTTCACAGTTCGTTAGTTAGCTATAAAAACACCAGAGAAGAGCTTATTTACTGTTATATATGTATGTTTGAATAAATTTGCCATGAAGAAGTGTTTATGAAAACTACCTCATCTGCAACTGAGTTGCATGCAAACATTTCAGCTTTTTTCATTTGAGTGTAAGTATTATATCTGGAAATAAATAGTTGAATATAATAGCTCTGTTGTTAATTTTAACCCCTAATATTATAGTGTACCCTGAATAGTTTGCAGCATTATTTAGGAGAGATTTGTTTAAGAAAAATCAAACTATTGCATTGGCCATTATCATTCTGAATAATCGGTATCCGCTGATAAATGTAGTATCTCTAGTCTGTCAAATTTGCTGTGAAGTAAAAGTTCTTTTCACAGTTTTTTTTTGAGGTTAATTAAACGAAACAGGACTTGATGTTGGGCCAAAGACGACTCATTACCCGTGGTAAAATCAACAATCTTGGGTGACTTGTTTGTACTTTCATAAAATGGCAGTAACACCAGGAAAGTTTTCAAATCAATATCTGGAGAAAATGTATGTGTGAAAACATGTCTGGCTGATATGTGACACGATCTACAGGATACCTGCGACGTTCAACCTAAGTCTGATGCATGAAGTATTCAGCTGTGTATACATATCAAAGAATCAGATGTTGCAGATATGAATAATTCAACAAATTTTCATGTTTCGTTTGAAATACAGACGCACCAAAAGCGACTAGAATGCTTTTAAAGTAAGGCAGTGCAATATTGTACCACAAACAGCATTGCATCATACTTCTGAGTATCGATCTCTTATCCAGCACTAATGTAGTGTGCATGCATGTCTTTTGAACTCATTACCCACCACCCATTTCTTTGGAAATTATATTCCTCTGAAAACACTTTAAAAGATATTTTGAACACTGAATCAATTGTAAAGCAAACCTTGTGTATATAGTCCAAAAAAGCTGGGTGTTTATTTATTTATTTTTAACCCAAGCGTTGGGTTACACATATTGGGTCACTATGTTTGGTTGTTTTCCAAAAATGTTGGGTCATTTTTAACATCGATGATATTTCTAGTAATAACCCTATAACGTATGTTGTATATATGTACACTTGTGTATTTTGAATTTATGCACACAATTATGTATATTATTTACATTAAATTCTAGACTCTCCAATATTTAGTTTATAATTTTAAAATATATTTAAGACATTTTTATAGTTTTATACAAATAAACAATCTGTATTTTATTTATTAAAATAATGTCATAAATAAAAATAGTTAACCTAACTGTTGGGTTACTCTTAACCCAACTGGCTTTTAACCCAAATAAAATAACCCACAAGTTGGGAAGGTGCTATATCACCCCATAGTTGGGTTACTCGTTGGGTTATTTTTAACCCAACATTATAAAGTGCTTTTTTTTTTTTTGTATTTCACCTTGTTAGGAAGCTGGCATTTAAAACACCAAACCCATTTCACCACTAGAGCGCGCCACGGCCCTAAAGTACAGCTTTCGCATCGTTTGATCTCTCTTTTGATTATTATTTTTTTTTTCTCGTTCTGTTGACCTCTATATATTTGGGTCTGTTTTCTGCAACGCCTCTGAAAACTGTAATATTATGTTCTTTGCACAGCCAGCGATAGAGAGGATAGATCAACAGCTGGTCTTTGCTGTTCCAGAGGAAAGGGTTTCGGTGTGTGTGTTTGTTCCAGACCTCTCACACACACTCTTCCCACTGTCTCTCAGTCATTAGTGCGCCTCTGCCTGCAGCAGAAACCCCATCGTCTAGTCCCTCTTTCTCTCGCTTTCTCTTTCTTTCTTCCACCCACCCACCCCCATCACACAAACGCTGGCCGTCTCCCACACACCCACGATTTCAACACCCACACTGTGCGCTGATAGCCGAAGCGTGTTGAGTACTCTGCACTGGATGACTCTGGCTCATATAAGTAAACAAATCATTGGAGGAGTGTGTGCTATTGATCACTGCATGCCTGGCATGAAGTAGATCAAATATTATACACGAACAACATGTACTATAACAAACCCTTCCTACTGTCATCGTTTAGTATCGTTGTTGTACTGTGGTAATGTGTCCAATTGCCATAGTACTATTGTAGTAGTCGACATCATAATTTGTACCATGATATTGCTAAAAATGTATCTCAACCCCTCTTAATCTTTTTTTATTGATTTATTTCAATGAAATGAATGTACTATATTTTAGTTCGATAATGTTTTTTATTTAATATTTTGTATTTTTAGGGGATTTTATGGTACTAAATGATATTTATGCTGTATGTATAATCCATTTATTCACTTTTTGAGCGTAGACCTCGAAATGAAGTTTCCAACTTAAAATGCTTGGAGCATAGACTGAAGTCTGGTCTCTTTTTTTAAAGACGCCACTTGGCTGAAGTGAAAAAAACGTTTACAAAAATGAACTCTTGAAAATTTCCCAAACATGATTTACTCTAAAACTGCAAGAAAATCAAAGCCGTACATCTAAACAAGTTGTGCTCCAAATATGAGCTTGAGATCTAAAAAAATGAGCTTTCGGTGATCTGTAGTTTGCCCGCAGTACCAAACGCTTCCACTAGATGAAATTAGTTTCCCATTCATTTCCAATGTGCTTATTTTTGACTGAGGAGCACAAGTGACTATTTTTCAGGACCATTTAACCATTTCAAATCATAGCAAGTTCCAAAACCTTTACCAAGTTTCATAGCATTCCGATGAAGTAAAAAATGATAATAAAATAAAACGTAAAACGTGTCAAAAATGACCGAAAAACACCAGAGGGTTAATTTATTTTAAGAATTCTGACAGATAACAATATTTTTGACTTGAAAAATAAAACCTTTATCCAAATAGTGAATGTTTCACAAACAGAAAGCATCCAGAACACAGTAAAGTGAGCGCGCTGAATGAAAACTTAAGCGTTTTGACTGGATGCACCACTGACTAACTCAAACTCCTCTGATTGGCCATTTTGTTCACGCACTCAACAGACTTGCATGTGATTGGCTGCAAAACCACATAGTAAACAGAAACATTTGATGCTCTTAAGAGTGATCACGCTAATATGCATTTGAAAGCAATGGTTGGCATAGTTTATCAAAAAGTGGAGTGAAATTGGCTTAATCTCTTTATAAGCATAACTTTTAACATTATCATGATTCTCGCATGATATTCCCTAATTTTATATCATCAGAAAACATATAAGGATAATCTCGCTAATTTTCGATGCATCTAGTGGATTACGGTGTTATGAAGAGTTAATCCACTGTGCTTGTGTTTGTTTTGAGTGCACATCCAATGTCCAATTACTTGTTAATGCCAGCTGAAGCAAAAGAACATCACAGGCTTGTTGTTGACTGTCTTGCCTCAAATTGCATTGAAAGTCCAGCCGAATGCTATTGTGTTGTCACATTTCTATGTCCAGTTTGAACGCCCACCAACCAACTGATAGCACCCCCACTGCGAGTGAGAACGGGGCATCTTTCACCTGCTGTTTACCAACAAAACAACACAACAACACACCCCATTCATTATTCTGCCCTCTTCCATTTCATCCGGTGCTCTCTAACCTCTAGCGCTGTTGACAACTTACGGTTAATTATGTATCTGCTCAATAAAGGGCATCCACTAGGCATTTTTCACAAAATCTTTTGTGCATTTGGCCTTCACATATCCTGAGAAGAGCATTTTCGCTGCCAAATGGCTCTCACAGATTGCATTTTGTCCCCAAAGGTCCAATTTCAGGCATCTTTTAAAGGCTCAATATAAGAAAATGTCTTCCAAATCTGAATATAACCTTAAACTGGTAATCAGTTAAACAGGAATGGGACTTAATCTAAAGGTAAATGAATAAAAATGCATTGGTTATTCAACCGTTTGCACACTATCCAGTCTCAAGACCATTTAAAAATTCAGTGTGGCTGCATGGTGCTATAAATAACTGGGCTTGGGAGCATGGGGCGAATCGTGCCGTTGTCACCGCGGACAGGTCTCCTGTTGAGAAAGTTTGGTGTTGACACACTACACAACAGCAGGCTAACCCTTTTTCTTCTACAATCACAGCATGTCCTTGGATCTTCCTGCTGTGGTAAGAACTCTTAAACGAATCCCCATGACCTAGATTCATATTTCCCTCATTTCCGTTGTATTCTTGAGCGCGCACTTGACCACGTTTCGCTCCGTTGTGCAGTAAAGCCGACCTCGTCCTTGGTTAAGACAAGAAGTCTTCACCTTGTAGGCAGGAATCAAGTCTCAACTGAATCTGTATGACAGTCAAACTTACAGAGGTTACGTCTTAATGATGAAGTAAAGGAACTCTGATTTTTGTATCAACAGGTTTTGCTGGTGCATTGCAGTAACAACTTTGCTGTACTTTTCTTTTAGAAGTCTCTTGCTTACCTTCAATTACACGAGGACCCGGAGGGTGTCAATATGAAGGCCTGGTCTGAAAATAATGCATAAATAATGCCTGGTTTCAAACAGCTTTCCTCCTATTCCCATTGGCTGGATTCACTGATGCAGAAACACAGCAACTTAATGGACATTTTTGTCTTTTTCAGTGCAGATAATTTTGCCTGTGTTACTGCCAGCTGCATACATTTTGGCACAGGTGTGTATTTGTATTGGAATTTTACTATTTCACCCCCATTTCCTTTAATAAATTGATTTTGCGCTAGTAACACAAAATAGTGTCACTCGGGACCTTAAGGACAAAAATATCCCCATTGAAACTGCAATTTTTAATCCCAGGGCCATTTAACTATAAAAGCATGAAATCTTTGTTAATAGGCTTTCATTCTGTTGGCAAGGCTTCAAAATTCAACTTTTTTTTACAAGATGGTGCCATTTTCTTAGGTTTGGCTTATAAAGCAAATGCTCACTTTACTCCTGTTTTCTGCTTATGCATATTATAGAGCCAATTGGATCAATTATGCAACGATAATTGTGTGGGTGTGTTGGTATGGATGTCAGAGTGTGTGGTTTGTGTGTGCGATTTTAATATTTGAGAGAGAAAAACTCTACAGCAAATCTCTAATCCAACCATTGTGTGTCCCGGTGGAGTTTCGCTGGCATCTAATAGGGAAAATGTTGTACTTTTCCAAACAAAATCTGACTGAAAGCTCATTTTTTGAGATATCAACCTCAAATTTGGAAAACGACTTGTTTAGATTTATGGCTTTGATTTTCTAGCCGATTTAGAGATCAGCATGTTTCATAAAATATTTTTTTTTTCTATAAAATGTTGTTCATAAATCATTTATCATAAACTTAAACCTCTATAACTCAGTTTTTTTTACTTCAATAACAATCTGTCTTCTTTAAAATGAGACCAAACTTAAGTCTGTGCAAATTTTTATGACAGTTTTTTGACATGGACATCATTTGTACCTGTTTTTAATTGACGCACAGGGGTTTAGCGGGTTATAAGAGAGTATTTTAACAAAAATACTAATAAGCTTGCACTCAAAGAGATGACAATAGATTCAATGCCGGGAAAAATGAAAGTAAACTTGATGTGATTTGATCAAAGGTTCTACTTCACCTCAAAGGACTGACAAGCACTGATCTACAATATTACTGGGAATGAAAACACAGCTGAAATAGTCTTATCTTTTAACAGACAGTTAAATTAACCTGACAATTGCAGCTAATAGAGAACAAAAGAGCCACAGATGAAACTAACTGTCCATCTGTCTAAAGAAAAGTGTTCTTTTTATTTGTTACAGCAGAGTGTGTGTGGGAGGGTGTGTTGGATGTGTAGACAATCTGGTGCCTGAATAAGTTACCGTCATTCATAAACATAAATAAAAGTATAAATAATCTCTTAACGTTTGTAAGCACGCAGCCATTTAGCCATTTAGAAAAAAACTAATTCTAGTGTAATTTAATATGTTTTGTGTTAGCTTACATTCAAATACAATGTCAAGTAGGGGTGTAACAATATATCGCAATACAAATGCCGACATGTATTGTGTATAATTCACCCAAAATGAGAAAAAAATTCAAGTTTTCAGAGTTTGTGTCAGTACTGCATTAATCTACTATATATAATGTTGAATATAATGTATAATAATGCAATGGGGGAATATTTGTGGGTCCTGATAATGGCAAATAATGATCAAATTGAAATTGCAGACTTGCAAAAATCAATTGCCCACTGTGAATCTAATCATTCTTGCATTTTGCCACAGAAAAGACTGCAAACGCTACGTGACTGAAGAAAATCAATCTGGCACCAAACTAACACTCATGTCTGCTCCAGACGTCCAGTGCAAGATAAAATCAATCAAAACATCTTAATCTTCTTGACCAAACGCAATGCATAATGTAGAGGTATGAACACAATGCATAGCGCATTAAGCACTGCACAGCACAGCACGTTCCCCCTCCTGTGGGGTTTGTTGTGCGTGTATGATTTTAAATTGGCACAAACTGTGTCCTTTACTGCCCTATCATGCCTCTGAATTCATCTTTCCTCTGTGTGTTAGCCTTAATGACTGTCATGGTGCCTGCTGTGCCGGAAGGTGAACAATAGGGTGAACGCCTGTGACATTCACTGCAAAGGTCTCGCAAAATCTGGGTCATAATCCCGGAGCCGCAGGTGCTTCCGGTAATTAGCTGTGAAAATCTCTGGGATTGCGGAAGGCTAGGAACGAAGAGTTTTCATATTAGTAATCTGAGAAAGGAGATCTTAGATGCCATATGTACCCCCAAAGCCTCATCAACTAAGGGTACGTTCACACCGTGACGCGATGCGATAAGATTCCAGCGACAAATAATTTGTCTGTCTACACTAGACGCGACGCGACTGCGAGATGCGTCGAAATCAATCAAAACCCACAGCCAACAGCATGTGGGCGGAGTCAGCCAATCAGAACAGCGTGTGGGCGGAGTCTCGCGGCGAGTGCACGGCACCAGAAAGTAATCTCGACGGCACTCACAAGAAAATGGATAAGTAGCTATGTAATCAAATGCACAAATATTACACCATTTAAACATTATTCAAATACTTAGGCTACTGAGTTACTAAAACAATCTTTGTCAAAGAATACACTTGCTTGTTCACAGTTTGAACGTTCTTGTTTCCATTTGTTTCATTTCAAGATCTGAGGTGAATTATATCCATTGTTGCTTTTACAGCTACAAAGCTGGAGCACTAAATGATGTTCAGAGTCACATGACACGCTTTTAACATTAAATAAAGCACATAAACAGCACCTGAGATTATCATCGCCACACTTTGTGTTTGTTGTTCCAGGAGCGACGTCGCAGAAAAATAGAAACCGTTTGTAAAATAGAATCGTTGTGTGTCGCCGTCGTGTGTAGTTAGGACACGGTGTTACACGACAACGATGTGCTTTAAAAATGGAGAAGTTTTCCGTGTAAAGACGACACCATTGTCGAAACGATCCCCGTTCACATGGATCCGCGAAAAGGCGCTAAAAACGCTGCATTCTGCTGTCAGGCCAGTAGATGGCGATGAAACACTATAGACTGAACGCGTAATACGCATGTGCATGACGTCATCGTCTTCAGAGATTCGCATTTTTGTTGTTCACACTGAGACCGTTTTCAAAAGTTTGCGTTTTCAGGCGCCCAAAACGGCGTTGCCGTAGCCTGGAAATCCAGACCTAAATCTAAAAGATTAATGGTCATGGCGTCGACTAATGAAAATCGGCCAGCTTGAGGGGCGGCACCAAGCATGCATTTGAAAATCTCACTGCACCCAATTGGATAACACTACGACCAATCACAACAATAATCCCCATACGCTTAGCTGCCAGCGGAGCTAACTGGTAGATTAGACTCTCGCTGTATCCGGTCGGCAAAACAGCAAAAACGCCCTTCTTGCAATTGAACGATTCGAGCGGCGTCTTCTGTTCCTCTTTTTAAAACTCACCCTACAATAAAGCAATAAAACGCACCCTGGACTGAAGATCACAAAGAAAGAGCACAGGACAAACTTTTCTCCTTCCTTATCTCTGCATCCCCCTCTCCCTCCTCCCTTCCTCCAAAAGTTCACTGAGATTGTCTATATACCACATATGACGTATCTTGTGAATCTATTGTTTTTTCCTTTTCATGTTTGGTATCATTTTAAGTGTCTCAGTGCGATTGGTAAAATGGTCTTAATTTCATTGCAGTCATTGGTATAATGAGAAAGATTGAAAACTTAGGAGAATCCTGTTCTCCTCTCTGGGTGATGTCTCTTCAAGATATCTGATAATCTAATAAAATTTACTTTATTTCACGCAATTCTGACTTTATTTCACGCAATTCTGACTTTATTTCACGAAATTCTGACTTTATATCTCGCAATTTACTTTATTTCACGCAATTCTGACTTTATTTCACGCAATTCTGACTTTATTTCACGCAATTCTGACTTTATATCTCGCAATTGCGACTTTATTTCACGCAATTCCAAAAGTTTGTCTGAGATTGTCTATATATCACATATGATGTATCTTGTGAATCTATTGTTTTTTTCTTTTCATGTTTGGTATCATTTTAAATGTCTTAATTTCATTGCAGTCATTGGTATAATGAGAAAGATTGAAAACGTCTTCTTCTGTCCCTCCAATATAGGATCGCAAAGCCAGGAGAAACATTTGCAGAAAGACGATGTAGTCCGCCATTGTAATTGTTATGCTTGAAGATAGCACAAGCGTTTCTGGGAAAGCTAAGACGTATGGCAAAGTACACAGTGACGTAACGACGTCGTTCCCTCTCTAGTCAGTGGAAAAACAAACAGGTTCTGAGAAGGTTCGCAAGTTGAACCAGCACCAGTTACGCATCAGTTCCGAACCAGTTCTTTTTTGGTGGAAAAGGGGTATATCTCTGTCAGGAATGCATTTCTTCTCTTGGAGTCATATTTGAGCAAGTGATGTCTTGTATTTATTATTTCTGAATTGGCTTTTAATCATTTACTTGTGTAATTGACATGATACATTTTTACCTGACAAATAAGCATTAAATCTTGATTTATTCTGAATGATTCTGAACTCATTAGTTTAGTAGATTATGAGGAGGCTGGTGCTACCGCAGATGTGTGTCCAGGACAGGTCAAACTAAAGGCGCATGGATGAACGGAGCAGGAGGCACGTCATCTGAAGACCTTTTGATTTCTGTCTATCACTGATTTAGCAAGTTGTCTGGAAGTGGCTAAATAAACTAAAGTTTTGTGTATGCGTGAGCAGTAGGCAACCGAGGTATTAGCAAACCCTGCACCCACTGACTAAAGTCAGAACTGACAAGTTTGTGTCCGTGAGAAACACGATCCGGCCGACGTGATCTCTGTGCGGCATCGGGTCCATAATGAATTAATAATCGAAAGTATGGGATACTCAGAATAATCACCGATCTAAATTAAGTCATAATCAATATTTATGATTATTTTCTAATAAGAAACACAATCTGAATTTGATAATCATTTGAAATTGGAGTCAGATTAAGTGTAGCGCTAAACATATAGCGAGTCACAACTGTTTCCCGAAACCATATTGTCGCTAATTAGTCGTTTAAACGCATTGGTTATTGATGTTACGCAGGTGTTGGAGTAATAACTACTGTTAATGAATCTGTTTCAGATCAAATTAATGCGAGATGTTTTGCATCTGAGGACTATTTCTAATTTTTCTTTATTTCCAGATTCAATCATAAGATCGTTCTTGCGTACAAGAGCACGTTTGCGCAGGTTTGTTTGCATGACATGTGGACTCAGTAAATCCTGATCTTGAGCAAAATAATCAATCTGACATTCAGTACAATCATATCTTTTATTTAGAATACATACAAATGTCCTTTACGTCTTTTAGTTTGTCAGGAGCTTTAAAGCGTAGTTGTTGAAGAGTGCGCGTGTGTGAACGAGCTCTAGTGTGTAAGAACGAGTCTATGATTGAATCCGGAAATAAAGCAAAATAACTGAGAAAAATGAGAAATAGTCCTCAGATGCGTGTCTGTAATTTATAGCAAAACATCTTGCGTTAATTAGAAGTCAAACAGATTCATTAACCGTAGTTATTACTCCAACACCTGCGTGACGTCATTAAGCAACGTGGTTGAACGTCCAATTTGCGACAATACAGTTTCAAGAGCGATTTCTCCAACGATGCATCGTACTATGGGAGTGAAGCAGCGAGTTACGTCGTTGTGCGGGAAACACACTCCAGGATATTGGAACAACATCAACCATGTTGATCACCTGCAAATTTAGCTTTTTAGCAATCCTGATGACATTGATTAGCTCGTTCAGGTGTGTTTGATTAGGGTTGGAGCCAAACTCTACAGGAGAATGGCCCACCAGTCAAGTCACATTTATTCATATAGCGCTTTTTACAATACAGATAGTTTCAAAGCAGCTTTACAGAGATAACAGGAAAATAATGCAACAAAATTCGTTTCCTGAAGAAAATAGCGTCACAGTTCAGCTTAATGTTTAATTTTTGTTTAAAAAAAGTTGGGACCACCCTGGACCACAAAACCAGTCACATGTCGCACTGGTATATCTGTGGCAATAGCCAACATTGTATGGGTCAAAATTATCGATTTTTCTTTTATGCCAAAAATCATTAGGATATTACATAAAGATCATGTTCCATGAAGATATTTTGTAAAATTTCCTACCGTAAATATATAAAACATTTATTTTTGTGAGTGAATGCAGCAAAATCGTGAACATAAATGAACAACTTTAAAGGAGATTTTCTCAATGTTTCGATTTTTTTACACCCTCAGATTCCAGATTTTCAATAGTTGTGTCTCGGCCAAATATTGTCCTATCCTAACAACCCACACATCACTGGAAAGCTTATTTATTCAGCTTTCATGTGATGTATAACTCTCAATTTCAAAATTGTGACTCATGTGACTGGTTTTGTGGTACATGGTCACATATATACATATAATTGTTACATTTAATGTCCCCAGCTAAGCAAGCCAAACCAATGGCAACAAAGGTGGAAAATGGCGACAGTGGCGAGGAACCAAAACTCCATCAGGTGGCAGACAGAAGTTGCCCATATCTGGTCTCGACCAGCATAAACCAGCTTAAACCAGCATAAATCATCTTAAACCAGCATAAACCAGCTTGGACCAGAAAGGAAATTCATGGTCATGTTGGTTTTTTTGTCTAAGAGTAAATGACCTTCTTAGACTATTAATCACCAAGAAAGTATTGATATGAGCTCCTAATCAAACGTGTCCCCAACACTGCATTGTAATGTTAAAAACCCTTAAGCTAATAAGTTCTTGCTAACAGCTTGAGTCAGACATTTGCCTTTCAGTGGAACATCTTCAAAGGATTTTGTCCACAGATATATTTCCGTGCATCAGCGTAAATTCAGGACAGCCTTGACATCCACACATTTATGCGGGAGGTTATCATCCATTAACAAATGGGATGCTCAGAGAGAAGGCTCACGCTGATCTGATCCAGTGATGCTATGACCTTTTCCCAGCGGTTTCCTTTGATAGTTTCTGTGCATGTGCACAATGCCTAATCATCTAAAACCAACATTTCCGCTCCCCGACCGGCATGTCGATTTTCTGCTTGTATTCACTGCGCAACTACGAAAGGAAACATGTAAGCAATCTTTTCTTGAAGTGTCAAGTGGAAAACTCACTTCAAACGCCGCTCTCTAATGCTGGAACCACTGATCAAGTGAATAACCACGTCTTGTTCACTTTACATTAGACACCGTATATCGCAACAGCTTCACCTGGTTAAGAGATTCTAGATGTTCAAATTCAAGGATCTGATGAGGATGCTTGTCATCGGGGTTTAATTAACTTGAGCTCCAAACAGCACTGATAAATGAAGTGCTCTCAAAGCCATCTGGAATAAAAGCCATTTACTAATTCACTGAAGCAAAAAGCAGACCCGAGCCGCAGAAGCAGAGCGGCTTTCTCCAGGGACAAGACCTGATTTTTAAGAGGTGCATGCAAAATACTGCTGTGATTGCTGGGTGTTAGGGGGGCTTTTACATTTAGACCATTATTATTATTGATCATTATGGTTTGGATATCAAATGAAAGGTGGTCTGTCCTGGAGGAAACTAAAACCTTGCACTCAAAAAAAATAAGCTGTTGAACGAACTTGATTAAATTAAGGAAAACTTTTGCACGAAAATGAATTACATTTTTCCAACAAAATCTAATTTGTTGGAAATGATTTGTTGGAATCTTGTTGTACGAACTTAAATTAATTTAGTCATTCCTGCTAGATAAAGTTTTGTCAGGTTGACTACAAATAATCTTTGCCCTCCCTAAAATCACCAACATTGTAATTTTTAGCTAATTTGACTCTACAGTTATTTCCAATGATAGTCACTAGTGTTCAATTTAATTAAAACCTCTTTTTGAATATTGAATATTACTTATGCAAATCTGCGAGTGAGGTTTAATGCATATACACTCACCTAAAGGATTATTAGGAGCACCATACTAATACTGTGTTTGACCCTTCAGAACTGCCTTAATTCTACGTGGCATTGATTCAACAAGGTGCTGAAAGCATTCTTTAGAAATGTTGGCCCATATTGATAGGATAGCATCTTGCAGTTGATGGAGATTTGTGGGATGCACATCCAGGGCACGAAGCTCCCGTTCCACCACATCCCAACACCTGCATACCTCGGTTGTAACGAGTGGTTATTTCAGTCAAAGTTGCTCTTCTATCAGCTTGAATCAGTCGGCCCATTCTCCTCTGACCTCTAGCATCAACAAGGCATTTTCGCCCACAGGACTGCCGCATACTGGATGTTTTTCCCTTTTCACACCATTCTTTGTAAACCCTAGAAATGGTTGTGCGTGAAAATCCCAGTAACTGAGCAGATTGTGAAATACTCAGACCGGCCCGTCTGGCACCAACAACCATGCCACGCTCAAAATTGCTTAAATCACCTTTCTTTCCCATTCTGACATTCAGTTTGGAGTTCAGGAGATTGTCTTGACCAGGACCACACCCCTAAATGCATTGAAGCAACTGCCATGTGATTGGTTGATTAGATAATTGCATTAATGAGAAATTGAACAGGTGTTCCTAATAATCCTTTAGGTGAGTGTATAGTGTACACTGAGCGCCCACAGCCCTAAACTAAACACAGTCGCCACTCTTCTGCATAATGGGAACCACAAAATTCAAAAACATTACAGAAAGTCATCCAAATTTCTAACATAACTGAATATTAAACACTAACATTAACTAACAACATATTTCCATTAACAGAAAAACACATAAAATAACACTTTAATCCCTAAATTTACCCTCCTAATGCAGTCCCTTGCAAAGCATGCTGGGAACTACAGATCCACTGCCCGGTTAGTTGTCAACAAAAATGATTCATGTAGTTTTCACACAAATTAAGTAAGTAAACTTAATTTTGTTGATTGAACATTATTAAATTAAGTTGTGACAAAATATTAAACAATCGTGTTACTTTTGCTTATTTTAATTAATTGAATTTAACAAGAGGCAAAAATTCATTTTTTGAGTGTATTTTTTCTTCCGGAGCTTTTGGGACATTACCCATGTTGCCCTCAAATCCAGTCAAAATAATCTCAGACAACCTGGGAGGCACTGATGTACTTGGTCTCGGTTGGAGAACCTGGTTAAATCCATAAAGAACATGAATTGTAAAGTGTCTTTCTCGACCTTCTGTGAAATTGAATTCACACAGGTTGACTGTGTGAAGGTGGAAACTTGACATGCACAAAACAAGAAAGTGTCTCGTGTTTATACGGATTTACGATTAAAAAAACACAAAAAACATTGAAATTCTAGTAAAAGTTTCACAACATTCAGTTATACTCGTGGAAAAAAGGCCATTTTAATGATTGTACAATGACACTGTAATCATGAATCTAAGTTTTAAATGAATAAATAAAAAACAAAAACACATCTTAAAGGGCCCAAAGATGGACATTTTTTCATCACATGTCGTTCCAAAGCTGAATGACTTTATTTCTTCCATGAAACACAAATAGAGGCATTGCACAGAGTGTCCATCACTAAAAAAACACCATAAAAATAGTCCATATGACCCCTGTGCTACATTCCAGCTCTCGTCATATACGAGTTTATTGATTTTCATCTTGTAAAAATGATGGGGGGGGGGGTCAAAATGATCTGCTAATGGGGGTAAGAAAAATTCAGATTATTTTTCTTGTTTTAAGCAACAACTCACTTCATTTAGGCCCGGTTTCACAGACAGGGCTTAGACTAAGCCAGGATTAGACCATAGATCAATTAGGACATTTAAGTAATTTTTATAAACATGCTTAGAAAAAAAACATTACCGATGTGCATCTTAAAACTAAAAAGGCACTGATATATTTTTAAGATCAGTCAGTGCAAGTTTATTTCAGTGGAAACAGCTCAGACTTACATTTTAGTCTATGACTAGTCTTAAGCCCTGTCTGTGAAACCAGGGGTTAGATTTTTACCCCCAGAAAACATGACGTAATATCATATAGCCAGGGTTAGAAATGAACACCCACCAAATGCGGGTAAAAATGGTGCATGTGATTTCACCAAGTACCACATGTTCCCGGATCAACATCTTTTGTTGATCCTGGAACAACTTTCCAATCAACCAATCAGATTTGAGGGACAAGTTTACAGTTTATGACAAGTTTAGGCTTAGACCCACAGGGTGAGGTGCGTCAACGTCAGTGTTATTCACCTCTCATTTCCCTCTGATTTTAGGGAAAAGTTATGGGTAGGGTTAAAGGAGAACAAGTGCACAGAAAATGTGAGTGATTCCTTCCGAGTGAACACGAGTGGATCTGACTGCAGTAGATGTTAGAGATATTAATAAAAATGAAGTTAATTCAGCCAGCGCTCATACCTTTGTTTACATCCTGTTTTCGGTGGAAGGCCATAGTAATCGATTGTCGAGTTCACGTGCGTGATCATAGGTACTAAACCTATGCGTGTGAACTCGACAATCGATTACTATGGCCTTCCACCGAAAACAGGATGTAAACAAAGGTATGAGCGCTGGCTGAATTAACTTCATTTTTATTAATATCTCTAACATCTACTGCAGTCAGATCCACTCGTGTTCACTCGGAAGGAATCACTCACATTTTCTGTGCACTTGTAATGACACTTAAAGGATGTTAAGAGGCTAAAAAGCAGGCTTACTACTTGCCCCATTGAAGTCAATAGGGTGCAAATTTTAAAAATAGAATAACTCGGTGTAGGCAACACCGATTTTTGTCGTTGTTCTCTGTATTGACAGCACTCCAAATGTACAAAAAAATGAGCTCAATGTTAAAATTGACCGGAGTTCTCCTTTAAGTTTAGGGGTAAGGACAACATTTTGGGACTGGAATGTTATTCCAGGATCAACAAAATATGTCGATCCTGGATCAGGTCTTGGCAAAATCACGGTGACCGGGTAAAAATCAACAGTGGCGGAAAACACTGTCAGATCACGAGCCAATCTGGCGTGTTATTATCATGTTTACTCACTTCATGGGGAAGTTTGTGTAAGGCAAATCCGCGCAGATTTAGTGGAAATACCCGTGAGTCATCATGATATATTAAATACGGCGTATTGCACAGAATCTGCTCATATCTGGCTTACTTGAACACACTCGTCACTACACAACTAATAACGGTGCGCTTGTTGATTGGCATTGAAGCAATAGCGAAGATTAAAAAGCATTTGATTAACAGAAAAGACATTGATATTTTCCAACATCCTACATTTTTCTGATGGTCTTTCTCCTGTATTGATCTGTCCACCTAGAACACATGTTTGGTGACGAGGATGAAAGAGGAAGAGGAGATGATGATGGATGACAGGATTTTGTTTGAGTAAGAAATTAATGCATGAAATCCAAATTATATATCTTTTCTTTTTCTTTTCTTTTGGCTGGTAGAAATTCTGAATGGCCGGTAACTTAAAAATGTAGTAGCCAAATTGTCCGGTGAGTGAAAAAGTTAATTTCAAACCCTGCTCAGAGCATTTCACTACTTCAGTAAATGATTCTTGATTTAAAGCGAGACGCGGCAGGCAAAGACATCGGGGTTTTTTACTGGTCAATTTTGAGATTTTTGGATATTTGTCTTCAACTTGTGTTGAAAAAAAGTCAGAAATACACATTTAGGTCTTTATTTTACTGCACTTTGTCTGTTTGCGTCTGTAGATTTCTCATAAATTCAACAAAAGTTGGCGTTCTTAATCAACATGCTGCTCCGCGATCTCTGCCATCAGCCTGTCATCACACACACCGCTGGAAAGCTCTCTCTCTCCTGTACAATGCTGTCGGATCCAAATATGGTCATTTCCTTTTTATCAGCAACCAATCGTGAAAGTAAAAGGGCTGAATGCGCAATCTCATTGGCTGATGATAAATCTTTAAAGCCCGTTTTCTCAAAATGACTTTTCTCTCATTCTCCAAGTCCGAAATCTCCACTTCAGTAGCACCTATATACACCAAACTTTCCAGTCTTGTACCTAGTTATATTATGAAGACATTTACCGAGGGATTTGTAAATATATTATTCCTAGCCTGATTTATATAACATTTTATTCCAAAAAAACATGGCGAAAATCTCTTCTTTTTTTTAAGGCTATTGACAGTATATCCTGATTTACAGGATAACAAAAGTAGATATCCATAAATCCCTCTGGAATTTTTTTCCCCATCTAATATGTGAACACAATGAAAAAATTTTTTTTTTACCTAGCTTTAGCCAATACTCAGAAATATATGCAAATTAGCGCATATTTAATTAGATATCGCCTAATTTGCATATTTAAACATTAAATTACAGAAAACTTGTAATACATTTTTTTCTCATCTTAATGCAGGTAATCAACTGGGAAAGTTTCATGGTGATATCTGCTAGTTCAAAATGTTACCCTATTCACCTGTAGTGTCTCGCCTTTTTCCAAATTTTTTGGATATTTTGACTGGAAACAACACAAAAACACTGAGTAAAAAAAGCATTTCTTTTGGCAGTGTATGTTACAGTCAGATTATCATTGGCAAGAAGGGCTTTCCTCGTGTGGTCGAACAGACTGACGTTTAGGACACAAAATCTTAGTGAAGGCCCGGCGGAAGCTACTGTGGCAAAGTGGGTACAGGAAAGGGTTAATGGCCGAGTTTAGCCAGAGAAGCCAAAAAGTGACTTCGTACCAATGATGTCCCACACAAGTGCCACTGCAAGCGGCCCGTATGATCATGAGGAGTGTGTACGGTGCCCAACACACCCCGAAAACACACACTATAACTGCTAATGACTTAGCGATCTTCTTATCTCTCGAGAGACGCGCTTGTCCGGCGCTTCTGGAAGGTGCGCATGCTTTCGAAGCATCTTGCGCTCGTATTATCCGCGTTCGTAACCAACCACTTAACAATCCTCGCTTCTTAATAGTGGCTTTCATTGTTAAAGACACGGAGTGCGTGCTACTGGGATCCCCGCTTGACGACGGCGAAACTTCGTCGTCGTTGTCGTCTCGGATAACGGCGGAAATGGCCGCCGGTTCGCTAGACGAAACCTTGCGCGTTTTAACGAAGAACACAGAAGAGCTTTGTCCGTCTATGACCCTCCAACCGTCCTCTTTCTCGACCTCAACGTTCGCCATGCGAGTCCGGTTCCTTCGCTGGATGTTGAGATAAATGCTGAAGTTGAAGAAGGCCACGGATATGAACGGAGAGAAGAACTCGAATGTTGACGCGGAGAGAAGGAAGTACCAGGTGCAGTAAAACTCTGCGAAACACTCGTCCTCGGGAACGATGCTTTCTCCGACCAGAAGCTCCCAGAATATAATCGCTGGACCGTAGAGGAGGAACGCTGAAACCCAGACCGCTAACATCTTGAGGACCGCCAGACGAGTGACGCCCTGCTGGGCTCGATACCTCACCTGCGGGATAACACACGAATACGGTCATTTATTTACACACGTATAAACACTTATTCAGACACCGTTTCTCACGTTATCACAGTTTATTCGCTATCGGTTAGAAAACGGTATTGAAATATGAGCAGAACTCAGTTGATATTTGACTGGTTTTGTCCGTCCTTCTGTTAGACTGTCTCACACATGAATTATGTTGAATATCTGTCAGCTGTTAAATTTAACTACACAATTAGATTATACCAGTTTAGCTCAACCAATCACCAAGCAATGCTTCATTTTGTTCAGTCTGCAGTTAAGAAGAAGAAACACTTCAGCAAAACATGATCAGCTCAAAGTGTCTGAATCAAATTTGATCCCAAAATGTTACTGGTAGTCACTGTATGAAGAATATTTGGGTATAATATGTCACAGTTTACTTTATTTAGCTCTCATCACTTACATAAATGAACTATAGTGTCCTGCACACACTAGTAACAAATATAAAAATCTGGTGTCTGACAAATTTTTGGTTTGACTGTAGATAGATTAACATCCTTCCCTCGGGTCATTCTGACCCGAAACTCATCTTGTAAAATCTTTCAAAAATCGAGTGTTCATCAGAGGGGTCCGAGACTCTAGGACCAGGAAAAACAAAACAACAACAACATTTGAATGGATTCGAGGAGTTTTGAGGTTGAAATAAAAAAAAAAGTAACAAATTCTTCCCTCGCGGGTCAATTTGACCCCCTTAGTAATGAACTGAATGCGAGGAGTGCTTCAGTACACATAGAAAAACCTAAAAATGCTCAAAATTCAAACTTAAAATGCTTTTTTTATAATGTCTACATGTGTATCTGAATGCAAACTGACTTTAGGACCCAGCGGAACAGCTCAATTACTCCATATAGAGATATAAGGCCATCTAGAGTCATGAAATATCATGTTTGTTTGTTGTTGTTTTTTTCACAAGAGGTCGGCAAAGACACCAGATGTAAGATATTTTGAGCTGAATTAAAAGGGTAATTTAACATTAAAGGTATAGTGGAGGATCTTTCCGAATTTAAGATAAGACCCGCCCTCTCCACTTTTTGAATAAGTTTGATTGATTCACCAGAATGATTGACAATTAGGAGGACCAATAGTATAGGTGATCCACCCGGAAGTAAAAAATCCTCTGCTATACCTTTAATCTAAGTTGAAAGAATGTGAGGAATGTGCTTAAATTACTATTTATTTATTTATTATTTATTGATCAAATCTAGTAATTTAAAGATAAATAAAATAAAAGAAATATCCCCAAAAAATTGCATTAAAAATAGAAAAAATATTATCAAAATGAAATGAAATAAGATTTATGGACAAAAAAAAAAAAGTATAATTTTAGGGATTCGGGTAATTTTGACCCGCAAGGGAAGGATGAGGGTTAAGTCCCATAATAAAATAGCCATAGAACAGTCATAAATTGTCATGGGAGCAATCCCTGGCAGCGATCACACTCAATAACATCTATGCACAGTGTGACTGCCTCTTCTTCTTCATGATTTATTCAATTCACAGCCTAGAAGTCTGAGCACAGGGGGGAAAAGAACGAATCTAGCCTATCTCGACCCTGCAGAACTGATCGCTTACACTGCCAGATAATGATCAGGACTAATGCAGCTGTTATGAGTTAATCAGTGTGTCCGATTAATCCGATCATGTGAAATTGCAATTTACCGTCAATTGGGAAAAGATCAAGACGAGCGACTAAATCACTTTGAGCCACGAATACACAAAACACTTCACTAAAGCTGCTTTGAAACAATTCATATCGTGAAAAATGGTGCACAGATAAATATGAGTTGACAGATATATATTTCAAAACCTGGAAAGCTGTCGACTGCATTCATAAACGAGAATGCAAAAAATTACGCATTTTCACGAATGCTCTCAGACCTTTTAACCCCGTAAAGCCTGACATGTAAAATAATGGCCTTAATTGTTTTTTAAATGGAAATGTTTATTGAACCTTTTAGACAAAATCTTACATAAAATGGTCAAGTATCATATTTGATACATCAGGCTTTTATGGCTCATATGACAGTGAGAATATGCAGCTGACGCTCGAGGAGGAGAAAAACACCTACGTTTTATTCAGACGCCAAAACTGAGCAAAAATATGCAATTTGCTGCAGATGCTGATATTTATATGGACAGACGTGATGAAATTCTGAGGCTTGTAATGTAGATCAATGAGACATTTATAACAGTATAGCAGATACTTACATAAAATGCATATATCATCAATATCTGCCAATAATATGTCTTAGCAAGATGATATTTAAATGCTTAGTTTTATGATCAAAGCGTTGTAGTTTTAAACATATAATGCAATACAATGAACAAATAAACCTTCTTCAAAAAAAGTTTTGATTATGGCGTATCAAATAGGATACTGTAGGCTGTATATCTTTTGGCATATGCAACTGACAAGCATAATTTCCTCCAGTGATGGACAGTGTGTCAATAAGTGTGTCTTCGCTCTAGCACCTCACTCTCTAGAGTCCCGCCTGAAACACTTTTCATTTCAGTCATTTGAAAATCACAATTGGAAAGATGACAACCAGAGAAAGGAATCAGCTATTCGTAAAAGACAGGATTCCTCAAGGGTGTCTTATTATGAACCATGGCCGTTTCGGCTCTGATATTACAGCAAATAATAGCTGTCTTTAGGGAGTGAGGGACACGAGCAACACATGACAAACATCACAGCATTTCACACCTTCTATTGCCCTTAAATTGCATTCTGGGGCATCAGAGATGGCAAATATGTTTTGCTGACACAATGCTCATCTCAGTTTTGAAGTGCCATCCCAGCAAGCAATAGCCGGCATTTCACCGTCTAGTGTAACTATAGACCCGTTATAGTCCGGCTATGAGTAACACACTTCTAGACAAAATAACCTTGAATTTGTTTTCATGTCATTTTTTGCCAAAATAACATCATAAAAGTGCAAAGTGCATCTATCCATTATAAAAGTGCATCTGTCCATCATAAAAGTGCATCTGTCCATCATAAAAGTGCATCTGTCCATCATAAAAGTGCATCCATCCATCATAAAAGTGCATCCATCCATCCATCATAAAAGTGCATCTGTCCATCATAAAAGTGCATCTATCCATCATAAAAGTGCATCTGTCCATCATAAAAGTGCATCTATCCATCATAAAAATGCATCTGTCCATCATAAAAGTGCATCTATCCATCATAAAAGTGCATCTGTCCATCATAAAAGTGCATCTATCCATCATAAAAGTACATCTATCCATGATAAAAGTGCATCTATTATCATAAAAGTGCATCTATCCATCATAAAAGTGCATCTGTCCATCATAAAAGTGCATCTATCCATCATAAAAGTACATCTATCCATGATAAAAGTGCATCTATTATCATAAAAGTGCATCTATCCATCATAAAAGTGCATCTGTCCATCATAAAAGTGCATCTATCCATCATAAAAGTGCATCTGTCCATCATAAAAGTGCATCTATCCATCATAAAAGTACATCTATCCATGATAAAAGTGCATCTATCATCATAAAAGTGCATCTGTCCATCATAAAAGTGCATCTATCCATCATAAAAGTACATCTATCCATGATAAAAGTGCATCTATCATCATAAAAGTGCATCTATCCATCATAAAAGTGCATCTGTCCATCATAAAAGTGCATCTGTCCATCATAAAAGTGCATCCGTCCATCATAAAAGTGCATCCGTCCATCTGTCCATCATAAAAGTGCATCCGTCCATCATAAAAGTGCATCCGTCCATCATAAAAGTGCATCCGTCCATCATAAAAGTGCATCCGTCCATCATAAAGTGCTCCACACTGCTCCGGGGGGTTAATAAAGGCCTTCTGAAGTGAAGCTTAAGTTCGTTTAAGAAAAATATCCATATTTAAAACTTTATCGACTAAACAAGATAACCTTGAATTTGTTTTCATGTCGTTTTTGCCAAAATAACTTGAACCCTTGAAAAAAACCCTTGAAAAAGCCATATTTATGAAAAGTGCTTGAATTGTTGAAAGACAATATATGTCAAATTATTGTTTAATTTTATTGATAAAACTATCTTTTCAGACAAAATCAATGTAACCCATCTGATATAGACATAGAGCCGTTCTGCATGGCTATGAACGTGATATTGCTCATTTAAATATCCAAGTATATGATGCAGCTTTTCATTCTTCAGGTCAATCATATATTAATGGCGGGGAAAAATCAGTTTGAATAAGGAAAGTGATATCTTTGTTATAATAAAGTTAAAAGTTTCAGTCATTGCATGTGCTGCGCTCTATTTGTGCCATTTTGTTTTACATTTATTTTTGTTTATCTATTTACCTTTTTTAGAATTTGAAAGATAATAAAGATATTGGCTGATCTCTGATTGTAGTCCTTGAAAACCAAAAAAGTAGTGCTTGAAAAGTCCTTGAAAGTCCCGTAATTTCATTTTACATTACATTCATTTTCTGTACGAACCCTGTTGTTATGATAACGCCCATAATTTTGTAATGGAAAAACACACTGTGGATTATTCTGTATAGGACACACTTAAGGAAAAATCAATTTTTGACTTAATTCACCACCAAGGATAATAATTAAGAAGCTAAAAGCAGGTTTAAAACTTGCCCCATTGAAGTCAACAGGGTGCAAATTTAAAAAGAGGATAACACGATGTAGGAAACACCGAGTTTTGTCGTTGTTCTCTGTACTGACAGCACTCCAAATGTACAAAAAAATGAGCTCCATGTTAAAATTGACCGGAGTTCTCCTTTAATCTTAGTTAATATTAATTTCAACATTTACTAATAAATCATTAAAATCAAAGGTTGTATTTGTTAACATTAGTTAATGCACTGTGAACTAACATGAACAGCTACATTTTTATTAACTAATATTAACAAAGATGAATAAATACTGTAACAAATGTTTTGCTCAGTTCATGTTAGTTAATAGATTAACTAATGTTGACTAATGAACCTTATTGTAAAGTGTTACCGTTTCCAGTGCATCATTTGAGACACCAAGCAAAACTTGTTTGTGTGCATATTAAAGTAATGTGCAATATTTAAAGTGTTTGCAACCCCACACACAACATTTTATGTTCTTCAAATATTGCAGTTTCTTTAACACAAACACACCCCAGTTTTGCTTAACGCCTCAGATGATGCACTATGAGACGAATGAGTTGCTTAAGAAACCCGCAAGACGCTGAAGTCAGTGTTATTGCAATCAGATGAGTAATAAACGAACGAGTCCAGCGTTCAGTCGCTCTATGATCATGAATTTTTCAGTGCAATTCACTGCAAATATCCGCTATGTCAGTCACGGACTACTTATATTCATACTTCATAGTGACTCAAGCTTAGGATCAGTATGAATTTGGCCATTTCATGGCCGTATAATTACCCAGCACTCATTTGCACAAAAAAGGCATATTATTACCTAATTTAAAGTTCAAATATATAGAAAATTAAATAAATAAAAACATTCTGTACAGTTTTTCCCCGAAATAAGAATTAAGTGGAAAAAGATGTTCAAGGTATACAAATTAGTTCAAATATATATACAAATTAAGCGTCCTTGAGCCCTGGAAAGGCGCTATATAAATATAATGTATTATTATTATTATTATTAATAGTGCTGTCAAAACCGATTAATCGCGATTAATCGTATCTAACAGAAGTTTGTTTTTATAATATGTGCACACACACACACACGTATATATACATGTGTGTGTGTGGGTGTCTATACATATATATAATATACACACTCATATATTATGTAAACAACGTTTTATGTTAGATGCAATTAATCATGAATAATCGATTTGACAGCAGTGATACAAATACATTTAATGTCAAAGAGCTTTGCATAAGCACAAGTTTATAGATAAATAATATTTTTTCTGTGGCTGTTTAGATGCATTAAAACACACACAGATGTCTCAGCAGAAAACATGTTTGCATTTTCTCCATAATTCTAACCCTGAAATTCGTCTGAGAATTAAACACATAGTTAAAAAAATTCAGAAACAAGTATTGTATTTTATTCAGCAATTAAGATAAAGTCTTTTAGAGCAGCTTTTATGTGTCAGAAGTGCACATACAATGCCTTGAAGCGCTTCCCCAGGTTGTTTTGTAACGAATGTTTAAAGTGCAGGAAGTGCTCATTAGTTCTGCATTGCATTGCACAACTGTACCGTATTGTAAGTGTCACGTGACACTCATTTTATTGCACGTGTGTAGTGGCGGGACTGAATTCAGGTGTTTTCTGAACACTATGGACTCTAATGACTCACGGTGAGCGACTGAAACTAAACGTCCCCCATTTCTGACCTTTTCCTCCTGAGAGAGGCTTCAGATGAACACCACACGACTAAAAGTCACGTTTCTGAAACAGGAAAACTGGCTACTGGAAGGAATCCAAATATAGTATGTCTTTGTTACGGTTTAATTGGTGATCTGAAGAGGATTGGGGGAGTAAAATAACCAGCTTTTCAGTAGCAAGCTGCTTTAGTTTTTACAACCGCAATCAGAAATACTTTAGAATACTGTTCCTTCATTAATGAATAACTACACAGGAACAACTGTGACCCTGGATCACGTCACCAGTCTCGAGTCGCGCTGGTATATCTGTGGCAATAGCCAACAATACATTGTATGGGGCAAAATATCCATTTTTCTTTTATGCCAAAAATCATGAGGATATTAAGTAAAGATCATGTTCTGTGAAGATATTTAGTAAATTTCCTACCGTAAATATATAAAACATGTATTTGTGTGAGTGAGTGCAGCACAATCGCCAACATAAATGAACAACTTTAAAGGAGATTTTCTCAATGTTTAGATTTTTTTGCATCCTCAGATTCCAGATCTTCAATAGTTGTATCTCGACCAAATATTGTCCTATCCTAACAAACCATACATCACTGGAAAGCTTATTTATTCAGCTTTTAGATGATGTGTCAATCTCAATTAAAAAAAAATGGACCCATGTGACTGGTTTTGTGGTCCAGGGTCACATATGAGTAACACACTATTAACATTCTAGTAACTACTATTAACTAACAAGAAACTCTGATTAATGAATTAGTAAGTAATAGCGCTCAGTTGAATGTAATTCACTATTAGCTAATCAGTAAGAACAATTTTTATTTTTTCAGTCAATATTAGGTAGTTATCATGTTTTTCACTCAAACTGATCCAAATTATTAGTAGTACCTTTAGAAGGATGTAGTAAAACTTTATTAAAAAGTCATTATCCGTGGGTTACCATTACCTTTTATTATAAATTGTGCATTATTCATGTACGTGTATATAGTAGTTCTCTGGGAGGTATGAAAAAAACTGTAGTTACTGAATAGCTAATAGTGAACTACCTCATTCAACTGAGCGCTATTACTTCCTAATTTAATAATCAGACTTTATTGTTAGTTAATAGTAGTTACTTGAATGTTAATATTGCGTCACTCATTTGTTCCTGTGTAGTTATTCTATGGAAGCTTGTTTCCGCCACTGAATAATAAATAAATAATAATAATTGCGACTTTTTATCTCACAATTCTGACTTTTTTTCTCACAATTGCGAGATATCAAGTCAGAATTGTGAGAAATAAAGTTGCAATTCTGAGAAATAAAGTCGCAATTGCGAGATATAAAGTCACAATTCTGAGATATAAAGTCGCAATTGCGAGATATAAAGTCACAATTCTGAGATATAAAGTCGCAATTCTGAGATATAAAGTCGCAATTCTGAGAAATAAAGTCGCAATTGCGAGATATAAAGTCGCAATTCTGAGAAATAAAGTCGCAATTGCGAGATATAAAGTCGCAATTCTGAGAAATAAAGTCGCAATTGCGAGATATAAAGTCGCAATTCTGAGATATAAAGTCGCAATTCTGAGATATAAAGTCGCAATTGCGAGATATAAAGTCGCAATTGTGAGATATAAAGTCGTAATTGTGAGATATAAAGTCGCAATTCTGAGATATAAAGTCGCAATTCTGAGATATAAAGTCGCAATTGCGAGATATAAAGTCGCAATTGCGAGATATAAAGTCGCAATTCTGAGATATAAAGTCGCAATTCTGAGATATAAAGTCGCAATTCTGAGATATAAAGTCGCAATTGCGAGATATAAAGTCGCAATTGTGAGATATAAAGTCGCAATTCTGAGATATAAAGTCGCAATTGCGAGATATAAAGTCAGAATTGTGAGATATAAACTATTCTGAGGTAAAAAAATAAAGTCCGTCTTTTTCTCCCTTAGAATTGGACTTTATATCTCACAATTGTGACTTTATTTCACGAAATTCTGACTTTATATCAATATAGCGAGATGTAAAATCGCAATTGTGAGATAAAAAGTCGCAATTATCTTTTAAAATGTTTTATTTTGTGGCGGAAACAAGCTTCCATATTATTCTTTAATGAAGGAACAGTATTATAAAATGTTACCCAAAGATGTATACTCTCTAATATATAGCATTGGCCAGTCTGATTCGTTGTAGTGAATCAGTTCGTTCGGATGTCTTTTAGTGTACATCAAGATTCATTCATTCAAATCCCTTGTTTTTGAGCCGGATAAATACTGCTCTGATTGAATTATGAATTGCTTTAATGTAGTTTGTTTGTAGCTTGTCATGTATCTAACTAGTTTTTAAGGAGTAGCTGGCCATCGATTAACTCTGATCTGAAGTGACTAAGCTTTGAAAACCTCACGGTTGCACATCAGCTCTTCTCCTGAAATCATAAAAGGAAGGAAGGGGAAGGGAAGTTCAATATTTTTTTCATTCAATGTGTGCATTTATCTCCATTGCAAACAGCAAAACGATGTTGAATTTGGGTACTCGAGGTCCCTTAAATAACCTCTCTTCACATTCACAGAAACCGTTGAGCAAAATAAGCTCGGGAAACATGGGATTGATGCCGTTCTGTGAAGGACTAAAGAAAACACATCGCTCCCAGCCCTCGTTTCAAGCCCCCTTTGAGATCCCCGAGCAGTATTATGTAGCGCAAATATTGATTTCCTGCACAGAAATACAGCATCAGAATTGCTAAAAAACATTAAGGCGTAGAGATTTGTGTTTTAATAACACATTTACGAGATCTCGCAGATGTGCTGAAAGCTAATTTAGCCGCTTGTGACTGAATATCTGGAGTAACTTTTAATATGCGACGACATCTAAAGGGTGTATTCCGTGGCCTCATACATAATGCATTGAAATTTGCGAATGAATTTGGCATTCAGCTCTTTTTGAAGTTCTCATTGTTTAACGGTTTTGGCGCCACTTCTTGTTGACAACATGTCAGTGGGTTTTATCAGTAATGGCTTCTGAAAGAGTAACGACCCGTCATGCAAATGACAAAGTGAAATGCTTTTCAAATTCCTCCAAATGACATTTCAGAAAGACTTGTGAGTGATTGAAAGTAGCGGTTTATGTAATGGTATCAGTTTGGCATTTGACGAGCATGTCTGACTTTGTTTGCCTTTAACATCCTTGATGCAGTGCTTTAAGTGGGCCGGTACGCGCCGGTACTCAGTACCGCCACTTCCAAATATAGCTCTTGAGCGTACCGCCACCTGTCCGTGCGCCCAGAACGTGCTTTTAGCGTACCGGTACGCTCGTTTGCACATCTGTTTTAATCCTTTGTCTGCGCTGCCGCTTTACTTCACAATGCACGCTTCCTCCTTGTTTATACTTTCGCCTGGCTCCGCAGCGCGAGTCTCCGCAGACTGCGCGCGCAATCCGCGCACCTCCCCAAACGGACAAGGTGTTTATACTTGACGCGCTCGCCGTTGTACTATTCTTTGAAACGATAGGGGCGACTCGAGTAATTGTCCTCTAAACCATCAGGAATCAGCGGTGAGAAGATGAAAGCTATACACACGTGACAATGTTTATTTTAGTACACCACCACCAATAACACACTACAAACAGAATCGTGTAAAACCCAGTAAACCCTGAGATTATTACTCGTGACAATAAAACTAAATATATGGATATGAGAATGTGTATACAAAATAAATTAACAATATCTTATATTTTCTAATTGCACTAAATATTTCATTAAGTTTCGTGAAGATTTTTACTAAACATGGACCTTTATGTTCATTAAAAATACTTTTTATGCTATTGTATGCTCATTTTTAAAATGTAAGCAACTAATTTAGACTTGCAAACTGGGTGCCGGTGTGGTGAGAAGTTCGAGCTCGTTATTTATGTTCAGTAGCTCTTTCTACAGTAGCTCTTTCTAAGGGTATTTTTTCAATACCATTTTGCACATTTTATTTATGTTCAGTAGCTCTTTCCAGCTCAAACAAATCCACAAACTAATAAAAGGATTTATTATTTTTTATAAGGTCGTCTGTTGACTGCTGTATATAAAACCCCTTCAGTTGTTGTTACCTCAGGGGAGGAGGGGAGTCAAAAAAAAAAATAAAAAAAAAATTAATAGAGTACCGGCACCTCTTTTGGGCCACTTAAAGCACTGCCTTGATGTGTCATTACAAGTGCACAGGTCATGTGAGTGATTCCTTCGGAGTGAACGCGGGTGAATCTGACTGCAGTAGATGTGAAAGATATTAATAAAAATGATGTTATTTCAGCCAGCGCACATACCTGTATTTACATCCTGTTTTCGGTCGAAATCCATAGTAATCGATTGTCGAGTTCACACGCATTGGTTTAGTACCTATGATCACGCGCGTGAACTCGACAATCGACTACTGTGGACTTCGACCGAAAACAGGATGTAAATACAGGTATGAGCGCTGGCTGAAATAACATCATATTTATTAATATCTTTCACGTCTACTGCAGTCAGATTAACCCGCGTTCACCCCGAAGGAATCACTCACATGACCTGTGCACTTGTAATGACACATCAAGGATGTTAAGAGGCTAAAAGCAGGTTTAAAACTTGCCCCATTGAAGTCAACAGGGTGCAAATTTTAAAAAGAGGATAACACGGTGTAGGCAACACCGATTTGTGTCGTTGTTCTCTGTATTGACAGCACTCCAAATGTACAAAAAAATGAGCTCAATGTTAAAATTGACCGGAGTTCTCCTTTAATAAATGCTGTAGAAGTATTGTTCATTCTTAGTTCATGCTAACTAAGGTAGTTAACTAATGTCAACTAATGAACCTTATTGTAAAGTGTTGCCAATGAAACAAATGACCAGATAAAAGTGAAACTGCATTTTTGTAGAGAAAAAATGACTTGTTTGTGATTGAGAAAAGTGTCTGGTTGGAGGGCGTACGTTCCTTTATGACATCAGCTCAAACGCCTGGAAAAGTTCTGTCATTTCAGTGCAAAATTACTGTGTTTTTTTCTTTTGAAGAAAGTATATGCCAAAACCCATGAGTGAGAACCTCTATTGTAGCTTGTCAGAGACTAAAAGATATAAAATATGGGAAATTACGAACCCCTGTTGTGGTAAAAAAATAAATAAATGTTGGTGTATATAGCTCCTGCATTTTTCATGTCTGTTTCGTGAGGGTAAAATGTGTTTCTCAAACTTATTTTCAATGATGCAACAGACTAGAAACTGAGATAAAGAAAGACCTAACAATCAAAAACATCGTATTTTTTTGTTAAACTCCCTGTGAAATCTCCCTGGATGATTCAGAAGATCTCACGCATTTCATATTTGAGTCTTTGACAAGCTACAATTAAGGTTTTCTGTGGGTTTTTTTTTCTGACTCTTTGCTGTTTTTCAAAGTGCTGTTTTTTGGTTAATTGCATGAAAAACCAAAGGGTTTTTAATTTGACCCCAACACAATCGATCTAACCCTAGCCTTTCCAAAACACATCTATGTGTCGAAACTTTGCAAGGAGAAATAAAGGGTTTACCAGTGTTTCAATCGAGTGACCCGCAACAACCTGGATTCACTTTCAATTTATAGAAAAAAAGTGTTTTAAATAACAACAAATTGGTTTGACCTGAAATTAATTTTCCTTTTTTGGGTGAACTATTTATAGTTATAATAAATATATATATATATATATATGTATGTGCGTGTGTGTTTTTGAGTATGAATGTGTTATTTTGGGTAGACAATTAATCCAGATGTCACAAAATGGCAAGTTACCAAACCTAACAACAAAAGCATTGATAAAACGTTGTAAATACAGCTGGAAAACAGTGAAAAATCAACCTTATTAATTATTCACGCCTCAGTGCATGATGGGAATACCAGTATTAGAAAAGTTAAGTAGGTTTTAATAAATTTTATATCGTGGATATTTCCGCTTTAATTTCTACAAGCTTGAATTTAGTACTTTTTTTTTTTTTTTCCTGAACTAACTTTTTCAGGTAGAAATTGCATTTGTTTTTTTCTGTAGCATTTACTTCACCACAGAATCATTTTTATCAGTGTTTATAGTACACTATAGTTCTTTTTTTAACCCAACCGTTGGGATACACATATTGGGTCACTATGTTGGGTTCACTGTAAAAAATAAAATTGTAAACCTGTTGCCTTAAAATGACTAAGTAAATAAACTTAATTTGACAATTCCACATTACTTAATTTTTTTTGATTAACAAGAAGTTTATTTACTTAATAATTTTAAGTTAAAGGGATACTTCACCGATTAGCATTAAGCTTTGCATCAGTAGAAACCCGGTAGTATTCTCGAGTGACCGTGCTTCCCTCCCTCATGTCCCCCTGAGACCAGAGATTTCTGTATTGTGTGTCTGGAAAAAAAACTCAGATGACGCAAAAATCGTCATTTAGCTCATCAGAGGCTTTTGTGTCCAGAGGCGAGAGACTACAGCCAGTAGGAGGAGCTCGTCCTGCATGTCTTCAACCCGCCCATAGGGGGATCTCACGATAAAACACCGTCTTTTCAGTTTCCAGTCGACTAGTAGCCTAGCTGTATCATTTCTCCCAATACTGCCCTCTGTAACCGGTAGGCGTGGCTTGGGCGTGGCCTCGTAGAGCAGCGAAGCAAGTGCATTCTGGGAGTTGTAGTCTTTCATCCACATGAGCCAAAAAATACATTTTCTGGCTTTCCTCAGTCTAGAAGGCACCAACTTCTAAAATAACTTCACATTTCTACTACATAAATGACCCAATTTAAATACACATTCATCTTTCCAGCGGTGAAATATCCCTTTAAGTCAACTGATCACTTTTTTTACAGTGTTGTTTCCACAAAAGTTGGGCCATTTTTAAAATCGTTGGGTAATTTCTAGTAATAACCCGGCTGTTGGGTTAACTGTTGGGTTACACATGTTGTATGTACGCTTGTGTATTTTGAATTTGTATATTAATATTAAATTCTAGACTCCCCAATAGTTAGTTTGTAATTTTAAAATATATTTGTTGAGACATATTTATCGTTTTATACAAATAAAACAATCTATATTTGAAAACAAAGTGTATTCTATTTATTAAAATAATGTTAACCTAACTGTTGGGCTACTTTTAACCCAATGCATTGGGTTAAAATAACCCACAGTTGGGAAGGTGCTATACCAGCCCATAGTTGGGTTACTCGTTGGCTTATTTTTAACCCAACATTATTAAGCGAGTAGGCTAATCGGGTGTTGATACTCACGGCTCTGGTAACGGACAGGAACCGATCGTAGCTGATTAAAACGATATTGAAGACTGACGCTGTGCACAGCAAGTAGTCCATCACGAGCCACAGCTTGCAGAGTCCTCGACCCAGCATCCACCGGCCCGTCAAGATGTACGGCATGTAGACCGGGATGCAAAACGCCCCTGCAAAGAGACACACTTTACTGTATTATGCGGACATTGGCTGGTTATAATAAGGCTTGCATTAACAACCACACGCTTCTCCTGGACGGGATCTAATAGGCCCTTTAGAGAACCAAATCAATGGATCATGTCATGAAGGAGTCTCTTCACAATATGACAGATAAACCCCAGCCATTACTAGAAAGCCATCGAATAACAAAGGGAGCGCTGACTCTTTTCTGTACCTGAGAGCATCAAGAGAAAGCCTTTTCACCAAGGCATACAAAGCAGCAATCCTCGTCTTTGAAGGACGCTGAGATGTCACATCTATCGTACTGTCAAATATACAGAGCTTTTTTCAGCTGGTTGGCATTTGAGAAGAAAAAAGCAGCGCTCGGTTGGACTCCTTTATCTAAGCGGTGTGGGCTTGTGTTCAGGTAGAGCTGCGTTCTCCTCTCTCGCCAGTGAAGATATAGCCAAGGAACTTCCACTGTAAAGCCTCCAGCACTACATACAGTCAAATCTAAATGTATTCAGTCACCTTTTCTCACATTATCACAGTTTATTCGCTATGGTTTAGAAAACGGTATTGAAATATGAGCAGAACTCAGTTGATATTTGACTGGTTTTGTCCGTCCTTCTGCCCAGTTAACACAGAACGTTCCCCTAATGTTATTTTTTGGTTATTTTTTTGGGAACCAAATACTTACGTTAGGGGAACGTTCTTTTTTGGTTTTATTTTTATGTAACAATAAAATAACGTTCCCAGAACGTTGCTGGGTGGTTACCATAAAAAATAACGTTCTGGGAACCATAAACTAACATTCTGAGAATGTTCTGGGTACCAAAAACTAACGTTATGGGAACCAAAAATTGTTAGCTGGGTGTTAGACTGTCTCACACATGTTGAATATCTGTCAGCTGTTAAATTTAACTACACAATTAGATAATACCAGTTTAGCTCAAACAATTACCAAGCAATGCTTCATTTTGTTCAGTCTGCGGTTAAGAAGAAAACACTTCAGCAGAACATGATCAGGTCAAAGTGTCTGAATCATTTTTGGTCCCAATTTTTATAAATGTTACTGGTAGTCACTGTATGAAGAATTTTTGGGTATAATATGTCACAGTTTACTTTATTTTGCTCTCCTCACTTACATAGATGAACTATAGTGTCCTGCACACACTAGTAAAAAAAAAAACTCAAAAATGATATCTGGTGTCTGATTAATTCTTGCTTTGCCTGTGCTCGGGCGGAGCAGTAATGCACACAAACACTCGAGCCGACACAGAGGGCTTGGAGAAGAGACGGATCTCGAAGTCAACCGCATAAAGGATCTCGTCTCTTAATCCAAGCCAATGATTTGTGATGCCAGAACACAACAGAAGACAGGGTTCGTAGTACAAGGTGCTCAATTTGACTTGTTGAAGTTTAAGTTCTGGAAAACCCTTGGAAAAAAAAAGCCATATTTATGAAGAGGAACTTGAAAAGTGCTTGAATTATCCAAAGACAATATGAAATTAGTGCTTAAGTTTTTCGATGACACAATATTTTCATGCAAAATTAACATTGCAGCCCATCTGATAAAGATATGAAGACATTTCGCATGACTATGAGCGTGATATTGCTCATAATATCCAAGTACGTGATACATCTTTCATTCTTCAGGTCAATCATACATTCATGGAGAAAAATCTCCATGATGGACGGGTGCAATCGTTCACGTTAAACCTCAGAACCAAAGAAAGCATCGCAAGAACATACATATGAATGGAAAAACAAATGCATGGACCATCGAGAAATTTGGATCTAGCTAGCTTTAGGTCAAGCATTGTGAGGGTTTCTTTGCCCAATATGATGATATAGTATTCAAAAGCAAAGGAGACAAATGCATATTTCACACAATATTTACTCGAAAATGTACAAACAAAAAGAAAACAGAAATGAATATGTTTATATGTAGACCGGTTATCAGACCAACGCACTTAATGATAGAAGTACAAGCGAATAAAAATAAATAATTCAATTTAATTGCAGGAGTATCTCAGTGGGTTTGAGCCACTGGTCTCGCGTTCCTGGCCGGAAATGATCTTGATTTGCTCGAGAGCGGTCTAATCACTCTTTTAGCTTTCACGACGAGGCCGGAGAAATGTGGTTCAGTTAAAGATTCACTCAGTCCATTTCCTTCAAATCAATGATGTGGTGTCGCACCGCAGGTCATCTGTGCTCAGGATTATGAATGAGCTTTTAAAAATGACAAGAATTTTACATTCATCAATTTACATCCGCATGAGTAATGCACTATAACTAGAATAATATATTCTTTGTTGATCGACCACTGAATTATGCCTTGGCCGAATAACAGAAGTGCTAGTTTCAAGATGTACCGAAAAACCTTGGTTGTATATGGATAAAAACTTTATTTTTGTACATTTTGAGTTAATATTTTGCAAAACTAACAGGCATTTTGTGCATATCTGATGTTAAAAATGTCATTCTGTAGAGATCAGCCGTGCTGCACTGTTGACCGTACATCTGTATGATCGATCTGGCATTAGATGAAGTCTAATCTACGCAACTCTAGTCTGTCAGAGCCAATATTCCCGCAGATCTCACTGGGATTTACAGTGAGCTTTCATCCTATAGGACAAAGTGGACACACAGTCAAACCAAAATGTATTCAGACATCTTCAACATTTCTCACATTATCACAGTTTATTTGCTGTCGGTTAGAAAATGGTATTGAAATATGAGCAGAACTCAGTAGATATTTGACTGGTTTTGTCCATCCTTCTGTTAGACTGTCTCACACATGAATTATGTTGAATATCTGTCAGCTGTTAAATTTAACTACACAATTAGATAATACCAGTTTAGCTCAACCAGTGACCAAGCAATGCTTCATTGTGTTCAGTCTGCGGTTAAGAAGAAAACACACTTCAGCAAAACATGCTCAGCTCAAAGTGTCTGAATCATTTTGGTCCCAATTTACAGGTAGTGTCTGTATGAAGAATTTTTGGGTATAATATGTTAGTATTTTGCTATCCTCACTTACATAAATGAACTATAGTGTCCTGCACACACTAGTACAAAATATATGAAAAAATGATATCTGCTGTCAGAATAATTCTTGGTTTTGACTGTATATGCTCGATGACATGCAAAGAGAAAAAAAAAACAAGTGCATTTGAAGAATTAAACACATACCAACAAGGAAGTCTGAGATAGCCAAATTAAGGAAGAAGTAATTGCATTGATTTCTGAGGCTCTTGTCCACGATGAAAGCGAGAATAACCAGCGCGTTCCCGCCAACCACCACGACCACCAGGATAGTCATCAGCATCGCCAGGATAACCATCGTGATCCCGGGAAAAGGAGCCACATCCGAGCTCACGGTCGAATTGGAGCTGGAAGAGTTGAAACAGGTAACCATCGTCAGATCGAGGGCATCTGGAGAGCCAGCAACAGGTCTGAAGACATCATGTGAGCCCGAGGACGAGTGAGTTTTCATCCCTTTAACTTCGGCAGAAAAGCATTCCCATTGGAGTCTCCAAACGCCTCATCTTTCAAGATTCCCGTGAAACGCGTGCCATGAAACGACTCTTTCCTGTGGGAAACTCCATGAAGATGTGAAGTCGAGTCCGTGTTCACTGAGACTGAGTTTCTGCTCTGTGACTTTCTCATTCCCAACCGAACTGCGCGTTCCCGTCAGGCGCGCGCACTGTTGCTCACTCGCGCTTCCCTCCCGCGCGCAGATAAACGAGAACTTTACTTTTTTGTTGTTGTTGTTGTGAGGATCTGATTGAAGTATTATAGCAACAATTGCATACATTGTGCATCTGTACGAGTACAAAGAATATTGATTTATTATTTTTATACCATCATTCGGGTTATGGCAAAATTCAAAATGGTCGATTATTCCCTTGCAATTGCGATTATTAATTACGATTATCACAATTTACATTGAATGGTGTTTTGAATAGCTTTGTAACATTGTTTGAAGTGACTGCATGTCATATATTTATATCAAAATAAACAAGCTAAAAAAACACTCTTGCTTTTCTATAGCATTACGCCTCAAATGTCACCCTTTACATAAACTGTAGAAAGAAAAAATATATCTTAAGCCAAAGAATAATGTAAGTGAACTTTTTTTTTTTTTTTGTAATTGCACCTTTAAACAATTGCATAATTGTGGCATCCGTAATTGTAATTGCAATTACAAATTTGATGAATTGTGCAGGCCTAGTGTACACTCACCTAAAGGATAATTAGGAACACCATACTAATACTGTGTTTGACCCCCTTTCGCCTTCAGAACTGCCTTAATTCTATGTGGCATTGATTCAACAAGGTGCTGAAAGCATTCTTTAGAAATGTTGGCCCATATTGATAGGATAGCATCTTGCAGTTGATGGAGATTTGTGGGATGCACATCCAGGGCACGAAGCTCCCGTTCCACCACATCCCAAAGATGCTCTATTGGGTTGAGATCTGGTGACTGTGGGGGCCATTTTAGTACAGTGAACTCATTGTCATGTTCAAGAAACCAATTTGAAATGATTAGAGCTTTGTGACATGGTGCATTATCCTGCTGGAAGTAGCCATCAGAGGATGGGTACATGGTGGTCATAAAGGGATGGACATGGTCAGAAACAATGCTCAGGTAGGCCGTGGCATTTAAACGATGCCCAATTGGCACTAAGGGGCCTAAAGTGTGCCAAGAAAACATCCCCCACACCATTACACCACCACCACCAGCCTGCACAGTGGTAACAAGGCATGATGGATCCATGTTCTCATTCTGTTTACGCCAAATTCTGACTCTACCATCTGAATGTCTCAACAGAAATCGAGACTCATCAGACCAGGCAACATTTTTCCAGTCTTCAACTGTCCAATCTTGATGAGCTCGTGCAAATTGTAGCCTCTTTTTCCTATTTGTAGTGGAGATGAGTGGTATCCGGTGGGGTCTTCTGCTGTTGTAGCCCATCCGCCTCAAGGTTGTGCGTGTTGTGGCTTCACAAATGCTTTGCTGCATACCTCGGTTGTAACGAGTGGTTATTTCAGTCAAAGTTGCTCTTCTATCAGCTTGAATCAGTCGGCCCATTCTCCTCTGACCTCTAGCATCAACAAGGCATTTTCGCCCACAGGACTGCCGCATACTGGATGTTTTTCCCTTTTCACACCATTCTTTGTAAACCCTAGAAATGGTTGTGCGTGAAAATCCCAGTAACTGAGCAGATTGTGAAATACTCAGACCGGCCCGTCTGGCACCAACAACCATGCCACGCTCAAAATTGCTTAAATCACCTTTCTTTCCCATTCTGACATTCAGTTTGGAGTTCAGGAGATTGTCTTGACCAGGACCACACCCCTAAATGCATTGAAGCAACTGCCATGTGATTGGTTGATTAGATAATTGCATTAATGAGAAATTGAACAGGTGTTCCTAATAATCCTTTAGGTGAGTGTATATGCTCTGCTTGAATAGTTGTTTTCCACTGTACGAGTGATCTGACCATTGGCATTTCCTCAAGAAGCAGAACTGCACAGGCATTAGTGCTTGTTTTCAGAGAGTCCATCTTGAATAGAGGCATTTTTGGTTCCATTGGCAGATTAAGCGTAAAATCAATTTAGATTCTTTTAGCAAATTATCTTGCTTTAAGAATGCTTAGACATTTTCAACAGAGAAAAGGACATTGATAAGTCAGTATTAAGTCATTATTTATTAAATAACTCTGCAGATCTGTGTGACTGTCTTTGGAACAAGACATTTTGAAAGAAATCTTTTTTTTTTGTCATTCCTGTTTTAAAATATCAACTTTTTGTGTTATACTATGAGTAAATTCTCATTAAGACTGGCTTCGAGTGATGAAGAAAAGCTAGTGTACTGTGTGTGTACCTGTACTGTTCAGTGGTTTCAGGACCACGGACAGCAACTCATGCGATCCACCCTTACTTTCTCCAAAACATCCCTATATCCAGTGTTCGTGCCTCACCTATACATTACAGACTACACCACATCATGTACATTACAGACTACACCACATCATGTACATTACAGACTACACCACATCATATACATTACAGACTACACCACATCATGTACATTACAGACTACACCACATCATGTACATTACAGACTACACCACATCATGTACATTACAGACTACACCACATCATGTACATTACAGACTACACCACATCATGTACATTACAGACTACACCACATCATGTACATTACAGACTACACCACATCATATACATTACAGACTACACCACATCATGTACATTACAGACTACACCACATCATGTACATTACAGACTACACCACATCATATACATTACAGACCACACCACATCATATACATTACAGACTACACCACATCATATACATTACAGACTACACCACATCATATACATTACAGACCACACCACATCATATACATTACAGACCACACCACATCATATACATTACATACCACACCACATCATATACATTACAGACCACACCACATCATATACATTACAGACCACACCACATCATATACATTACAGACCACACCACATCATATACATTACAGACTACACCACATCATGTACATTACAGACTACACCACATCATATACATTACAGACTACACCACATCATGTACATTACAGACTACACCACATCATGTACATTACAGACTACATCACATCATATACATTACAGACTACATCATATACATTACATACCACACCACATCATATACATTACAGACCACACCACATCATATACATTACAGACCACACCACATCATATACATTACAGACTACACCACATCATATACATTACAGACTACACCACATCATATACATTACAGACTACACCACATCATGTACATTACAGACTACACCACATCATGTACATTACAGACTACACCACATCATGTACATTACAGACTACACCACATCATGTACATTACAGACTACACCACATCATGTACATTACAGACTACACCACATCATGTACATTACAGACTACACCACATCATATACATTACAGACTACACCACATCATGTACATTACAGACTACACCACATCATGTACATTACAGACTACACCACATCATATACATTACAGACCACACCACATCATATACATTACAGACCACACCACATCATGTACATTACAGACCACACCACATCATATACATTACAGACTACACCACATCATGTACATTACAGACTACACCACATCATATACATTACAGACTACACCACATCATGTACATTACAGACTACACCACATCATGTACATTACAGACTACATCACATCATATACATTACAGACTACATCATATACATTACATACCACACCACATCATATACATTACAGACCACACCACATCATATACATTACAGACTACACCACATCATATACATTACAGACTACACCATTACAGACTACATCACATCATATACATTACAGACTACATCACATCATATACATTACAGACTACATCACATCATATACATTACAGACTACACCACATCATATACATTACAGACTACACCACATCATATACATTACAGACTACACCACATCATATACATTACAGACTACACCACATCATATACATTACAGACTACACCACATCATATACATTACAGACTACACCACATCATATACATTACAGACTACACCACATCATGTACATTACAGACTACACCACATCATGTACATTACAGACTACACCACATCATGTATTACATATTCATATTTTAGTTCAATGATGTTTGTTTTATTTAATATTTTGTATTTTTAGGGGATTTTATGGCACTAAATTATATTTACTCTGTATTTATAATCCATTTATTCACTTTTTGAGCATAGACCTGAATATTACATTTCCAACTTAAACTGTGGTAAATCTTTAATGCTTTAGAGCGACAGACTGAAGTTTGATCTCTTTTCAAAGACGACACTTGGGAGATTATTGCTGAAGTGAAAAAGTTTTAAAAAGTGAACTTTAAAAAAAGTTACAGAATTTTATATTTATTGTTATGAAAAATGTGCAAAAATACTATTTAAACTTTTTATATGAAAATATGAATTTTCAAAAACATGTTTTACTCTACAACTGTGGGAAATAAAAGCCATAAATCTAAACAAATTGTGTTCAGAATTTGAGCTTGATATCTCAAATTCGTCTTCCATTTATTTCCAATGCGCTCATTGACTGCGAGGAGCACAAGTGTGTCTATTTTTATTTTATTTTATTCTATTATTCTGTTTTTGTGTTCACACAGCAAGTGCCAAAACCTTTACCAAGTTTCGTACCATTCCAATAAAAAAAAATAATAAAATGTAAAAAAATGTCCGTTAAAACCCCATAATTACACTTAAGTTTTTAAATTGCACATCATGTACAGTACGCCTCCTCTCTCTAAACACACTCACCAAGGTTAGAAAAAATCCCTAATTACACTCGCTGTCAGAGATGTGGTCTTCTTTTCCTGCGTGAGTCATTTCCCCACTGACACAAAAGACAACTTTAGCCCTGAGCTGCTCCTCAGCTGTGCAGCAGACGAAAGCAGTTTCACACACACACACGTGCACAACACTGATACTGAAACAACGGTGCATCTGTGAAATACAGTTTAGCAGCACTGCATGGTGCAGCTCCTTCAGCTTCCATTAGTTCCAGCAGTTGTGCAGTTAAATTCCTCTAAAACCCTTTTAAATGTGCCATTTTTCTTTAATTATGGAGTGCAAATTAACCCTTGGGCTCTTAACCTGGGATTTCTAGTCTATAGTCTCCGACAGCGATACCAATTGCTTCCTAAGAGGGTCACCTGAAAGGCCGGGGAGCCGTTCAAGTGTGGCTTTAAAAAAGTGCAGTGAAACAAATGTATAAATCATGTAAATGGATATCGTTTATGGAGGAACTCTCTGATACAAGCATCCAAGAATAGCTTTGTCTTTTCAGTCTGTCATTACAGATGAATGTAAATGATCATTCTGTCAGCATTTACTCACCGTCGTGTCGTTCCAAGACTGTTTCCATAGAACATAACAGAAGATATTGTGAGAAATGTCTGTGTTTTTTATCCATACAATGAAAGTCAATGGTTCCTCTGCGTTATTTTGAAGAATGCTGGTAACCAAACCCATTTGGTCAGCCAAAACATGACGTTAAAGGCATTACATTACCTTTTTTTTTCCCTTAAATGCTTCTCTTTTTGTGACTAGAAAATCAAGCCTCATAAAAGGAGACAGTTTCATGTATATAAGTGAGGCACAAACACTGGATATAGGGATGTTTTGGAGAAAGTAAGGGTGGATCGCATGAGTTGCTGTCCGTGGTCCTGAAACCACTGAACAGTACAGGTACACACACAGTACACTAGCTTTTCTTCATCACTCGAAGCCAGTCTTAATGAGAATTTACTCATAGTATAACACAAAAAGTTGATATTTTAAAACAGGAATGACAAAAAAAAAAGGTTTTGGGGTCCAAACGACCTATGACCAATTTCAAAATATTTCTTTCAAAATGTCTTGTTCCAAAGACAGTCACACAGATCTGCAGGGTTATTTAATGAATAATGACTTAATACTGACTTATCAATGTCATTTTCTCTGTTGAAAATGTCTAAACATTCTAAAAAAAGATAATTTGCTAAAATAATCTAAATTGATTTTACGCTTATGGAACCAAAAATGCCTCTATTCAAGATGGACTCTCTGAAAACAAGCACTAATGCCTGTGCAGTTCTGCTTCTTGAGGAAATGCCAATGGTTAGATCACTCAAAGCCAGTCTTAATGAGAATTTACTCATAGTATAACACAAAGCTGTGATATTTTAGAACAGAGGAATGGCTTATTTTAATCTGCGGTCCAAACGACCGAGATTGGATCCCATTGGCACAAACATTGCAACATTTTTCTAAATATCTTCTGTTCCAAAGACTTGCTGCGACGTGAGGGTTATTAAATATTGACAGAATTAAACAAGTTGGGGCAAACTAGACTAAATACTGATTTATCAATGTCCTTTTAACCAAAAATACCTCTATTCAAGATGGATTCTCTGAAAACAAGCACTAATGCAGTTCTGCTTCTTGAGGAAATTTGGTTAGCAACATTCTTCAAATTAACACATAGGAACCATGTCCAATAACGATGCTATAGTGCCCCAACCCACAGCTTGTTTTGCTAGTGAGTTGTGGTATTGAAAGGGTTAAAGCCTTGATAGTCCTGTTTCAGGTTGTCATGTTGCTAATAAGCAGGGATTTCAGACATTAAAGCGTTTGGTCTTGCAGCACAGAAGCAGGTGCCGGAAGAAGATAACATGGAAAAGAAGCCGACTGCCTTTTTTTAGCCATCAAGTTCTTTGTTGCTTTATTCTCGCAGTATTCGTGGTCTTCCTAAGGCCCAGAGCGAGAGCTACAGCTCATTTCATTGGGGATCTGCTCTCTCACCTTCTAAAGAAGTAGGAGAGACTCTTATAAAGCAAGCCTTCTGATGTTTGATCTCCAGAGATGAAGAGCCCTGACCCTCGTTTGAACAAACAACGACGTCCGTCTCCCAAAGCCACTTCAGACCAGAAAACAACATGAATTTCTATTCTGCTCCGGTCTTCTCGCTCCTCGGGGTCTCGACGGAGAACAGCTAATGTGCTGATTTGATTTCTCCCACGATTAATATTATGCATTGATACTGTTGTCAGCCAGTACACAAAAGCGAAGAGTTTCTTATCCTCCATGCAAATTAGCCACTTTCATGCAATGCTAATGGCTCTCTCTCGCGGTTTGTGTTCGGAGGGATATTATCCGGTCAAGTCGAGTCCCAAAGTTCAATATTGCATTTACTCTCACATGTCGGTCGCATCAAACGGACGATTAGCATGTCGGAGATCAACTTAAAAACTACCAGAATAAACCATGCTGCTTTCTAGTGCATTACTTGTAGTCAAGCTTAGCTCAAATTCTAGCTTGAGATGTTATAAGCCGTAACGTGATGTACAGTCAAACCAAAAATGATTCAGACACTTTGACCTGAACAAAATGAAGCATTGCTTGGTCACTGGTTGAGCTAAACTGGTATTATCTAATTGTGTAGTTAAATTTAACAGCTGACAGATATTCAACATAATTCATGTGTGAGACAGTCTAACAGAAGGACGGACAAAACCAGTCAAATATCAACTGACTTCTGCTCATATTTCAATACCGTTTTCTAACCGATAGCGAATAAACTGATAATGTGAGAAATGTTGAAGGCGTCTGAATACATTTTGGTTTGACTGTAGGTTCCCTTTGGGCAAACTATTCTTACAGTGGAGAAAATGAAAGACATTGGTGATTTGGAGCATTGATTGGAAGCTTTTTGCCGAAACAAAGCACTGCGTTTTCAAGTTATTTGTACCAAATATTGAATCCGCGGCAGAAATCCAAGTCGACCTAATCCTTGCATATCTCCATAAAGTATTTCTCCATCAAACTGGCAATTAGCATGTTACAGATCTGTGCCAGAGCACAGCATGCAGTTATTTCTAGCCAGATTTACTAACAACTTCCAGCGCAAACCCTCTTCTGGCGTTAAAAACCTACAGTCCGGACTGACAAAAGGCACGCAGTGAAAAATGAGGCTGAAAAGGCGTGGACAGGGTTGTTTTTGCGGCTGATCTGTAGGAGTTTCCCTTTCAGACGCAGTATTTATGTGAGGCGAGTGTTTAAATGAATCATGCATGGTGATTTACTAAGGTTTGCGCTCGTTTACGCCAATTATTTACCGCCCGTCTTACAGGGATAGTTCACCCAAAAATTGTAATTACCCCATGATTTACTCACCCTCAAGTCCTCCTAGGTGTATAATGACTTTCTTCTTTCAGACGAACACAATCAGAGTTATATTAAAACATGTCCTGGCTCTTCCAGGCTCTATAATGGCTTTGAAGTCTTTTGAAGTCCATAAAAGTGGCCATTCACTGCCATTATAAAGCCTGGAAGAGCCAGGACATGTTTTTAATATAACTCTGATTGTGTTCGTCTGAAAGAAGAAAGTCATATACACCTATGAGGACTTGAGGGTGAGTAAATCATGGGGTAATTACAATTTTTGGGTGAACTATCCCTTTAAACCAGACCCTAACTGGTAGATTGCACCGGTGATTATGGAAATGATCTTGTGTTCTTTAATTTGCATGTCGTCAGTAGATCAAGCGCTGAACTTTCCACTCACATACTCGCTTTTATGGGATTATAGCGCTCTCACGCTAATTTGCCCTGTTTAGTAAATCTGGCCCTCAGGATGTTTAAATGTGTAACAGAACTGATGAATACAGATGAGACGCCCGAGCACGCAGCAAGTTGGTTTAGTCAATTTAAGAAGCATCAAAGCACAACATAGTGTTTTCTTGTGGGGTTATTTGGAGAGAAGCTCGATTCCTTGCCAGAAACTGAGTTGTCCTTTGTGGAAACAGTTTTCATATTCATTCTGGACCGAATAAAAGGCACTCGTTAATCAGGGCAAAGATGACGTGCCAAACAGGCCCTGAGCAAGATTCGCATTCAAGGCGGATTTATCCCTTGTACATAGAAAACATGTCACAGCAAAAGCCCACCAAAGCATTTAGCAATGCCCCTCGAGTCGAAGCAAGCAACTGAATCTGAAAGGGTAGGGGCTGACAGTCAGAAGTGCATTAATATTCATTGGAAGGAACACAGGGAGGGAGAGAGAGAGAGAGAGGGATGAAAAAATAGTCCAGAGAAAAGGGAATAGACACATGCATGAGCGTGAAAATGAGATGAGTACGACTAGTGCTGAGGCCGGGATGTCAAAGACCCAAAGGTTTTCCAGAGGATGAAATGTGTGTGTGTGTGCCTTGGAGAAAGAGGCAAGACTTCAAAAATAAACTGAGTACCTTTTCTAAATGACTCATTCCCACAGAAGATTCACCGGTCGCAAACCATTCTTGAGTATATGGGGCTGTGCAACCGCATCACTGGCGGTGATCCACCAAAACACTTTTCTTTTTGTGTACGTAAATGCTCACTGTAAAAGACATTACGTTAAAGTTACGGTTAAAAAGTAGGAGTTTCGATGGGCAGCTACTCCTTAGAAACTAGTTAGATACATGACAAGCTACACTAAAGCAATTCAGAATTCAATCAGAGCGGTATTTATCCGGCTCAAAAACAAGGGATTTGAATAAATGAATATTGATTAAAGTGACAGATGATTGTACACTTTAAAAAAGTTTACGGTAAAAAGCTGTGATCGGTCAGAAATATACTGTAAAAAATACGGTATCAGCATTTCAGGTTTTACAGACTTCACTTAAATTTACAGTAAAAAAAAACGTATTTCATTTCCGATATGTTAATTTTCCCGATGTATTGAAGAACTAATATCTGTTTTGTACTGTTGTAATACACTGACAACCACCAATCACAGCAGTGATGAGAGTCACATGATGAATCAAAGCTCATCACAAGCAGCTTTTTCCACAATCTGAGAAAGTTAAACCTTATTTATAGAAGGTGCACAGTGTCATTCACACAAACACTGTAAACACCATCATGGTTACACACATGACATTTTAAAAATGCAATAAACAAGAGCATTACATGTAACATAAAGCCCTAATGTACATAACTGATTAGAAAAACTATGAAGAATACATCAAATGTGAAGTGTCACGCAGGGAATCGTGGTCAATTTACGTTTTTTCACTGTAAATTATGCAATAATTTGTTCTTTTTCACTTCCAATAACTTGAATTTAACGGTATTTTGCTGTAAAATTACATTAAATGTACGGTTAGATCTATGACAGTTATTCACCGTATGTGGTACGGAAACTTTCTGTTAACCAATTAACAGTTTTTTACCGTTAAAATCACAAACATTTTTTACAGTTTTACGTAAATATAAAGAAACGAGTGAAGCAGAAAGCTTTGTTTACAAAATAAATAATAGGTTAGCAATTAAACATCACATCGCAGCCGTGGAAACATCTGGATTCGTGCCGAACAGAGGTACATAAATGAGCCCATAAAATTAAGCTTTGTCGGCTTTGTATTATGTTTCGCGATCTGGTCACGTGATCATCAGCGAATTTAACAATATTCCAGAAGTTATTCCAATGGACATGGAATCTCTTGTTTCTCTTCCCCATATCTTCACTCACGTCCTCATTTTTCGCAGGGGATTATAATCATTTCCTTTTAATTTGTCCTACAGTGTTTTTTCTCTACTTTACCACAGTATAAATGCGAATATAATAGGCCTGATACCGTTTCTATTTCTATTTAACACAGTTTGTGCTTGTTATTATGGTAAGGCACTTCAAGTTTATTTGTATAGCGCATTTCACACACGCTTGGGGTTTTAGTATTCGCTTTCTCCGGCAGCACAAAATCAAACATGGCTTAAATGTCTTGGCACTGCGGAAGATAGCATTCTCTCTTCTGACCTTTTACAACAATAGTCCAGTCATTTTATGAAAAAAGGTTGAACAAATTGCAACAGAAGCAAACTCAACTGATTTTGTATCCTCAATATGTCCTGAGTAAGGAAAAAAAAAAAGCCCCGAAGAATCCCATTAGGGGAAGGTTTCGATAAAGACCCAAATATAGCCTATTCATTCTTTTACTGAATAGGGTAAAAATTTTAACCTTTAGATATCACCATGAAAATTACTGAGTTGATTACTTACAACAAGACAAATAAAAATTGTATTACAAGTTTTTTGAAAGTGTTTGTTAACATGGACAAACGGTGCATAATCTAGTTACGTATGTGCTAATTTGCATAAATACCACAACAGATCTAAACATTGGGTATAGCCAGAGGAAAATGTCTTGTTGAATCTTGTTGTTGACACATAACAGTAAAATATATGTGTCTGTTTATTAAATCTATAGTTTAATAAAGGCTGGTTTCTAAAGTACTTCTTCCTGCCTCTATGTATTAATGCTCATGGGTAGCCTGTTCCAGTCAGACCTTAACATCATGTATTTTACTGTTATGTGTCAACAAGATTCAACAAGACATTTTCACAAGAAAAAGAATGAATAGGCGTATGAATAGGCCATATGTGGGTATTTTTCTAAACTTTCCCCTAATGGGATTCTTCTGGGCTTTTTTTTTTTTCTTACTCAGGACATATTGAGGATACAAAATCAGTTGAGTTTGCTTCTGTTGCAATTTGTTCAAGGTTGACCCCCATTTTGTCTTAAAATGACTGGACTGCAAGTGAACATCAGGAGAAAACATGAAGATATTAGAAAAGAGAATGACTTTCGTGTCCCACATCCCTCTATATGACGCATCTTCAGTGTTGTGTAACTCATTACAAGTAACTTGAGTTACGTAATCAGATTACTTTTTCAAGTAACTAGTAAAGTAACGCATTAATTTTAACATTTACAACAAAATATCGGAGTTACTTTTTCAAATAAGTAACGCAAGTTACTTTGTTTTCCCATTTATTGACTGACAGCTCTCTTGTCCTCATGTTGAGGCAAATCAAAGTGAAGAGGCATTGTGTGTGTGTGTGTGTAAACATGATGGTTATTGCAGTTCTAGACTAAATGTGAGTGTGCATTTACTCATCTCACTTGCACACGCAAAAATATTCAATATTTCATAAAAATGAATAAAATCAGTGAAATGCAGGATCAGAATACTATGCAAACCTCCAATTACTAAATATGTTAAATAAAACATCCCTTCGTCGGGAAATATAAAACATGTTTTTTAAATAATATGTAACTTTCTTATATTATTTAGGTTACCAATATTTCCTGATATTTATGTCAATATTTAACAGGCATAGTGTGGCGTTTCACTGGCAGAAGTGCTCAAATAAACACGCGCGTCTGTTACAAAATGGAGGTTTAAGACGTGAAATCATTCAGGGATGCTTGAACGCAAACCAACAAGTTTCTTTCCGAGACACGCCACCAAACCTCTCTGCAAGTGCCTCGGATTCCAACTCAGCCGTCATTCGGTTCTCCCGTGACCTAGCATCTGTTTATTAGGACACTGAGCGCCAAAGCCATCAAGTTATTCTCACATGAGCTCATTAAGGACAATTAGCATGCTAGTCGTAGCGTAGCAAACTCACCAGGTGGCGGTGGACTCTCGGCCTGCAAAGCTCGATTGGTCAAATAACGGGAGTTCAATATTCAAAAGGTTAAGCATGAGTGAAAACGCTAAATTAGAGAGCGTCAAGGGATTAAATAGACTGTCATATCGGACGTTTGACAATCAAACCACTTTCAGGGTGTTTTGCGTTGACATTTGGCGTTAAGTCGATCTAAAACGGATATTCCGGGATTACGCTCACGGAAAAAGCTGAGATTGCTTTTGTCAGGCTTTATCAAATTACATTATTATAGCATCATTAAACTGGAGAAAGGTTCAAAGGTCGCTGATGAATGTCAGAGGTATTTATTACCCGTTTCACACTCGTTTGTCCTTGTGACTTCAGGCAATTCTCATTTGCAAATCAATTTGTGTTTCATAAAAATCTTTATTCATAAGACAAAGGCACAGAGCACTTAGTGTGACGTGATTCGTAGCAACAGAGCATATTAAACTCGACTGCATACACAAACCAGTTCAGGACATCCAGGCTGTTTAATCCTCCACACATCACTATTATAGCAGTTTATCATGAGTCTGAAACTGGTTTCCAGTCTTCATCTGGTCCAGGTTGGGGTTTTTTCACTTTGCCTTCTTGCCCTTCGACCTTTTGTTCTTCCCTCCAGCTTTGGATGTTTCCTCCTGATAGAGAAAAATAAAAAATAAATCATAAAACTTGTGTATAAAGGAAATGTGAAATGATACTGAGAAATCTATAACATTATATATATATTTATAATAACGTCAAAAACATTCATTTGTTTTTAACCTTAAATTTCACTAAGATGCTAAAGTGTTAAAAAACACCCATGAATGTTCAGTATTAACAATTTAGCAACAAAAACGATGCCGAACAATATTTTTGCTATAGTTTATTTTTGGGGGCAAAAAAATCAGCATATCTTTTATTTATTAGTAATTTACGTGATTTTTTTTATAATGTTGGTAACACTTTACAGTAAGGCTCATTAGTTAACATGAACTAAGAATGAACAATACTTCTACAGCATTTATTAATCTTAGTTATTAATTTCAACATTTACTAATGCATTATATTTGTTAACATTAGTTAATGCACTGTGAACTAACATGAACAGCTGGATTTTTATTAACTAACATTAACAAAGATTAACTAATATAGTAACAAATGCTCAGTTCGTGCTTATATATCACGTCATGTGGGAATCACATACAAAAAGTGTCAATGTAGATATCAAGCATCTGAGATTAGTTGTCATTGTTTCTGAAGCGAGTCTTGATGAACATCTATTTGATTAAATAATATCTAAATCATATAATCAAAAGTAATTAAATAATCAAACATTCGTGTTACGAAGAATTTGCTTGATTAAACTGAAGGGTCTGACATAAAAACGTGAGAGTGTGGTGAAGGAGAACGCCTTCACAAAGGGTAAAAATGTACAATTTCCTTAATCAGATCCAGTGAAAAACTGGTTTCTTACAAAAGTTTTCAAATTCATTCATTCGAGGTATAAATTTGCGAGTACAAGGATGAAATTCTGCATTGCTGATGCAATATAAAGCAACTGTGCCACAAATCATGGCATTGTCATTTTTACCAATTCATCCTCAACATGTGCGAGTATAAGGCTTGTTAACTTGCTCCGAACTGTTTTCTTATTTCAATTGTGTCTCTAGGGACCCAATAGTGTCCAAATGAATGAGTCTATTTATATGAATCCAGGCGTGACGTCTCCGGCTATTCTGCTCAGCAATGCTGTTATTATGCATTGTATGTTAATGACTGTAGAGCCGCAGTGGACAGAACATAATGATCAGGCGGCTCAAACTGTGACGATAACACAACAGTCATCCTCACACTATCAGAACGGCGTGATGTATCCGCGCATGAGGCATGCACAGCGTCAGGAAATCAATGTCTATAATCATGTGTATTACTCAGGCTAAAACTACAACAGCAACAAAAAAGAAAATCACAAAAAACTGATTCTGATTCTTTCTTGAAGACAAAATGTGCACGACGCAATCAAGAACTACAGTCTAACCAAAAATGATTCAGACACCAGATATTATTTTTGATTATTTTTTTTTTCTAGTGTGTGCAGGACACTATAGTTCATTTATGTAAGTGAGGAGAGCAAAATAATGTGACATATTATACACAAAAATTCTTCATACAGTGACTACCTGTAAATTGGGACCAAAAATGATTCCGACACTTTGAGCTGATCATGTTCTGCTGAAGTGTGTTTTCTTCTTAACCGCAGACTGAACAAAATGAAGCATTGCTTGGTAACTGGTTGAGCTAAACTGGTATTATCTAATCGTGTAGTTAAATTTAACAGCTGACAGATATTCAACATAATTCATGTGTGAGACAGTCTAACAGAAGGACGGACAAAACCAGTCAAATATCAACTGAGTTCTGCTCATATTTCAATACCGTTTTCTAAACTATCGCGATTAAAACTGTGATAATGTGAGAAATGTTGACGGTACAAGATGCACGCAGTGAGAATGAGTTTTTGAGCTTTTACAGATGAACTGACATTACAGGGAAGATGCATTAATGCATTCTCTACGGTTAGTGTTGCATGGACAATTCCTCTCTTGGCTAATGCATTTTAAAGCAGTGGTTTGACTCTACATTCACTTACTGTTATAGTTCTAGAGTGGAATAACAAAACAAATTAGCCAAAAGCTCAAATTACAGTGATTAAGATTTTATTTTACCAAAGACACACTATAATAGGCATGTTGGTCGTAATGTGCTCTCTGGTGGTGCACTGCAAAAAATGCTTTTCTTACTTTGGGCCCTATTTTAACGATCTGAAACGCAAGTATCAAACGCGAAACGCAAGTAAATTTGTGGGCGGATCTCGGAAATCTAAAATGGGTTGGTCTGAAGTAGCGACATTATTCATAGGTGTGGTTTGGGCGTAACGTGAAATAAACCAATCAGAGCGACATCTCACATTCCCTTTAAGAGCAGGCGCGCTTGTTCCATGGCGGATTGCTATTATAACGGCGGATTTGCCAGACGCACGCCAGGAGCGGTTCACAGCCGAGGAGACCGACGTTCTCGTCAGGGCCGTAAAACACAGATAAGTGACGTTGGGGATGGAGAAACACACCCAAATTAGCTTCGGTTAAACAGGCGTATGATAATTTTGGTAAATGTGTAAGCTAGATTTATGCCTATTTTTTCACATCTTCATGGACACCACAATAATTTCCCTCATGTGGTAATATTTTTCCTTGTAATAATGTATGATTTGCAAAAATGAAAACTGCTGCTTCTGTGTAGATGAGATCTTTAGATGAGAGAAGCAAAGTGTATGTGTGTTGTGCACACGCTACTTTATGGCCAAGCATGCGCCCTTAAAATAGCATATGAATAACATGCGCAACGCGCCACTGACTTTAGACGAGGTTTCTCCTGGTCTGTGGCGGAATTGTTTTCTAAACCTGCAAAATAGCACCAGGGAACGTTTGCGCTGGAACACGCCTCCTCTTTTCGCTGAACCGCCCCCGGGAGCGCAGGTTCATTCCCTAATTTACCGACGTGCGTCTGTGGAGGGAAAAGTCTGCTGTGCGTCGGGAGCAAAACAGGAATTATACATGCGTCGGTGTCAAGTCAAGTCAATTGCCCTGGGTACAAGATAGGGCCCTTTGTGTTTTTGTCTAATTTCCAGTCCGAATATCTAAATATTCTTAAATCAACAAACATTTACTAGATGAGTAAAATGACATAAGAAATTCTATCTTGTTTTCCAGGGGAAAAAAAAGAAGAAAAAAAATCTAAATTAAGTGAGTTTTTGCTTAAAACAAGCTAAATGATCTGCCAAAAATAATAAGTTTTCCATTTGAATTAAGATTATTTTTCTTGTTTTCCATTTAAATTAAGATTATTTTTCTTGTTTTCCATTTGAATTAAGATTATTTTCTTACCCCATTGGCAGATAATTTAGCTTGTTTTAAGCAAAAACTCACTTCATTTAGTTTTTTTTTCCGGAAAACAAGATATCATTTATTTTGTAATTTTACTCATCTAGTAAATACATCTTGATTTAAGAATGTTTAGATATTTGGACTGGAAACTAGACAAAAAAAATGTTGCGGTGTTGGTTTGATGGTTCAACTAAACAACTTCTGAGGCTGTCGAGTTCGGAAACAAACTCATCCAGTCCACAATCAAAGGAATCACAGAAATCCACGGCTTAAAATAGAAGCGGAAGAAGACAGGTGTGTTTTTAGCTGCTTCTAACGCCAATCACCGTAACGATGTGATACCAATTTCAAAATAGGATCTCGCGCTCATGAAACGTGACAGCTTTGTTTTCCTCAGCCATGTGATGCTGCTTTAATTGAGTCGAGGTTTTTGAAATGAATTCTATCAAAATCTTAAACAATCATATCACACATGCGTGTAATTGTATGTCTGCATATAAACCGAAGCGCCCCTATTATGCGCGTAACCATAGCAGCCCCACAGCTGTGCGCGAGTCCTCATTTGCACAGAAATGAAAGAAAACAACAAACAAATGAATCCTCAGAAGAAGTCAGGCGCGTGCCGGCAAATCTCCTCAGAACTGGTTTTTGTGTGACCTTATCACTGTGATTGTTGGACACTCAAGAGGAGAGCTTCTCTTCATATAAATTCACAGAAGTAAACAAAAAATTTGAATATTTAACATTTAGTACTCAAAACCGGCCCCGAGACAAATCTCAGAAAGAAAACTATAAATGCGTCAACAGAAACCTTTGCCAGAGAGAAAGGTGGCAGAGCTGTTTCCAGTAAAAAGCATGCTAGAGCAGAATGATTTTCATGATGATGTTTGGTTTTCTCTCATGATAACTCTCAGGGTGTTTGGCATGGTAATGTGTATGGCAATGTTGATATATTTGGTCTTTCGCTTCGCGTCAGGGTCGTGATCAGCCTGTCGGGGTTGTATTCGCTATAACAACCACCTCGCTCTACATTATCCCTTACATACAGGTGGAGCTGGGGAAGGCGGAGGGTTTTCTGAAAGCGCACTGCACTGCTAACGCAAATGCTGACCAAGTATATAAAGGTTGAACATGCAAACTCATTGGCTACTGATTAGGCTTGTTACGATATTCGGTGTTGACGGTGTTCAGAACCAATACCGGTATCATCACTTGCCCACCGTGGCAACTCACCCCTCCGTCGATTACATTCTTTTTTTTTTTATAAAATCATTTAGTTCAGTTAGATAACAGACACTACAATTTAATACTGAACGTGTCTGCTAAATAAACCGAGAGTCGCAGCACAGATCAGCAGCAGGAGTCAGACTTCATTAATCACGAGAGTGAGGAGCTGACTGACGAGATGATGGCGGAATATTTGGTGAAAAAGCGCCTTTTTAAAGGGGTGGTTGATTATGATTTGACTTTTCTAACTTTAGTTAGTGTGTAATGTTGCTGTTTGAGCATAAACAACATCTGCAAAGTTACAATGCTCAAAGTTCAAAGCAAAGGGAGATATTTTCTTTTAAAGAAATTGCTTTTTAAGGACTACAACTAACGGCCGGTAGAGACTACACGACATTCCTCCCGGATTAGTGACATCACCAACCCTGAAATTTACATAAACCCCGCCCCCTGAACACGATTTATAGATTAACAAGACAGAATAAGCTACATAACTTCATCAACTAACCATTCAGAAATGTCCTGTTGTTTCTACATGTTGTCACTTCTTGAGTTTGACTTCTTCGTTCATCATTGTCTGAATCCGGTTTGAAAATACACTTTCAGTGCGTGTCTGCGTGAGTGCAAGCTGTTGTAGCTCCGCCCCCTGTGCCGGGAGCAGCAGCTCATTTGCATTTAAAGGAACACACACAATACGGTGCGTTTTTGCTCACCCTCAAAAATTGACAATTTTAACATGCTATATAAAAATATCTGTGGGGTATTTTGAGCTAAAACTTCACACACACACTCTGGGGACATCAGAGACTTATTTTACATCTTTGAAAAGGGCATTATACCCCCCCTTAAAGCGAATTTGTCATTGTACTGTTTTGTTGTTGTGTTTTTCATTAAGAATAATAGGCTATTGAACTCACAATTCAAGCAATCCGCCCCCAAACTGGCGCTAATTTGAAAGTGAAACTAAAATGCGCACGTGTCCACGTTCGTTCCTAAGGAAAAACACTCGCTCTCATTATGAATGCACATTCGGAGTCTCACGCATTTTACTTTCGCCTTTAAATTAGCGGTTTAAAAGCCTCCGCCGGTGATATTACTGTTTAATATCCCTGATATCCCTGTTATCCTGAGTTTCATGACAGAACTCTGTATTTCTGCATTGTACATGTTTGTACATTAGTCTTACTGAAGTGTCTGTGTAACCCTCCTGGATGAGGATGTTCCTGGCACAGTTGTTGATGTGTTTGAAGCGGTCGGGTCCCAGCAGAATCCCACCGTACCATCGAGAGACCACCACCAGCACGTTACGCACATCCAGGATCTGTGAGACAGAATGATCAGCAAATGTGAGCAGTGTTTGCCACAGTAAAAAAACTACATTTAATGATGCACCACTGGACACGTTTACATGCAACCAAATAATCCGTTAGTAATCGGATTTACGGCTCAATAGGACTGAAAAGCCTTGAAATATTCGTGCAGTGAGCGCATGTCAAAATACCTATTCCGATTTGAAGCTTGTGACATATAAACATAATGTCACATGTTTAGCATTCATGTAAACACTAATCAGATTCATCAATCGGAATGAATTCAGTCCGATTGAAACAGAAGTTGTGCATGAAAAGATTCACAAATGTTTCCTTCATGCCACATTTTCCCCAAGACGGCACGTAGCCTGTCAGTCCCCGTTTGGGAAAGGAGTCGCTTAAAGGCGCAGAAAAGACAAAATATGGCCTTTGAAAAGAATGACAGCACTCAAGTGCCTTTCCAGTCCTCGCTTGTTGTTTTTTTTTCCCAGCGCCGCAGGGATGAGGCTGGGTGAACGCCGGAGAGAAGGGGAAAATCACTGCCATCTGCACATGCCACCTCTATTAATAGTCCTTTCTCTTTCAAACATGCCGTCACATTCGGAAAAACAGGAAATAGTGGGATGAACTCCAAAAGGCTGAATGATCGCATGTGAACGGCTGTTCGTTTTCACTGGAATGTTTTCATTCATGCACCAAGAAAAAGCTCCCGAACAGGCCATGCTTTATATCTTTATAGCATTTTTCCCCATCGAATCCTTTCGAAATTTTGACGAGGCCTGAAAATTGATCAACATTTCTCACGTTATCACAGTTTAATCGCTATAGTTTAGAAAATGGTAATAAAATATGAGCAGAACTCAGTTGATATTTGACTGGTTTTGTCCATCCTTCTGTTAGACTGTCTCACACATGAATTATGTTGAATATCTGTCAGCTGTTAAATATAACTCCACAATTAGATTATACCAGTTTAGCTCAACCAGTGACCAAGCAATGCTTCATTTTGTTCAGTCTGCGGTTAAGAAGAAAAAACACTTCAGCAGAACATGATCAGGTCAAAGTGTCTGAATCATTTTTGGTTTATAAATGTTACTGGTAGTCTCTGTATGAAGAATGTTTGGGTATAATATGTCACAGTTTACTTTATTTTGCTCTCCTCACTTACATAGATGAACTATAGTGTCCTGCACACACTAGTAAAAATATATCAAAATTTAAATCTGCTGTCTGAATCATTTTTGGTTTGACTATATAAAGCATAAACAACAATAAATGAAATCGTTTCACTCGGATGCGGAAAGTCGCTGGAGTACCTGTGCAAAACTAGATATGACGTGTCCGTCAACCGAAACTCATAATACATGATGTTCCAATCAAAACCACCTGCGACAAACTAAACCTCACTTCACTGAAGATCATTTGAAAAACGCCACCACAGATGCTCCGTTTGCGCTGAGGTTATTGACGGAAACGCTGTATCGAGATCACAGTGTCATGTCGTATTTCACACTGGAGGGTTTTGATGCCTTTAATCAGAGAAGGGGAGATAAGAGGAAAGATTACGGATGAATGACATATCCGTGTGCAAATATCTGACATCGCAAGAATGGAATTGGGATCAAGACAGGAGGAGTGCATGGATAATCCCACAGCATATCAACAAGCCTGCTGAAATGATCCATTGACTTTGAATACGTGCACAGCTTGAAGAACGCTTCAAGATCATGTGCTTTAATAAACCACTGCTTCCAGGCAATGCTGCCTTCACTGAGTCCTGCAGGCACAGAGTTTAGGTGACATACACTCACTACTGCTCAAACGTTTAGAATAATTATGATTTTGTTAATAGTTTTGAGAGAAGTCTCGTGTTCACCAAGGCTGCATTTATTTGATGAAAAATACAGTAAAAATGGTGAAATAATATTACATTTTGAGATAACTTTTCTATTTCAATATATTGAAAAATTTAATTTATTATATCACAGGAATACATTACATTTCACAATATAAATTAAAAATAGAAAACCACTCTTTTCGATTGTAAAAAATATTATTTCACAATATTACTGTTTTTACTGTATTTGTCCTCAAATAAATGCAGCCTTGGTGAGCATTTTATATACACTACCAGTCAAAAGAGTTTTAATGTTTTTTTTAAAAAAGTCTCCAAGGCTGCATTTATTTGATAAAAATGACTCCAGTCTTCAGTGTCACATGATCCTCCAGAAATCACTCTAATATGACGATTCATTCCTGTGAAAATTCAGCTTTGCATCACAGGAATAAATTTCATTTCACAATATATTTAAATAGAAATCCACTCTTTTAAATAGTAAAAATATTTCACTATATTACCGGTTTTACTGTATTTTTCATCAAATAAATGCAGCCTTGGTGAGCATTTTTATATATTGTAAAATATATATTTGAACTGGACATTTCATGTTCTTTGGTTGTATACTGGTTCTTACTGTGCGTTCACACCGCCGCCGGCGACAGCGTCAAAGTGGCAATGAGAGGCGAGCTCCGGTGAGGGCGGTGAGAGCGGCAAGAAGAGCTGAAGTCAGGTCAACTTTATGGTAATAAGCTCTGACGCGGTTCGGCGGCAACCAATCAGAATGTAGAAGTCCTCCGCCTGAGAGGATTCCAGAGAATGCAATCCTGTAAACATTGGTCTACTTCGATCTACGTCAGAGCGTCCCCGAATCTTTCTCCGGCGTCCTTGGCAGGGCGGCGAGAGCGAATTTTGCCGCTCTCGCCGGCGGCGGTGTGAACGTACAGTTAGGCTCTGGCTGTATGGAAAATACGGCTTGAACATCGTTTAAACATTCTCCTTTTGAAAGACATGTACATTTTGGGGTGAAACACTTTAAATAATTAAAGAACTGAACAAAGAAAACCCAACAGAACTCATAATATCTTGATCAACATCCACTAGCCAATCTGTCACCTGACGCAAACACACATTTACCTGCAAAAGATGCAGCAATCGCCCCCCCGCAGCGGTTTCTCCATCATCCTCGCAGTCCTGCAGGAAAGAGCTTTTATCCTCCAAGTAGATCCTGATGAAAACATGAGGGGGATTGTGAAATAAATGTTGGAAAAACTTGGCGAGAATCACGCGAACCCTCAGTGGCCACTTTCCTCAAAAACAGCCCCATTATAAATGTGTTCGAGGCGTCTGGGGTTTTGTGGGTGTATTTCAGAGCAAAATAGGAAGAGGATTTGGATGAGGAATAATATCAGGCACAGGGAGGAGTGTGGGAAATTAGGACGCCCCGCTGAGGTTATTCGGCTCGACATTGAGACCTTAAGGTCCATCATTTGGGGAATAGTTGTGTGGAGTGAATGACAGCCAGTGTTGACAGTCAGTTCGCGGACACATCGCTGCCCAGAGAGACCTTTCACCACACACGGCTCATCGTGTGTGTCGTAGACGGGAATGGAGAATCCCATGGGAATAAAGTGGCCAATCGGTGTTAAGTCACAGTGGAAATCAAGTCTCCTGTTAACCCTCTGGTGCTCTTCGTGTGTCGTCAGAAATGACAGATTTGTTTTTCTCAATGAAATGAATGTACTATATTTTAGTTTGAGAATGTTTTTTATTTAATGTGTTGTATTTTTAGGGGATTTTATGGCACTAAATTATGTTTACGCTGTATTTATAATCCATCTATTCACTTTTTGAGACCTGAAAATAAATTTCAGTCTAAAGTGCAGTCTCACTGTACGTACTTAATATGGTGGTACCAAACTTTAACTTTCAAGGGGCCGATAGAGCGATAGACTCTAAATTCAAGCTAAAATCCAGCTTTTAATGTTGTTTATGTGTCTATGTGGTGTTTTTAATATGCTTTAAGACAAACCATGTGTAAATTCATAAGCCGACAGCATTGCTGAGTATTTCCTCCTTAAAACTGCAGTGAACCAAAGACAGTCTCAAAAACACGCTTTGAAATCGCTGGTGTTTCTGACGTCACAAACTACCTTGTAACCAATCAGATCAACGTGTGATCGTCAACCAGTGGATCTCTGAGCTGAGTGAGTGAGTGGAGGCGGGGCTCATTTGCATATTCATAGAACTGCGTATATATAGAGTATATATATATAGAGAGAAAGAGAGAGAGAGAGTTTTTGTCCTAACCAGGCGCGACATGCGACGATTCTATTTTAGAAACGGTTTCTATTTTTCTGTGACGTCGCTCCTGGAACAACAAACACAAAGTGTGGCGATGATAATCTCAGGTGCTGTTTATGTGCTTTATTTAATGTTAAAAGCGTGTAATGTGACTCTGAACATCATTTAGTGCTCCAGCTTTGTAGCTGTAAAAGCAACAATGGATATAATTCACCTCAGATCTTGAAATTAAACAAATGGGAACAAGAACGTTCAAACTGTGAACAAACAAGTGTATTCTTTGACAAAGATTGTTTTAGTAACTCAGTAGCCTAAGTATTTGAATAATGTTTAAATGGTGTAATTTTGTGAGTTTGATTATGTAGCGACTTGTCCATTTTCTTGTGAGTGCCGTTGAGATTACTCTCTGCTGCTGCGAGGCTCCACCCACATGCTGTTCTGATTGGCTGTGGGTTTTGATTGATTTTTAAGCATCACGCAGTCGCGTTGCGTCTAGTATGGACAGACACATTATTTGTCGCTAGAATCTAATGTTAAATGGAAACCTACAGACGCAAATAGATAAAGTGCAATAAAATAAACACTTAAATGTGTTTTTGGATCTTTCCACTACATTATGAAAAGCCAAACAGGCCAAAAACTTTAAATTGACCAGTGCATGAAAAAACGTAACACTAGCAACAAAAACCAGCAAAAAAAAAAAAAATACAATTTTTTTTTTTTACAAATATTACTTATAAATGTGTTTTACAATCTGCATTTGAACATTTATTTTACCATTTTTTGTGAGTCTCCTGTTTTAGCAAATTTAGCTAAAGAAAAGCCTTACATTTTAGCCTTAAAGTCTCAAGCTGTTAATAAACAACAATCCAATCTTTCTGAAGTTAATGACAGACAGCAGTCAATATTTAATCACCAATGATCTTGTAACTTGTAATTAAAACATCAGCTTTACTTTGAGGTTTTGGGCGGCTCCAGGCTTCACCTTCCCAAACAGGGTTGAGAACGGAAAACCCTTGTGTCCTCATACGCCGGGGGCTTCGGGAACATGCTGAATGTCAATATCACCTGCGGTTTAATCTCACACACACACACACTCCTCCAATACTGTATGTCACTGCTCATGTCCTGAGGAACCGCCCGGGGCTACGCTCGCGTAACACACACGTCACGCACAAACATCACATTTCTTATCTCGAAATGCATAAATAATTCAAATACTTCCTGCAATTGAATAACAAACTAAGAAAAAAGATGTTCTAAAAGAATCTGATTTTGATCTTGTTCTAACAATGTTTTTGAGGCAAAAACATCTCAACTTCCTTAAAGTCTTGAAAATGAAGACTGAAGTCAATCATTTTATCCCTTAAAACTCATCTTTGATCACCAAAATTACATATTTAAAAAAGAAAAGAAAAAATGCCTTAAAATATCTTGAGTGCCTCATTTAGTATGCGCAATTCTATGAATATGCAAATGAGCCCCGCCTCCACTCACTCACTCAGCTCAGAGATCCACTGGTTGACGATCACACGTTGATCTGATTGGTTACAAGGTAGTTTGTGACGTCAGAAACACCAGCGATTTCAAAGCGTGTTTTTGAGACTGTCTTTGGTTCACTGCAGTTTTAAGGAGGAAATACTCAGCAATGGTGTCGACTTATGAATTTACACATGCTTTGTCTTAAAGCACATTAAAAACACCACATAGACACATAAACAACATTAAAAGCTGGATTTTCACCACAGGGGGACTTTAAAACAAGATAAATTTACTTGATAAGCAAAATTGCTTTGCAATGTATTAAAATATTTCATTAATTTATCTTGAATTACATTTATTTTACTTACGAAATTGGATTTTTTAAACTGTAAACGTAAAAATTTACAACATACAAAAACGTGCTTGGCCACGTCTATTAGAATGCAAATATTACAATGATTTCTTTAAATGTCTTAAAAAGTAGCTATAAAATTTCATAGATGAAAAAAATATGAAACATGCATATTTAAGGCAGAGGTTATGTACATAAAACAAACTGCACAAACGACTAAACGGAGTATGTAAAGTTAGGGTTGAACTAATTTGTCTAAAAGAAAAAAAATATTTGCTTAGCAACGGCAAAGGATTTTTTAAATTGAATTAAAAACAGAAATACCTGTATGCATAGATATTGTGAGTGGCGCTTGCAATCTTCTTGTTTTCATATAAATTATTCAGAACCCTCTGAACCTGTAGGAAAATAAATATGAAAACATGTCCAAAAACATATGTGCACTGTTCTAACATAACTGGAGTCAGAATATAAAAATATTCACACATCGACTGAAAGAGGAAAGAGGCTGCAAGCAACAGAACATTTCACAGTGATGCAACACCGACCGCTGATACACACACACACACACACCGGCACAGGCTTATTTTCCAGTCTCTGCTCATCTTTAAAGGACTGCAGGATTGTTCCATAAACAGGAGATGACATTATGACGAGAATGTATGTGTTAGATGAGTGTGTGCACAACATATTGACGCTCATAAAACACTATTTCAAAAAAACACGAGTGGACTTGAAGCGCAACTTATTACTGCGCCGTTGACCAATTCCTGCCGCAACAGGTCTGAGCATACGGTACGACTACAAAACATTCAATTAAATACAGCAGAGTAAAACAAACTCACAACCTGGAGTTATATTTAATACAAGAGCGTTTCAATAAGCCAGATAACCAATACATTTATTCATGTATGGATATAACTGAAAGCAGGTTCATTTGGAAGCAAAATGCACAACTGTTTATGTGAATGTTTGCCAGTGTTGGGGGCAACGCCATGCAATCAGATTACCTTTCAAAGTAATGAAAACATTAACATAAAAATGTGCCCGATATATTAAAGCCAATCAATAATGGATTATTTCCTTCAGCTGAGACACTTCAGATTCGCACTGTTCACCATAATGGTTTTAAATAGCTTGAAATATGAAATATGAAAGAAAAATACAGTTCAACACAAGTCTGTCATATCGGCTACATACAATTATAATGAGAACATCATTGTTAATGTGTGTTTGGGTCATGGCTTTTCATGGTGAGCCTTTTGTTTTTATAATCAGGCTCTCAAAATTATATAAAACTTTGGATTTAGATTTATCGGCCAATATATCGGTTATCGGCTTTCAAATATTAAGAATTATCGGTATCGGCGAAAATTTTAATATCGGTGCATCCCTAAAATAAATGTATTTTGGTATAGGTTTTTTTTACTAGGGCAGTGTGAAACTGGGACATTGTCACGTCTGAATAGAACAAATCTTCTACAAAATGCCTCTTAAATCTAACACTATACTAAGCGATGAGCTGAACAAGTAAAGAGGAATAAATTCATTGTACAGTATGTCAGGTGCATGTACAACAACTTTGCGTATAAATCTGGGAGCTTATGAAAGAAGCAACACATCCCTGACGCAACACACGATAATAAGCACACGAATTCAACTCGCACGACAAGCACAGTGGACTTTACACGGACTTACAGGCAATATCTGGCTTTGAAATGAAAATTTTATCCAATAACCAATAATTCTTTATATTTGATAGCCGATAACCGATAATTCTTTATATTTGAAGGCTGATAACCGATATTTCTTTATATTTGAAAGCCGATAACCGATATTTCTTTATTTTTGAAAGCCGATAACCGATAATTCTTTATATTTGAAAGCCGATAACCGATAATTCCTTATATTTGAAGGCCGATAACCGATATTTCTTTATATTTGAAAGCCGATAACCGATATTTCTTTATTTTTGAAGGCCGATAACCGATAATTCTTTATATTTGAAAGCCGATAACCGATAATTCTTTATATTTGAAAGCCGATAACCGATAATTCCTTATATTTGAAAACCGATAACCGATAATTCTTTATATTTGAAGGCCGATAACCGATAATTCTTTATATTTGAAAGCCGATAACCGATCATTCCTTATATTTGAAAACCGATAACCGAGAATTCTTTATATTTGAAGGCCGATAACCGATAATTCTTTATATTTGAAAGCCGATAACCGATAATTCCTTATATTTGAAAACCGATAACCGATAATTCTTTATATTTGAAGGCCGATAACCGATAATTCTTTATATTTGAAAGCCGATAACCGATAATTCCTTATATTTGAAAACCGATAACCGATAATTCTTTATATTTGAAGGCCGATAACATTCCTTATATTTGAAAGCCGATAACCGATATTTCTTTATTTTTGAAAGCCGATAACCAATAATTCTTTATATTTGAAGGCCGATAACCGATAATTCCTTATATTTGAAAGCCGATAACAGATAATTCTTTATATTTGAAGGCCGATAACCGATAATTTTTTATATTTGAAGGCCGATAGCCGATAATTCCTTATATTTGAAAACCGATAAACGATAATTCCTTATATTTGAAAACCGATAACCGATAATTCTTTATATTTGAAAGCCGATAACCGATAATTCTTTATATTTGAAGGCCGATAACCGATAATTCTTTGTATTTGAAAGCCGATAACCGATAATTCCTTATATTTGAAAACCGATAACCGATAATTCTTTATATTTGAAGGCCGATAACATTCCTTATATTTGAAAGCCGATAACCGATATTTCTTTATTTTTGAAGGCCGATAACCGATAATTCTTTATATTTGAAGGCCGATAACCGATAATTCCTTATATTTGAAAGCCGATAACCGATAATTCCTTATATTTGAAAGCCGATAACCGATAATTCTTTATATTTGAAGGCCGATAACCGATAATTCTTTATATTTGAAAGCCGATAGCCGATAATTCCTTATATTTGAAAACCGATAACCGATAATTCTTTATATTTGAAAACCGATAACCGATAATTCTTTATATTTGAAAGCCGATAACCGATAATTCCTTATATTTGAAAACCGATAACCGATAATTCTTTATATTTGAAGGCCGATAACCGATATATATTGGCCGATAAATCTAAATCCAAAGTTTTATATAATTTTAAGAGCCTGATTACAAAAACAAAAAGTCTCACCAGTAAAAGCCATGTCTCAAGCTTTGCTAAAAGAACCAGCTGGGCGAGAGTGACCAGATTTTGAGTGTAAATTGTCCACAACACCAAGGACTTCAGATATTGATGTGAGAACCTTGGGAAGGCCTTTCTGTCCACCAAAATGGGTTTCAGCCTATTTGTGCTGAGTGTGCCTCCATTATTGATCAAGAAAGAGAGTCAAAAATGATCCAGAGTGCTTTTCCGTACAGCCGGTCTGAAGCCACAGCACAAAAGGACGACAGCATCATGACAGCAGTTTCATTCACAAATCAAGAACACACCAAGCCCAATGCTAATGAATATTTAAGATGGCGCACTTCCCCAAAGATTGAAGCCCCTATCAGCACGATTCATCTGTTTTCTCTCTGGCTAATACTCTCTCTGTGAACACCTGTGTCAGGCGGAGGATAATGAGATATCTTTTGAATGCAATGTGCAAATCTTAAACCAAATCGCAGAAAACACATCCTTTAAAGTAAAAACCCCATTGATAGGTCCTCTGAGGTTGTGCTCGTCTATTGTGGAAACGTCTTAGTGTGGAACGGAAATCTAATTAAATGTTTTGAGATCTGTAGCTTGTGAAGATCCTTGAGTTTTTTCCCCCTGAACAAACAGGTGTGTGTTGTTCCCCGGCGTCTTCGGTTCATAGACAAACTCATTTACCAAACTTCTGTCAACAATAACCTTTTATGAAAATTAGAGCACAGCCAAACTTTGAAGTTCCTGCTATTAACACAATATCAAGCAAGCAAAGATCAAAAAGGCCTCTGAAATCCCAACAGAACTACAAAGTGAATGAGAGAAATGCCTTGCGAATGCTTTCTCGTGGCCTTGTTTGTGTGGAACGAGTGCGTCTGAAGCACTCAGACAAACCCTCTCAGCTGTTCGCCTCAACTCAACTTATACATTGATTTTATATCAAGCTTGTCTGGCTAATTTCAGTGTGATAAGGTTGTTGGGCTCGCTTCAGGGCGTCTGTATGGCACTGCACCATAACACTGATGACTGTCCAACAAGAATCCATAGGACTCATTCAGAGAAAAATACCATATACTACACCTTTACATGTTCTCTCATGCGAAAGGAGAGATTCTGCTCATCAGAAGTGGTTCAAACATGGATAAAATCACCTTTAACCTGTTTAACTAAACATAATAACCTTTATACAACACTTATAGACAAAAAAATAAATGATAAATGTGTATTTTCCCACCGGCCACTATTGTTGCCATCAACATCTTTACTCATTCTATGACCAAATTCAACAAAACTGAATAATTGTGAATTCATATATTAATACCAGACACCTTAAAGACATTACAAAGATTTTTGGTACACATTATCTTACTTTACTAACATTTTGTGAACAAACAAGAATTAAACTGCTCTGGTCATGTGACATTTTGCACTAACCGTGTGAAACAACACAAATGTAACGGAGACCCTTTTATTCTCTGCATATTTGCTGGAAATGCACTAAAACAGCAGGTGATAACATTTTCATATCTTCATAAATGAACACTTTCTTTACGGTCACGATTGTGTCCGCTGGGATTAAATGGGTTAAAGCTCCCAGAATAACAATCAGAAAAACTCAACGAGGAACTAAAAAAAAGAAGAAAAGGAAAAATAATAGCGAACACTAATGGGTCTTCAATCCAAACGAATTATAAAGAGTAATATATATATATATATATATAAGACATGTAGAGCAGATGACGTTAATCAAGCGCTCTGTCTGTGTGAAACATCATCTACCGTCTCATTTCACAGAAAGAACTGTAATTTAAGTCCTCGCTTGTCTGGGGGATTTCAAAGCAGTTTTTATATAAAGCTCCTCATTTGCATTTAGCCGTATTATATTGAAAATCATCTCACATTTGCATGCTTTAAACACACCTGTGCATAAACACACAGCATTAAAGAAGAGAACAAGATCTGCGCTCAGCACACTTACAATGTGAACAAAACACACTGTGACAAGATTAACTGGATACTGAGACATGATTATGCCTCACGCCACTCCATTCAGCAAAATGATGCGTTTCATCTGTGTCTTAACTCTTTCCACACCAGCGTTTTGCACAAAAATGGTAACGGCCACCAGAATACTTTGTTTGTGTGAATATCTGAACGTGCAATTTATCAAAAGAAAGAACTCTGCTTTAAGAAAAGAAAAAAAAATGTATTCTAGCTTCATGCATTCTTTTTTTTATCAACACTTGAATGCAGGTTTCGTTTAAAAAAGCAACATTTTGAACAAAAAACGGAGGAAATGTTGTCTACACAACGTGCATAAATTCAATGCTTTTATGGCTTATTTCAGCTTCTTTTCCTCCTGTGATTCTGTGCTCTTTCTGAAGATGCGTAATAGCGCCACCTACAGTATGACAGTGGGAACGGAAAATTACGCCAATTCGCCTTTGGCTAAGCCACACCCTAGAATGTAGATTGACCAATCACAGCGCAGCCAAGAACGAGCTCCCACAGAGGTCCGACACTTTTGCACAGCGCTCCATTGACTTTAACACAGGCGTCTCATATTTTTGGTCTCGGCAGGCTATTACCGTCGTAGTTTTATCAAAAATATGGTTAAACGTTGTGCCTGGGGCATTTGTAACACAGATACGCGTTGAGAGGTTGGAGGGGGGTGTCCGTTTTTTTTCCCTTCCCAAAACCGAAGTCAAATCCTGACAAGTGTCATCTTTGGATTAAACTGTGTCGATGTCCTCACAGTCAGCTAAACCCCTCAAGGATCAACAAGCACACTTTTGTGTGCTTTAGGTACATTTTGCTTTTAACCTTACTGTGAAGTTATACTAGTTAGACAGTTTTATGCTGTTTTAGGTTATGATTTCGGTTCTCTACCCTAATTAATGAAGAATCAAGGTGCTAGCAAGCAAGCTTAGCGATAGTTTAGTTATCACGTAAGTCAGGATTGTATGTTTTGACTAGAGGCTGGATGTTAGCTAACTTTGTTATTCAAGATACAAACACCTAACGTTAATGTTACAGACACGCTGTTGTGGTAGTTTTGAAGGTGACTAACGTTACCGCTACCGTGTTGACACAGTCGAACAATATGAAGTTGTCGTACGTAGCAACAGTAACTAAGGGGGGCGGGGCTTAGCCAAAGGTGAATTGCGGGAAAGGCCATTTTTACGTTAAAACACTTTTCTTATGCCAGCTTTATGGAATCGTTGGTTGGTTTCCTTGAAAAGTGTAAAAAAGTGTTGATTTTTTATTTATTTATGTTTTATTGATTACCTAAAACTAGGGCTGCACGATTATGACAAAAATCATAATTGTCGATTATTCCCTTGAAATTGTAATTACGATTTTCACAATTTACATTGAATGATGTTTTGAATAGCTTTATAACACTGTTTAAAGTGACTGCATCAAAATAAACAAGCTGAAAACACTCTTCCTTAAAAACGTATATTGCTTTTCTACAGCATTAAGCCTCAAATGTCAAATATGCATTTTTTTTATTTAAAGAAACCAAATCAAAGTAAAAATATGCATGGTATTATAATGCTATACTAAAATAAATTAAGAAAAAAAAAACCTTACGATAAACTGTAGAAAGAAAAACACAGAATAATGTAAGAGGACTTTATGTGATTGCGCCTTTGAACGATTTACATAATTGTGGCATTCGTAATTGCGATTACAAATTCGCTTAATTGTGCAGCCCTACCTAAACCACAAGACAATAAATATTCATTTAAATATTTTATTACTGGTAAAAAGTATTAATAATTATTATTATTTAAGCAAAGTTGTTAAGTGATCTAAATGCAAGAATGGAGTGAGTTTCGTGAGTACAAAAGAAATATTGACTAGCTAAACAGCACTGAGGGAAACCTGTTCGAAAACAGTTTTCGCTGTAAAATATCTCATATCTCAGAAAGAAAGTTATCAATGCACCATTTGTGCTATGATCATGAATAAAAGCTCGAATTCTGCATTACAGCATCTTCAAATCAGCAGCTGTACGAGTTGCACGATTAATCGCAATTTCCATGTAATCGCACTTAAATCGAGATCGCTTATCGCGATTTTAAAATCGCAAAGGCTGCGATTATTTTTTATGCGCAGTTTGTCATTGATGTACGGCTCTGTAAACGCTGCTCCATCTGAAAGCACTGTGAGTTTGGGTCACTTATAACGTGCATTTGAAAAAAAACAACACGAGTCAAATATCTTTCCAAACACGAGAATCATTTATGAACCTCGTTTTAATAACATGCAACATTTAATAACATGCATTTACTCCAAACTCACTTCATAAGGACAGTTGAGCTCCTCCTTCTGTGAGATGATGAGCTTCTGACACAGAATAAGGCAGTCGTGCATTTATAAGTCATGTTTAATCAAAGCGTTTCAATCTTCTGTTTATTCAGCTACAGCGATAGGGATTTCCTGGAATGATGCGGCATTATTGTACTTCTGCGGCGGGGCATATTTAGCGTGTTTGCGTGAGAGCGCCCTCTGGTGTTCAAATGGGGCAGTGTTTACTACCGATCAGCCACACTCCACTGACAAGCTGCGCTTAAAATAATCGCAGCCTTTGCCAAATCGCGTGCGGTTTTATTGCGATTAATCGTGCAGCCCTAGAACCCACTGAGTGTTTCACCAATGCACTTCTACTCCTCTTCTCATATTAATCTGCGGGACGAATGAAGATGTAAACAGTCAGCGCTTGGCTTCAGGCTGTCAATCACATGAAGGAAAATGGAACAAGTGTCGGTAATGTCAACGTCTTGCTTGAGGGCAGGGTGTCATTCATCTACTCAATAACAAGCGCCCACGCTCACACACACACACACACACACGCTCACACACACACTGCCAACACCTGTGCAGTCAGTTTCTGAAGAACAACTGTCAAGATCTCACACGAGCCCTGACGTAGAACACAATACAGTTTGCCGGGGTTTATGCAGCCTGTAATAATGAGAGCCGTGGAGTCAGGAGCAGGTGTGAGTGAGTCATCCCTCCATCATCTATCCCTCTGTCATCTATCCCTCCATCATCTATCCCTCCGTCATCTATCCCTCTGTCATCTATCCCTCCATCATCTATCCATCCCTCTATCATCTATCCCTCCATCATCTATCCCTCTATCCATCCCTCTATCATCTATCCCTCCGTCATCTATCCCTCTATCATCTATCCCTCCATTATCTATCCCTCTATCCATCCCTCTATCATCTATCACTCCGTCACTTCATCCATCTATCACTCCATCCATCACTCCATCCATCCATCCATCATGAATTGCAGAAGAGCTGAGAGCGAGCGCTGAGGACTCTAGAGACTGCACTGATATTGAGACGGCTGTTGTCAAACACAGACTCTACGGGCCTGATATCTTTGGCAAGAAAAAAGTTTATTTGGAACGTGTCGTGTGATAAAGTGGGTAATAATGAGTCACACCTGTTTGGGAGTCACCACTGGGGCCAAATGAGGCTGGAACGTGCTCCGTCTATCCGTGATTGTCTCTCCGTGTTTAATCAGCGGCAGCTCTTCATCTACAACAAAAACAAACAACAAAACCAAATAAAATCCGTCCTTTGAATGACTGGTCAGCTGCTAATTACTAATTAACTGGGATTGCTTTACATAAGACAAGTGGTGCTTTGAAGGGACTTTGAAAGTCAAAAGCGTCAAAGCGTGCAGAATTTCCAACTTTTCACTAACAAAATTCCCCAACAACGTACTAAGATTCATTGAATCATTCAAGAGATTTGTTCAAAAATGCTGATTAATCCAGTAATGAAACAAGTGACTTATTTATGAGTGACTCATTGAATCATTCAAGATATTCGTTCAAAAGCGCTGATTCGTTCAGTAATGAAACAAGTGAAGTATTTATGAGTGACTCATTGAATCATTCAAGATATTCGTTCAAAAGCGCTGATTCGTTCAGTAATGAAACAAGTGACGTATTTATGAGTGACTCATTGAATCATTCAAGATATTCGTTCAAAAGCGCTGATTCGTTCAGTAATGAAACAAGTGACGTATTTATGAGTGAGTCATTGAACCATTCAAGATATTCGTTCAAAAGCGCTGATTCGTTCAGTAATGAAACAAGTGACGTATTTATGAGTGACTCATTGAATCATTCAAGATATTCGTTCAAAAGCGCTGATTCGTTCAGTAATGAAACAAGTGAAGTATTTATGAGTGAGTCATTGAATAATTCAAGATATTCGTTCAAAAGCGCTGATTCGTTCAGTAATGAAACAAGTGACGTATTTATGAGTGACTCATTGAATCATTCAAGATATTCGTTCAAAAGCGCTGATTCGTTCAGTAATGAAACAAGTGAAGTATTTATGAGTGAGTCATTGAATAATTCAAGATATTCGTTCAAAAGCGCTGATTCGTTCAGTAATGAAACAAGTGAAGTATTTATGAGTGAGTCATTGAACCATTCAAGATATTCGTTCAAAAGCGCTGATTCGTTCAGTAATGAAACAAGTGAAGTATTTATGAGTGACTCATTGAATCATTCAAGATATTCGTTCAAAAGCGCTGATTCGTTCAGTAATGAAACAAGTGAAGTATTTATGAGTGAGTCATTGAATAATTCAAGATATTCGTTCAAAAGCGCTGATTCGTTCAGTAATGAAACAAGTGACGTATTTATGAGTGACTCATTGAATCATTCAAGATATTCGTTCAAAAGCGCTGATTCGTTCAGTAATGAAACAAGTGAAGTATTTATGAGTGAGTCATTGAATAATTCAAGATATTCGTTCAAAAGCGCTGATTCATTCAGTAATGAAACAAGTGACGTATTTATGAGTGAGTCATTGAATCATTCAAGATATTCGTTCAAAAGCGCTGATTCGTTCAGTAATGAAACAAGTGAGGTATTTATGAGTGAGTCATTGAATCATTCAAGATATTCGTTCAAAAGCGCTGATTCGTTCAGTAATGAAACAAGTGACGTATTTATGAGTGACTCATTGAATCATTCAAGATATTCGTTCAAAAGCGCTGATTCGTTCAGTAATGAAACAAGTGAAGTATTTATGAGTGAGTCATTGAATAATTCAAGATATTCGTTCAAAAGCGCTGATTCATTCAGTAATGAAACAAGTGACGTATTTATGAGTGAGTCATTGAATCATTCAAGATATTCGTTCAAAAGCGCTGATTCGTTCAGTAATGAAACAAGTGACGTATTTATGAGTGACTCATTGAATCATTCAAGATATTCGTTCAAAAGCGCTGATTCGTTCAGTAATGAAACAAGTGAAGTATTTATGAGTGAGTCATTGAATAATTCAAGATATTCGTTCAAAAGCGCTGATTCGTTCAGTAATGAAACAAGTGAAGTATTTATGAGTGACTCATTGAATCATTCAAGATATTCGTTCAAAAGCGCTGATTCGTTCAGTAATGAAACAAGTGACGTATTTATGAGTGACTCATTGAATCATTCAAGATATTCGTTCAAAAGCGCTGATTCGTTCAGTAATGAAACAAGTGACGTATTTATGAGTGAGTCATTGAACCATTCAAGATATTCGTTCAAAAGCGCTGATTCGTTCAGTAATGAAACAAGTGACGTATTTATGAGTGACTCATTGAATCATTCAAGATATTCGTTCAAAAGCGCTGATTCGTTCAGTAATGAAACAAGTGAAGTATTTATGAGTGACTCATTGAATCATTCAAGATATTCGTTCAAAAGCGCTGATTCGTTCAGTAATGAAACAAGTGAAGTATTTATGAGTGACTCATTGAATCATTCAAGATATTCGTTCAAAAGCGCTGATTCGTTCAGTACTGAAACAAGTGACGTATTTATGAGTGACTCATTGAATCATTCAAGATATTCGTTCAAAAGCGCTGATTCGTTCAGTAATGAAACAAGTGAGGTATTTATGAGTGAGTCATTGAATCATTCAAGATATTCGTTCAAAAGCGCTGATTCGTTCAGTAATGAAACAAGTGAAGTGAGTCACTGAATCATTCATTCAAACCAATTTTTTTAATTTTTTTTAATATAATTCTGATTAATTAAAATATTTAAATAGACAGCAGCAATTGAGATTTTGTCAGAACCTCTAATAAAATCACGTTAATTTGTTTAGAATAGTGGGAGAATCGTGATCTTTGTTTGAAACAAAAAAAAAATCCTGATTCTCAATTTATCCAGAATCGTGCAGCTCTAGCACACGTACACAAGAATCACTGTGAGTGGCCTTATAAGTGTGAGAACATTACATTTCATACAGAGATATTTCATCTTACATATATTTCATCACTGACAGTGAAAAAGCTGCTGCTTTTAATTATAGCTCGAGCTGCGAGGCTTCTCTGTATGACAATGCAACTGTGTGTATGTACAAGAGGTCTGCAACTGTGCTTGAACAGGTTTTGAGAATGGCACGCTTGGCATTGATCAAGGATGTCTTTAGAGAGATTCATATGTTTGCTGAGACTGATGAAAGGATTTATGCAAATGACTAACCTTGGGCAAACAGTCTCTCATACAATACTCAAATTCATTAAAATCAGAACTAGGCTAAGAACATATACAAGTGCATATGCACATGTTGTAAATTAGGCAGACAATTATTATGAATGAGAACCAGTGTTTAATGTCAGATTCTCATTATGAATTGCACTGGAATAGTGAATGAACAGTGGAAAACTGGGACGCACCGTCGGCAGCGTCGGAGAAGTGCTGAGCTGACTGGTTGGTCAGTTTTAAAACACTGTAGTCTGGAAGATCGTCCTCGTCGTAGTCGTGCCCTTCTTCCTCCGTCGTCATCGTCTTCCCCGTATCTGGTCTTTCTAAAAACAGACAAGCGTAGACGGATGGAGAGCGGCGTAACCTAACAATTTAACAAACCATTGCACATTTCAATCAATTACACAAGGACACGCGCTGAAGCATGCAAGACATGAGTCTAAGAAAACCACGTTTAATGATTAAAATAAGATGTTTCGAGATGAGTGTAAATAATGAAAGGTCAGTGACATCCCTCCACAAGTTTCCTTTATTAATCAGCAAACATACTTAAATGGAAATAATCCTCAACATCTCTTTTGATACGGCACGCACTCCTAAAGGGTCAAAAGGGCACGTTCAAGCACTTCCATCAAGAGCAAAATAGCTAATAACATAAACATTGCATTTGCATGGAAACATCCCAATGAGCCTCTTTCATGAAACACGAGCAGAATATCTGTTTAAGCTGAATATAAATACATTAATGTGTAAAATGTTGAATGCAACAACCTAGACTCTAAAAAAATAAAGGTTCTTTATTGCTATATATGTGGTTTCATCCATGGAACATTTTCATTGGTTCTTTAGATTGTTAAAATGTTCTTCAAATTAAGAAAAATTGTTGTTTTATTGTCCGTGTCAACGTCACTTTATTTTTTATAGCACAGTTAAAACAACACGTTGACCATTGTGCTTTACATTTGTTAAATAACATACATCACACCACAATAAGACACATAAAACAGTCAGTCAATGAGTTTTAAGCTGTGATTTAAATTAATATACAATAATGATATAATGAGTTTAGGCGCAGCTACAGCAAAAGCACGACCCCCTCTTTGCTTCTGTTTAGACCTGGGAATGTTTAGTGGGTTTAGGGTCGCTGGTCTCAACGTTCTTCCAGACTGATATTTAGTCAGGAGATGCAAAAGATAGGATTTTGCGAGTGGATTTGTATACTAATAAAAGGAGTTTAAAATCAACTCTGGAACGTACCAGATAGTCCCGGTGATATGTGAAAACGATGTTCACTTTTTCATAAAAGCATGAAACTTGGTGCACGCTCAAGCGCTTGCGATAGTAAATTAAGAGTACATGAAATAAGCTTAATTTCATTCTGCATCTTCTCAGATTCTGCGATTTCATTGTAATCCTTTTCACAATGTCATTGAATTCAACATTAACTATTCGCCGGAACGGTTTATGATGTTGTACATGGTATCATTGTAATCACTGACCATCAAAACACAGGGGTAGACCTCACCTTTTCCATGTTATCATGTTTGGCTCAGGAGATATGATGCAAAATTTGGTTATGGCAGAAAGTAAAATGGCCGCCACGAGGCATTTTTGCAATGGCTCCATTTCCGAAAATTTTCAGGGCCTCAAACTGTACAAGTTGGTGAACATATCACCTAAAATTTTGCATATATCACCTGGACTAAGAAGCCAGTGCAATGAAACCAAGGTTTTTGCAACCAACTTTTTGCAATGGAGAAATAAATGTATGATTGACTCATTTCCTTGTAGAGCGTGCACTGTCTTGAGGAGATCAAAGCACGGATAGCAATTTCAAGACTTTTAAGCGTCAAACACGATTTCATCTTGGATAAATGACATAAGTGGAAAAAACGTGATTATTCTACCATGGAATTAATCTTTTTATCCAACTTAAGGGAGCTGTCAATATGCAGTTCAGTTCAGTTTGTTTTTATTTGATAGGGACAAAGCATGTTAATGAACATCTGCACAAACTACACAATGTTAACAAGACGGATTATAGCCATTGCTAATTTATGTCCGCAGTCCCTAGGCAGGTACACACAAAAACAAATACTCAGCACACAACACTACAAAAAAAAAACACACATGCACACATGACAAGGGCCCAAAATCTATATCCGATATACCCCTGGCTTCACTAAGGTAAAAAACAATAATCTCTGTCTTACTTTCATTTAGAAATTTGAAGCCATCCAGGATCCAAGTCATTTTTATGCGTCAGCAGCAAATAAAGCTCTATATCGTCCACAAAACAGTGAAACACAATGTTGTTCTCCTTTAAAATAGAGTCCAGTGGGAGCAAATAAAGTGAGAACAAAATAGGGCCAAGGATCGAGCCTTGAGGCACACCACAAGTAAGAGGTGCTGATCTAGAGGAACAGACAGTCAGATCAAACTTAAACCACTTCAGGACCTTTCCCAGGATCCCCACATACTGCTCCAACAGCAAGATCAGAACAGTGTGATGATCTATTGTGTCAAAAGCAGAAGTTAAATCCAATAAAATTGGATCTTCGGTCAATAGCAAGTCATTAAAAACATTCACGCGGGCTATCACAGTCAAATGGGGTAAAACCAGACTGGTAAGTTTAGAAAATCTTACTTCCTTCTAAAGAAATTGTGTAATTGATGGTCAAGACAAGGCAAGTTTATTTATTTAGCACATTTCATACACTATGGTAATTTAAAGTGCTTTACATAGAAAGGAATTAAAATAATCACAAAATAACAGCAAGGGAAATTAAAACAGTTATAAAAGGACTTAAAAGAGTCAAAAGATGATACATAGATACATTTCTCATCTGGAAAAACAGTTTTTTTTAGCTGCTTGTTTTACTGTGAGATTTTCCCATGTTGATTGTACTCTGTGTCTGTGGTGGTCTTTCAGTGTGCCTAAGTAATCAATGGATAGAAAACTACCTTTTTCTAAAGAATTTGACACAAATGATGAAAGATGGGAAACCGTTCTGAAATTAGCCACTTTTATTTATAATCTAAAGTACACTAAGACTCAAATCACTGGCAGCCATTTTGGCAATTTGAAACGAGAAACTAAATGAGAACTAAATGAAATCGCAATCAGCCGTTCCAGCTGTTCTGAAGTACAGCATTAAGATTCAGTGACAAAAACAGCTTTCCCACACATTTCGTCCAAAGAATTAATTTCTATTACATTGCTTATACTGGATAAAGATGTTTCAAAATCCCTTTGTATTTTCATTTGCATGCCGTCAGGTATCAGGTCTTGGCATCAGGGGCATTGGAACAAGTGGGAGGAAGGCATTATAAATCTCACAGTGCCTCTCTTCAGAAGCACAACATGGTTTTAAACACCTAGTTGACATTTACGAGACACTATTTGAAAGCTTAAACACTAAAGTTCATTGATCAGGTCTAAAGCTTTATGAATATAAAAATGCATAATTTGCAGAAGACTTTTCTTCACATCTGTTGTTCACATTCTCTGTCCTCGGGAAGTTTGTTCAGCGCCAGATGTGTCTCGGATAATGAATATTAATCGCATTCTGTGACGGTTGGCAGAGGTTTCTGCTTGATCATAAAGTTGACGTTTTACATCAAGCCAAGCCAACCTCTTTAAAATATCATTGCAATTTTCCCAAAAGTGTGAGGGAGACCAGTTTCTGAAAGTTCAAGTGGTTGCGATTAAATGCCAACGTGCAAATGTCAAAGATATCCTGAGATCTGAATGAACTCTAAAAGGGGGTTCCCAAGCACCTTGACATTTACATGATTTTAAGGATTTCAATCACTTTTACATCACAAATCACAAAATTGTCCATGACTGTGGAAATCTTGAAAAACATGGAAATGTTAGGAATAAAGTGCAACAGTTATTCTGTGTGTTAGTTTGTCTGTATGAGACTAGCAGTGAGCTAGATCAACATTAGAATAACATACTGATCACATTCTAACATTTCATCATGTTGAGCTGTGTAACATTGATTAGTTTTATGTACATTTGCTCATTTGTTTAATAAAGCTCATGCAAGAGCGGCGTCTCTGTCGAGTCGAAGTTAGTCGCGGACGCTAGCTCTCGGCATCTCGAAAACGCCACGCTGATATTGATCCTCGTTTTAGTTCTCCTTTTGTCCCAAAGTCTGCTTGAACGAAACAACAACAGCGTGAGCGCGCCGCTAGACGTAACGCAGTTGTCCACGTCTGTCGCCATGGTTACTATGGCAGATCGAGCGGAAACCAGGGATAACGCGGATATTACGTCACTGACAGACGACACTGACAAGGGACGAGCCATTATTTAAAATGGGAATTTCTCTGAAATGAACAATCTTTGGGAACATTTGGGATATTGCCAGTACACAACTGCAGGAAATATATCACACTGTGCAAGTGATTTTTGGATATTTTATTACAAAATTCTTACATATTGTACCTTTAAGCACATATTACCGCCTCTGCCCTGTTGACCGCTAAATTAACCATATTTAAACAACAAGTAAGGGAGCTCATCAGAAAATACCTCTGAAACGCTTGGCTTTTCATCCCCGTTTTCGTTTAGCAAAACTGAGGCAAATCAATTTGGGAATTTAATTATAGCTTGTCTAAAAATTAAACTGGTTCCAAAGCTTTAACGACCTTAGACTGCTTTCCATTTCTCCCCAACGCCCCCACATCTCAGTGTCAGACGTGAATATTCATGCCCAACGGAAATATATACAAAAAAACAACCTTTTGATCTCTCTGAGGGGCCTTCACCACACAACCTGCTGTAACTAGCATCTCATCTACATAATTACTGTAGAAACAGAGCTGATGTTTGCAGAGTATGAAGGGAGGCGGCACTTTTCATGACACCGTCAAGTATTAGGCCTGTAATCATTTCGTTGATGAGGGAAGACGCTAATTACATTCCCTCTGAAGTTTGATATTAGATTAAGTTACTTCTTCCGAAGTGACGTCACCGACAAGCACGGGAGCCGTGTGTATTTAGGCCTGTTTTGTTTACTAAAATGTGTGGGGGGAACAAATTAGCATCGCTAATGTAATATTCGCAGTACAAAAAAGAAACGACTGCACGCATACTGAGCACATCACCGTGAAACAATGGGGGTTGCGGAAACACACGCAGAGTCGTCGAATCCAAAACGTTCATTTGAAAACAAAGGAAATCAAGTTGGAACGAAACAGATGTTCAAAACAGGTAATCAGGGCCGTCCGTGTCTTCAAAACACTAATGAATCATTCAAAAGACTGATTCTCTGTAGGGCACGAGCAACCTGTCGAAGTCGTGATCCCGAGATTGAGAGTTAAACAACCGATGTTGTAAAACAACACAAGGGTCGTTGGCGTCAATTGCTTTCAATTAACTCGAGAAACTGAATGCAGGTTCTTTGCCAAACCTTTTTAATCCGCACACACTGGTTTCAGCAGAACTTGAGTTCATGGGACTTGATTTCCTGCATAAAATCCCTTCCAAAGACCAGTTTAAACCGTAGTTTTCTACGGTTTTAGAGGGTTTTTGGGCACTTGTCAGCTGGTTACTGTGGAAGACCAGCTAACCTCACTTAAAGTCCCCCGGTAGTCAATCATTTTATCCTTTAAAACATTTAAAAAAAAAATTATTCATGCCTTAAAATATCTTGAATGTAACTCGACACCCATGCCTCATTTAGTATTTGTGGTTCTATGAATATGCAAATGAGCCCCGCCTCCACTCACTCACTCACTCAGCTCAGAGATCCACTGGTTGACGATCACACGTTGATCTGATTGGTTACAAGGTAGTTTGTGACGTCAGAAACACCAGCGATTTCAAAGCGTGTGTTTGAGACTGTCTTTGGTTCACTGCAGTTTTAAGGAGGAAATACTCAGCAATGGTGTCGACTTATGAATTTACACATGGTTTGACTTAAAGCATATTAAAAACACCACATAGACACATAAACAACATTAAAGCTGCCGTTGGCAAATTTTTTTTGATCATATTCAGTGAAATCGACACTATAATCCGACAGAACAACATAAATAATGTGGTTTTAGAAAAAAAACCCGAGCTTCTAACTCCACCTGCAGCGTGTTATTGGTTTTGCAAAAATCCACCGCTCCCGGATCATCGGGTCCAATCAGCGCAGGGGGGGTGTGAGATCTGACTGTCAATCACAGGTCGTGCACACGCCACAGATCCCACTCCCCCTCGCGCACGTTACAATCACATGCACACGCCTGAAGTTCGCGCAGTAACGAAGAGTGATGGCGGAAAAAGATACCAATTCCTCGGTTAACCTCAAGAGCTAGGAGGTCAGAGCTTGCAACATTTCTTCTCGACAGGTAATTGTGCTTTATCAACCATTTACTTTATGAGTACTCCATGGTGTTGATCGATGCTGATGAGACGGGCGCGTTCACAGAAAATCTGGTGCACACGCAATGACTAGTACGAACTCGATGGGAGGGCATTAGTTGATAGTGGGGGAGGGGCATGAGAGTTGTAAACATTCAAACTTTTGGCTAAGTCCACTCAATCTTCCAGGGTTGCCGACTGCAGCTTTAAAAGCTGAATTTTAATGGGGGGACTTTAAGCCTTGTTCATACTACGAATTGGGCAACGATTTTGCTGCCTGAGAACAACTAAGCCAATATGTGAAGTCTTTGATTAATTAGTTTGACCTTTGCAACGAATCTTACAACAAAGCTTAGTGTCATGAAATTGTGCCCTGCGGCAGCCTAATAAAGAATCAAAAGGAGCATAGCAAATCATGATAAGTGTGATAAACAGAGAGAATCTCATTATTTAGCAACATTACATCCCTTTATTTAACGTTTCTCTTCAAATTTAAAGGGGTCATTCAAAATGGGCTCTTAATAAAAACTGGCTGTCTATGCAAACAATTTCTGAAATATATGCAAAAAAAAAAAAAAAATGCAAACAATGTATGAAATTGGTGTTACATGACTAGACATTTTTTAGACAAAGAGATGTGTCGTTCCCTTTTGCCAAAAAAACGTCAACAGCCATAATGCACTTTGGATTTTGGACCCCCATCTCCTTTTTAGCTATTGTAACAACACAAAGGTGCTTAAAAATCGGTAAACTTATCCTTTAAAGTCCCCCTGTGGTGAAAATCCAGCTTTTAATGTTGTTTATGTGTCTATGTGGTGTTTTTAATACGCTTTAAGACAAACCATGTGTAAGTTCATGAGTCGACACCATTGCTGAGTATTTTCTGCTTAAAACTGCAGTGAACCAAAGACAGTCTCAAAAACACGCTTTGAAATCGCTGGTGTTTCTGACGTCACAAACTACCTTGTAACCAATCAGATCAACGTGTGATCGTCAACCAGTGGATCTCTGAGCTGAGTGAGTGAGTGGAGGCGGGGCTCATTTGCATATTCATAGAACCGCGCATACTAAATGAGGCAAGGGTGTCAATTCATTCAGCTACATTCAAGCTATTTTAAGGCACAAAGAAAGGAAAAAACGTTTAAATATGTCATTTTGTTGGAAAGGGATCATCGGATTTCCATTTTCCACAAGTTGGTATGATTCTTTAGGGTGTTCATGTAAAGTTTGTAATATACTTTGGTTAAAATTCCTCAATGGTTGTGTAAAACAACACCCTTTTACCTCCTCAAAAACGGCTCTGTTCACAGCGACCCGTTTCGGTGCATGTCTCTTTAAATAATAATGAGCAACTGCTCTTCTGTGAGGCGTGTCGACACAAGACATGTAAAGTGATGCCTTGGCGGACAGGGCGGGAATATGCTAATATGGGACAGTCCGTCAGCGGCCGTGGGCGGAGCATGAGCATTATGACATCATGGATTGTTTTCATAGTATGGTGGTTGTGTCCACACACTGCAAAGACACATTTATATGCAAACGCCATATAAAAGTGAATTTTGCATGGATAAAAGGATTGACTAAAGGGGGACTTTAAACTAAAACAATCAAATTGCAAGGAAAAAAGTGTGTTTAGTCCAGCAGCAAACCTCCATCATTCTGCCTGAGGACACAGAGTTTCAGTCCTGATGGTTTCTCATCGCCGCTCATGCAGGGGATTACCGTCTGCACCGCACCTTCAGATTGATTCTGCCAGCAGGGAAGAGTCTTGTAGGTGAAGGTGTCAAGACTCGACGTACAGAACGGTTACAGATGGGTGAGGGTCAAATCAGAAGGTCTATTTAAGCCCACGATCACTGTGATTATGTCCTGATTACCGTCCTTTAATTCTGTCACCTTGAACAGTTGACAGTACGGCTTAGAAAGACTGATCAATCGAACTTCAGTCTGTAATTTAGTTTCTATTAAAAGCTTGTAATGAAGCGCGGTCGGGTACGTTCCCCAACCCACACGCCCGTAATTGAGTGTCCTTCTCGAGCCACATCTGAGTTTATGGAGTGTGGCACCTTACGAAAGGCTCGTGCGAGACTTAAAATAATTAATGGGACTTGGCTAATGAACAGGACGGCTAGTCACGCGCCCATTTCCATTTTTTTTTTTTTTTTCAGCATTCAGTTGGAGATCCATTTCCCTCTCAAGTGCGCCATTCATGGAAATGCATTTGCATATTAAAACCGTTGACATACATACATAATTCAAAACGCAATTATCCCATTCAGCAAAAGGCGTGGGAGAGCTGTCCTTCAAACACAATAGCTTTTAAAAAATTTATACGGCCGCGTTTGGAAGTGGACTTTAGTCTGGCGGTGTAAATTACACACTGTATGGAACAAGTACTAATTAAAATTGATAACCAATTGACGTTATTTGTAGATTGCAAGATCATCGATGGGTAATTTCTATCGAATGTTACTGGGAGACAGACCTACAAATCAAAGACTTAAACTTTGCGATTATGGGCTGATTATGGGATGCTAACGGGAATTTATCTATCGGTAAGCCCCGCCCCCCCTTAGTTACTGTTGCTAACTCGGACAAACAAACAGAGTTAGTTGCTAACTGTCTTACAATGACAGCTGTCGGTGTGAAAACCTCGTTTTGGACACAGAAGGACCACCTCTCGTCGAGGAGCATTCATGTGGGACTTACATGGAGGGATATATAAAATATTTTAAAATAAATATAGTGGGTAACAAAGTTAATTCGGATAAGGGTAAGATTAAATGAATGTACATTTAACCAGTTTAATATGGAGGCACTGAAGTGTAGACCTTCGTTAATGTGTTTTTGACCTACACTGTACATGACGTGAGAACAGTTAGCTATTTAGGTTTGTACGTTAGCATGGACTTTAATAGTAACTTAATGAGAGACAAATTAACGTTTTCATTGGGATTGGGGTCGAATCCTTAGGGAACCAGATTACTGTCTCACATCATTGGATTAATACACAGCTTAATCCAAAGCAGACATTTTGCTCTGTCTTGTTTGGGAAATGGAATAAAATAAATGGCATTGCTCATCCTCTCAGGACACCTGGAATCAGTGTTGCACATCGTTTTACCAAGTTTTGGAGCATAAACACCATCAAAACGATGAGAGCTTCGGATCTTCCCATGTTTCTCTATGGCGCTGAAACCTAAAGATGTCAGAGTTCCCCGTGCAACTGATACTCGACTGCCATTGGCTCATCTGCGTTCGAGGGGAGGGGCTTACCGATAGGTCAGTTATAAATGAACTTTTTCACTCATCGGCCAATTTGGCCCCTACATTTTTAAGTTACCGGCCATTCAGGACTTCAACTAGCCAAAAAAATGTAAAAGGGAAACAAACCACTACGTAACAGCGTTTATATATATATATATATTTTGTTATATTGTTATGTCATATTCTTATATGTCAAATAAGCTGTGACATAATCTGGTTTAATGCCTTTTTTCTTATATATATATATTTGGATTTAATAGCCAACATTAATTTCTTATTCAAGAAGACACCGCCTACACAATTTTTGGATTGAGCCAGAAATAAACCAGCACAACCAGCACTCAGAGTCTTCACAGAGCCGAGGGCTATCATGGAGACGAGAGTGATCTCTCAGGACGCCGGTGTGATATCAGTTAATAGGGACATTTTAAGTGCCAAAAACGGCAAATTCCTTTCAGAATAAGACTTTCTCCACCTTCTGAAAAGAGTCGAGTGCCAAAACCCATCAGGGTCAATGCTGGACTTGGCACTGACCTCACGGGGCCTTTTAGAGGAAAAGATTAACAGCTTCTGTCAAGGCAGCGCGAGTCTTTTCATCGATTACGATTAGATCTCTGTGTGACGGCGAGAGAGAAGGAGCGCTCTTAAAAACACATCTACCTCTGCCTGCGACAGCTCATTTTATCCAGACAATTCGACTTTATCCAGACGCTACATCAAAGGCATGGATCCAATATCCGGCGTGCAATAATTTTGGCAAACATTATGTTCAAAGGCAAGAGAGATTAGAGGCGGATAACCAGGAGAAATGACTCTGAGACGGAGCTACTCGTGTGAAAAGCAGCACAACTTTTTACCAGCATGCGACGATTCGCAAGATTTTCAATATGCCGGAAAGCGCAGGAACTAGTAGTCCAGAGAGGATAGAGATCGGACTCTAATATTATTAATATTGTTATTAGATGTGGAGGTCCTGTCAAGCGTCACTCGGTATATCCAGGGTTATTTCCATCGTGGCGTCAGTAAACAGGTGTTACCCACAAGCACATCAGTTTAACAAACCTGTATGACGCTCGAAGACATTTTGTAGAACGTTGGGAACAGAGCGATTTTTGGACCCCATTGACTTTCACTGTATTGACGAAATAAACATTTTTCAAGATACATTGCTTGGGATGTTCCTATTTTGAAGCTGCTTTTGATAAAAGCATCAGCAAAATAAATAAACGTCGTTCTTCTGCGGAACACAAAAGAAGACATTTTGTAGAACGTTGGGAACCGAACGACTTTGGACCCCATTGACTTTCATTGTATGGATGAAATAAACATTGGTGACACTTTATAATAACTGCACGCTATTAATCATTAGTTAAGCATTAGTAAACAGTTAGTTCGTCATTTATAAAGCATTAATAGATATTAATAAGCAGTTTATAAATGCTTTGTTCTTGATTTTAAAGCATATCTATAATGTGTTTAATAATTGTATTTTCATACTTTATTAGTGATCAATTTATCATTTCTAAATGAAATATTGCATTATTTACAAACCGGTTCTTTAGGAGTTGTCAGTGGGTTCATAAGATCACTTAGAAAGTGTAAGTAAATGATTAATAAAACTGTTTAAATACATATTATTATTCAGACATATAGTGATGGTTACTTAGTGTGTTATTTATTAACATGTATTTCTACTGTAATTCAGGCAGTTATAAAGCATTTAGTAGTGGTCAGTTCACTATGTTTGTGAGCTCATCTAAAGTGAGGACTAGTTATGCCTTGTAAAGCATTTATAAAGGAGATTTAAAGACTGTTAAATGTATGTTCTGTATCAGTGTGTGTGTTTGTTTCCTTTTTCTGTTGAGAAGAAAACTGAGCCTTTAAATCTCCTTTATAAATGCTTTACAAGGCATAACTAGTCCTCACTTTAGATGAGCTCACACACATAGTGAACTGACCACTACTAAATGCTTTATAACTACCTGAATCTGCTATATTTACTTACACTTTCTAACTGATCTTATGAATCACTGACAACACCTAGTTTGTAAATAATGGTAAATAATGTAACTGGTTTATAAATAATGCTATACTTCATTTAGAAATGATAAATTGATCTTTTAAACACATAGATATGCTTATAAATCAAGAATACAGCATTTATAAACTGCTTATTAATGTCTATTAATGCTTTATAAATGATGAATTGGCTGTTTAGTAATGCTTAACTAATGATTAATAGCGTGCAGTTATTATAAAGTGTTACCTAAACGGGGTTTCAAAAATATCTTCCTTTGTGATATATATATACAGTACCAGTCAAAAGTTTGGAAACACTACTATTTTTAATGCTTTTGCTCATCAAGCCTGCAGTTAAAAACAAAAAAAACAGTAATATTATGAAATATTATTACAATTTAAAATAATGGTTCTCTTTTTTAATATACTTTAAAATGTAATTTATTTGTGTGATGCAAAGCTGAATTTTCATCAGCAAGTACTCATTCTAATATGATGATTTGATACTCAGTTATTATCAATGATGGAAACAGTTGTGCTGTTTAATATATATTTTTGGAATACTTTTTTCAGGATTCATTGATGAGTAAAACATTAACAGCATTTATTCATAAAAACAGCATTTATTCAAAATAAAAACATTTCTAACAATATAAATCGTTACCATCACCTTTTATCAATTTAACGCATCATTGTTGAATTATTATAATTTCTTAAAAAAAATATATTTATTGTTCCCAAACTTTTGAACGGTAGTGTATATTGTTACAAAAGATTTCTATTCAAAATAAATACAGTTCTTTGTAACTTTTTATTCATCAAATAATCCTGAAAAAAGTATCTCAGGTTATAAAAAAATATTAAGCAGCACAACTGTTTCCAACATTGATCATAAATCAGCATATTAGAATGATTTCTGAAGGATCATAAGACACCAAAGACTGGAGTACTTGCTGATGAAAATTCAGCTTTGCATCACAAAAATAAATTACATTTTAAAGTATATTAAAAAAGAGAACCATTATTTTAAATTGTAATAATATTTCATAATATTACTGTTTTTTTTTTGTTTTTGTTTTTTTAACTGCAGGCTTGGTGAGCATAAGAGACTTCTTTCAAAAACATTAAAAATAGTAACGTTTCCAAACTTTTGACTGGTACTGTATATATATGATAAATGGCTTGGGATGATCCAATCTGGAAGCCACTCTCGATAAAAGCGCCAGCTAAATGAATAAATGTGTGAATATTTTTTTAATCCCATCTTTTTTCCCACGCGCAGCAACTACACACCCCAATCCTCTCGACTCCGCCAGCACTTACGGCGCGATTACACTGCAGAAAATGCTTTTCTTACTTGTTTCCAGTCCAAATATCTAAAAACTCTTAAATCAAGATGCATTTACTAGATGAGTAAAATGACATAAGAATATTAAGTCTTGTTTTCTGGGGAAATAAATTAAAATGAAGTGAGTTTGTGCTTAAAACAAGCGAAATGATCTGCCACTGGGGTCAGAAAATTAATGTTGCTTCTGTCTGAATTAAGATTATTGTTCTGACCCCATTGGCAGATCATTTAGCTTGTTTTAAGCATCAACTCACTTCATTTTGATTAATTCCCCTAGAAAACAGGACATAATATCTTATGTCATTTTACTCATCTAGTAAAGTTTTTAGATATTTGGACTGGAAACAAGACAAAAACACTAAGTAAGAAAAGTTTTTGAGCATTGAGATGCTTCTTCCAGCTTTGAACAATCAAAAGCGGCCTCTTTCCTCAAGCTGAAGGGTCTATTACGTCTAGGTTAATGGCAGGCCGTGTACCTGATTACCGGCAGGCCTCGTGCACCTGTTTCAGTCGTGCCTCTTTCTGTGTATTTCCGCAGAGAACGCAGTGTGCCTGCTATTCTTCTCAAAGGGCGGATGAAACAACAGACCTGAATGTTTGCTTGATTCCTCGACGTCGCCGAGGCTTTGTTTCTGGGAACAAAAATGGTCGTGTGTAATTTCCGTCTGCCGGTGGAACGCTGTGTTCCTTAAAAGCTGGAGGGAATAAAGGACAGCATGAAACCCTTCCTGACTCTAATTCCCCTCATCCCAGAGTTCGCTTTATACACAAATCATTGTGTGTTTTTTCCAGTGAGGCATCAGCTCAAAACAAAAAAGCCCAGGACAAACACAACAAAACCCAAGTGGGGCTTTAACACAACAGGCAATTAGTCCAGAGAAGGAGCGGCGGGTACCGAGACGAAATCCAAAAGCTGAAACACTCTCAGTCTGTGACTTTAATGGGAGAACGGCTTGTACCGTCCGGAAAAAAGACTAAATCAACACTTGGTTTAAGAACCAATCGCGTTCACAAACCATGTTAAAAATTAAGAGCGTAGAGGAAAATTGACGAATAGTTTGTCATGTCGTTCCAAACTTCCAAAACAACACAAAAGAAGATATTTTGTAGAACGTTACTTTGGACCCCATTGACTTTCATTGTGTGTGGACGAAATCAACACATCTTTCAAGATATCTTCTTTTGTGGTATATGATAAACTGCCTGGGATGTATCATGTGCAACAGGTAAATTTAATACTCCAGGTATATTCCTGACTTTACCGTCTAATTTCTAACCCAAGACATAGACTTATTTGTACAGACTTTAGATATGCATCAGTTTTGCATAATAAAGACTGATTTTGAACATCCTCATAAAACATTTGAGATGAGACAATTGGTGTGTCCATTTACTGCCCCCTAGTGTAAAACCACGTATGATCACAGACATGAAACAGTCCATCAGGCTCCTTCAACTCACAATTATGACAATTGTGTACATACATTATGTATATAAACCAGCTAGCTAGGGTAAAAAAGGGTTTATGTGTCAAACATCAATCCCACACTTCTGGATGCTGAATGATCATTATTAAAAATACAACAAACAACAAATTGACGTTATTTGTTTAACAAAAATATAATGGTGACACTTCAGTTTAGGGTCCAATTCTCACTATTAACTAGTTGCTTATTATTATCATGCATATTACTAGGATATTGGCTGTTTATTAGTACTTATAAAGCACATATTTAATGTCTTATTCCTGCATGATCATATTCTACATCCTAAACTTAACCACTACCTTACTAACTATCAATAAGCAATAATTAGGAGTTAATTGAGGCAAAAGTCGTAGTTAATAGTGAGAATTGGACCCTAATCTAAAGTGTGACCAATATAATTTATGAAATACAGTAAATCAAATGTAATAAATACATTTTTTTTGTGCAAAACTTAGGGCGCAAGTCATCAATACTTTTATTCATCAGGGATGCATTACTTGATCAAAAGTGACAGTAAAGATTTATAATTTTACAAAGGGTTTCGATTTCAAATAAATTCTGTGATTTTTAACTCTCAAAACAATACAAAACAAACAGTACAAATTGTGAAATATTATCACAATTTAAAAAGCTGAATGTTCAGCATCATTACTCCAGTCTTCAGTGTCACATGATCCTCCAGAAATCACTCTTATATGATGATTTGATGCTCAAGGTAGTATATATACACACACACACATATATATAGTTAATATCTAGACAGATTCTCCAATCTTACCTGCACTTTGTGATTTTTCAGCGAGGAATTCCCTTATTTTCTCCACCCAGAGGTACAGAATATTCTCCCCTGTATTCTCCCTAAACAAGACAATCACATTTCATATTTCATATCCACACAGATACACTGATCTGAGAGTGAACTGACACACACACTCACACATACAGCTCCTCTAAACTGTTGGACAGGGTTCTTCTGTCGGGTCCCCGGAGCCAAGCCGCGCTGTCAGGAGAAATACACACCAATCACTGCACATTTACTGCACGTTTCTTTATTATCTGCACTGAAAGCAGTATACATACTTGATTTGATATATGGGAGGCGCTGAGCTCGGATAATCTGGAGGAAGTATGATCTTCAAACAAAAATTAACATGCATTTAATATTTGTGCTGGGCAACGATTAATCTCATCCAAAATAAAAGTTTGTGTTTACATAATATATGTGTGTGTACTGTGTATAATTATTTTGTATAATACACACACACATAGAAAAATTAGCAGCATATACATATTGTATATTTATGTTATATATAAATATTTTATATATAAATAACACATTTTCTTAAATATATACATGCATGTGTGTGTATTTATATATACAAAATAATTATACACAGTACACACACACATATATTATGTAAACACAAACTTTTATTTTGAATGCGATTGATCGCTGCACCGCCCTATTTAATATTCATGAGCGCGTTTTGCATATTCATGAGTTCGATCTATGTTTCGTATACCTGTAAACAGACCGTCCATGTGGGCTTCTGGGTGTCATCTGATATTCTGATGCAGAAAACTCTCGAAGCTTCATCAATCACACACCATTCTTCACCATAGATGGAGGAAAGCGCCTCAATCTCCTCTATCTGTGAGATAAACATGAGCTCAGCTCATCACATCATCATAAGACAGAGTAACACGAGGCATATATATACCTGAGACTGCAGGTCAGCATCACTACTCTCTTCTGATGAGTCCATCGAGTTCAACACATGACTAAAAACAACACAAAAATCAACACATGACTGCTGAGGAAAAGTTCCTGTTGCGCACAGATTTCACTGTTAAAGTCGGACTTGTTAATATGTATACGCCTTATTAATATGTATATGAATATAATGTACCGTGAGACAGTGAGAAGTACATTAATATATTAAGAGTGACAGATAAAACGCACGTGGTCTTGAAGTGGGAAAGTCTCAAAACAACACACGCACAGTGCTTCCGGGTTAGAGCGTGGAGTCACGTGGGCATCTGATAATTATTGTATGTTTGCATAATGTGTTATTGTTCATATGTGTTTAAGTATTTGGATGTGAAACATACAGAATAAAAGGTTCATATTATAATGAATAAATATTACGTTGATAGTGTATTCAAGTTATTAATATTTTATTTTAAAATGTTTTAATTACTGATATTAATGTAAATTAAATGGATATATTAAATATAATATTTTACTGCTACATTACATTATTGACGTATTCTAAAAAATAAATAATTTAATAAAATATATATACTTTTGACATTGTATTTGATTATTAATATGATAGAATATTAATAGAAAGATCTATATTATATGGAATAAGTATTATATTAATAATATTTATTTTAATCATGTATTCGAATTATTTATTAATATTAACCTTTTTATTTTTTATTTTACATTTTTTAATTAATGTCAATGTAGATTAAATTTATATATTAAATATAATATTTCACTGCTACGTTAAATTATTGAAGTTCTAAAAAACAAATAGTTTATTTGATTAGTAATATTATATACGTTTGGTATATATTTGTGTTCGATTATTAATATGATAGAATAAAAAGTCCATATTATTTGGAATAAATATAATATTAATAATATTTCTTTAAAAGCTCTTATATTACTAATATAAATGTGTTATCACCATTTCGTTATTATATATTGGATAGCATTATATTATTGATTCTAAATCATTAAAATGTAAAAAGAATAAAAACAAATACTATATTTGATTATTAATTGTATATGTATTGTATGTTTTTTTATTGAATGTTATTACAATTAATTATAATAATGTTTTTTATTGTTATCTGTTATATTGTTATTTTATCTGCAAGTCTGTTTTCTCTAGAATTAGATGGAGTAAAAAAAGAAAAAGAAAAAAGATCTAGATGGAGTGACGTCGAAAGAGCACTAATGAGCCAAGCCCCATCGCCAACCAATCAAACCAAGGCATTCAAAAACGTCGCCTGTCAGCCAGTAGCAGAGAACTGCCTCATTAATTATTCATGACATGCCAATGTTGTTCCACCTCACGCGGGCTGGCGGAGGAGAAAAACATACTGGAAACGAGTGAAGATCGTCACCATGGCGACAGCGATTTATCTCGAACATTATCTCGATAGTGAGTATAATTCACTTCCGAACAAATACAGCGGATTTAACGGGGTTTTTTTTACGCGGGATCAAGGTGTTTTAAGAGGTCCAGTTTGAGGATGTTTTGATGGCTAATGTCAGATTAGCATTAGCGAGCTTCAGCTAGTAAGCCAACAGGTTGATTAGCTTATTTTCTACTGTACAACACTGCGTAAATCTACGTGATTCTTTTATTTAGTTGTTTAAGTGGTTTTATATACATCTATTGTGAAACCAAAGCAAGTTGTAAATGCATAACAGAAAGTAGTTAGCCAGCATGCTAACAACATGCTAAGTCAACAAAGTCATGTTATGTGAGATTTTATGTGTGTATATGTATTTGTCCTCAGGTATCTGTCTAGATAAATAAAAGGTGGTGGTCTAGAACGTTCCTCTTGTATGTAAACAGTACTTTTCTTTTTTTTAATTGAGATATTTTTATGATCCTAGGCATTGAAAACCTGCCCTGTGAGCTCCAGAGAAACTTCACACTTATGCGGGAACTGGACAACAGAGCGGAGGGTGAGATGACATCTTAAATCATACTGTGCCGTCTACCTAGGGAGCATCTTTGGGTATTATAGGGTCGTTCAGTATCATGACCCAGTCCCAGAGAAGTGACATGAAATTGATGGATGTGTTTTTGGTCCCCCCTCTTCTTTTGCAGAAAAGAAATGCGAGATCGATAAGCTGGCAGAGGAATACATCACTAACGTCCGAAATCTGGCCCCCGACCAGAGAGTGGAGCACCTGCAAAAGATTCAGAACGGATTCAGCAAATGCAAAGAATACAGCGACGACAAAGTGCAGCTCGCCATGCAGACGTACGAGATGGTCAGTGCCGGCGATCCCAGACCGGGTGGAAACCTGGAAATATGGGAATTTCAAATGTGTGATTTACACGGAAATTTCTATTCTCAGTTTGTCAGAAAAGATGGAAGTTTGTTTTTATAGTAAATATCATTTTCTGTATTTTAATTTAATTATTGAGGAGTTTTCGCAATTTGCAAACGCAATATGATTTAAAAGTTGAAATTAATTTTACAGTGTGGGAACCTCAAACATGTTTATTTAAATTTTTCTGCGTTTATCTTCCCATGTCTGTCAAAAATGGCCTGATTTTGTTTTGGTTTTTATTTAAATTAAATTAATGTACTATAATTTAGTTTGATAATGTTTTTTATTTAATATTTTGTATTTTTAGGGGATTTTATGGTGCTAAATTACTTTTATGGTGCTCACTTTTTGAGCAGAGACCCCGAAATGAAATTTCGAACTCAAACTCATACATCTTGAATGCTTTGGAGCAACGGACTGAAGTTTGGTCTCTTTTTAAAGACGACACTTGGCTGAAGTGTAAAAAAGTGAACTTGACAAAAGTTATACAATTTCACATTTATTGTTAAGAAAAATGCACTAAAAACAGTTTTCAATTCTTATGTGAAATGCATATTTTCCAAAACACATTTTTCTCTAAAACTGTGAGAAAATCAAAGCCATAAATCTGAACAAGTCGTGTTCCACAGTTGAGTTTGATATCTTAAAAAAAATTACATCTAGTTTCAGAAAAGCACCAGAGGGTGTGTATAATAAGGTTATATAATAATAAGGTTGTTTTATTATACTTTTATTAATATTTAGAATTTTATTTGGTTATGATATTTTTGTATAATTTTGAGTAATTTCCTTATGAGCTTTTGTCATTGCATTTATTTATTTTTATATTGCTATTTAGGTTTAATTTATTTTTATTTCAGTTTTAGATCCAAGCAGTTTTTCAACTAATATTTACATTTTTTTGTAAAGTTTTTCCTGTCCAGTCAATCACGGCGGTGTTGTTTTGAATAGTTTACATATTGTTTTGTGTCTTTTTTAAGTATTATCTTTTTTTTTTTTGGTATTATTATTAAAAATCACCCCGAGCTTCTTCTCACTAGGTGGACAAACACATCCGAAGGCTGGATGCTGACCTCGCTCGCTTCGAGAACGAGCTGAAGGAGAAGTTGGACGTCAGCGGCTACGAAAGTCCAGACAACAGAACGCCCAAGAGTAAGACCCAGCGTGGCTCGTTTTGGACAAACACAACGCATGTCATACTGTACACGATCAAATGAATATGACCTGTTGTCCTCTGTAGAGGTGAGTGGCAGAGGAAGCCTGAAGGAAAAACGACGACCCAAAGGAAGAGGACGGAAATCTTCAGACGACGACTCGCCACGGAAAAAGAAAATGAAAAACGGGTAAGAGTCGACTTTAGGAAATGCTTCGCCCAAAAATGACAGCTTTGTTTCCATCCATTTTTATGCAAATTTTGGGATACCTCATAAAACAACGCTGCATTAAAATCCAAGATGCACATAAAGTCTAAAAAAACGCATGCGCTCAATTGGAAACACTCAATAAATCCCAAGACTCGCAACATAAACCTCACATGTCTTTGCCTCAGCAGAGGCTGTGATTGGATAACTGGAGTAACCAGCGGACCAATCACATCGCAGCATCTCAAATGTTGGTTGAGTCAAAGTCTGTCATCAGAAGGATTTTGTTCGCTTGACCACATGGGATGGAAACGCTGCTTTATTCGCAGATTTTAATGCAATATTCCAATTTTCCACGTAATGTTTGATTGACACGTAACTATTTCCGCTTTGTTTTCCGCAGCCCTGAGTTCTCTGAATCCGTCTTACCAGTTCACCCATCAGATGTCTTAGACATGCCTGTGGATCCCAACGAACCCACGTACTGCCTGTGTCACCAAGTGTCATATGGAGAAATGATCGGATGCGACAACATGGATGTACGAGCGGATGTCACGTCCATTCACTTTAAACTGTTGTTTTTGAGTACCTTTCCTCATGTATTTCTTCAACAAACAAACAAAACTGCTTTTCTTCACAGTGTCCCATTGAGTGGTTTCACTTCGCCTGTGTTGATCTGACAACAAAACCCAAAGGGAAATGGTACGTCGGTCTGTTCAGAGTTGCTCAATGAGGAACCGTCGATATATCTTTGTTTTTGAAGATCACCAAACAGCTTTTCTTTTCTTTCTTCCAGGTTCTGTCCACGATGCACCCAGGATCGAAAGAAAAAATGAGATGTTGAGATTACATTTCTATATGAATATACATATGCATATATATGTATTTTGTCTAAGTGGTAAAATAGGATAATATATACTCCTTTATATGGCCATGATGAAATATATGAGGGTCACGAGAAAAAAACAAAGTTTTTATTTTTCAAAGTACTTGAAATGTTTCCATTTGTTTGAGTTTCATTCTGTGTTGTCAAATTGTCTTTTTAGGCAGTTTCGGATATATTATATATGATATAGGCTATCTATATATATATATTTTCCTCTCTTTACTTACTGATTATTTTTATGAAGCTTCAAGCATCCAAACTCTCGTGCTTTGCTCATGAAATGTTTTTAGCGCGGCAACAAGTCGTTCGGCACGATTTCACTTTTAAGACGCTGAATTCGGCAGCCAACGTACGATTGTATTTCCCGCTCTTGCACTTAAAGTCCAATACGACTACTGTTCCTGAAACTACCCATATGCTTTGAAACTCTCTCTGTTGTTAGAGAGAAGTGAAACTTTGAAGTGCAAGTAAAGTGTTTAATTATAGAAGCTTGTTTCCGCCATGGAATAAAACCATTTAAAAGATAATTGCGAGATATAATGTCAGAATTGGGATGTATAAACTCGCAATTACAAGAAAAAGTCTGAATTGTGAGATATAAACTTGCAATTGCAAGAAATAAAGTCAAAATCGGTGTGTATAAACTCGCAATTCTGACTTTTTTTTTCTCGCAATTCTGACTTTTTTTCTCGCAATTCTGACCTTTTCTTGCAATTGCGAGATATAAACTTTTGCACGATTAGGAACGATTAAAAATGGAAGCTTGTCTCCGGCGCATAATAAAAAAAAAATAAAAAAAAGTTAATTGCGACTTTTTATCCCACATTTTGTACTTTTTTTTCTCGCAATTGCGTGATATAAACTTGCAATTAACTTTTATTTTTATTTTTTTTATTCTGTAGCGGAGACAAGATTTCGTATTTTATCGTTCCTAATCGCGCAATTGCAGATAATAACCCAAAATCTCAAGGTATAACTGCCGTCATTTGAGGCTTTTCTTTGCTTCATTCTTCGCTTTATTTCCGAGAATCTTTTGCCGAACTCAAAGCGATTAACTACTGCATTTCAAAGCGACAGTACACGTGCGACGTCTCGTTGTTGAATGTTTTAAACGTGTGATTTTGGCAGTATCTGCCGTCTTTTCTCCAGCAGCTTTGATGCACTTTTTAATCGACGGGACTCGGCACTTGTGGCTTGTCGCTTTCCGATTCAAAGCCGTTTTTAATGCGCAAACAAAATGTCAAGAGGATCTACCAAAGTGAGATTAAGCGGTGTTAACGCTGCTCTTGTGTTATTTTACGATTCTATATGTGATCCAAATATAAAACATGAAATATTACTTCTATCATATTGACGTGAGACTACCTTATTGAACACACGTACCTGTACGTCTTTATATCGTGTCATCAGTAGTGGGTAGAGAATCCACAGGGTTGAAAGTGTGACAATCAAGTAGCGTTTTATTTTTTCATGTTTAACTTTACCTGGATATATGTTCCGTACAGCTTTTCGTAAAAACAAATAAATATTTACCATTAAAAGTCGTCTTGTCGTTTAAAATGTATGTCAAGTATTGAGATGTTTTGGTATCATTATCAGTGTTGGGGAAAGTTAATTTAAAAAAAGTAATGCATTACAATATTGCGTTATTCCCTTAAAAAGTAACTAATTGCGTTACTTAGTTACTTTTAAGAAAAGTAATGCGTTACGTTACTTTTGCGTTACTTTTTTTTTTCACCTGGGGTGGGCTTGTTTTTTTATAACAAAAAAAGTTCTATTTTTGGGCAAATGTAAAGACCCTTTCACACCAAAAGTGAAATAATAAGCCTCAGACTGCAGATTCACGTGTGTACAGTAGAGGTAGAGTACAGTAGAGGTAGTGTACAGTAGAGATAGAGTACAGTAGTGTACAGTAGAGACAGAGTACAGTAGTGTACAGTAGAGAGAGTACAGTATAAAGTACAGTATAGAGTACAGTAGTGGTAGAGTACAGTAGAGAGAGTACAGTAGATGTAGAGTACAGTGGTATACAGTAGAGAGAGTACAGTGGTGTACAGTAGAGATGGAGTACAGTATAAAGTACAGTATAGAGTACAGTAGTGGTAGAGTACAGTAGAGAGAGTACAGTAGATGTAGAGTACAGTGGTATACAGTAGAGAGAGTACAGTGGTGTACAGTAGAGATGGAGTACAGTATAAAGTACAGTATAGAGTGCAGTAGTGGAAGATTACAGTAGATGTAGAGTACAGTAGTGTACAGTAGATGTAGAGTACAGTGGTGTACAGTAGAGAGAGTACAGTGGTGTACAGTAGAGATACAGTACAGTATAGAGTGCAGTAGTGGAAGAGTACAGTAGAGATAGAGTACAGTAGTGTACAGTAGATGTAGAGTACAGTAGTGGTAGAGTACAGTAGAGGAACAGCTCAAACAAACCTTTCAGCTGCTGTTATTCTGGATAACAGAATAATAGGATGCAGGAGAAGAAAGTTTAACACTACCAATAAAACCAATAAATCTATAGTCATTTTGTTCTTGGTTTAACTGAATCAGCGAAGCTCAGAAGCAAGTACATCAGTCAATGAAGTGAGATTAAATGCATAAAAATGAATGTTTTATTTAACATATTTAATTATTGGAGGTTTGCATAGTATTCTGATCCTGCATTTCACTGATTTTATTAATTTCGAGGAATATTGAATCTTTTTTGTGTGCAAGTGAGATGAGTAAATACACACTCACATTTAGTCTAGAACTGCAATAACCATCACGTTTACACACACACACACACACACACACCTCTGGACAAGAGAGCTGTCAGTCAATAAATGGGAAAACAAAGTAACTTGCATTACTTGTTTGAAAAAGTAACTCGGATATTTTGTTGTAAATTTTAAAAATAATGCGTTACTTTACTAGTTACTTGAAAAGGTAATTGATTACGTAACTCAAGTTACTTGTAATGAGTTACCCTCAACACTGATCATTACTATACTATTTTACGATTTATTTAGTAGAGGTAATCCATGTTTTTGTAGGCTGATAATAGATCATATTTTTTAAACATTCATAGTTGTAAAAAAACTTTGAGGTTTAGACTTTTCATGTCCTCCATTTTTTTTTTATTGAATTAAATATTTACAATTTTGTGATGTCAAAGAACCAAAAGGGTAAAACTATAACAGTGGCCTTAAAACGATATGCACCATGGGAAATGCATAGACCAAACAAACAGCATGTTCATCACCAGACCCCCATAATGCACCATGTCTGAATCACTTCTTCTAAAGTGTCCGTGATCTTCTAAAACTCGTCATCGGACTGCTCCCCGTCCCAGCTACACGTCTCTCGCACGCTGATCTCTGGAAACTCCACTTCCAGATCGTACACGAAGTCCGGATCCTCTTTGCGTCTGCGGTTGCGCTCGAACAGCTCGTCCATCTGGGCCTTCCTGCGGTTGAGCTCTTCATCGCTCAGTTTGTTCAGGTCCTCGTCGTTGAGGTCGGGCCCCCGTTGGGCAGCGAGACTCTGGTCCAGGCTGAGGCCCCGCAGATGATCCCGGAGGATGAGGTGAAGTCTCTCAAGCTGGACCAAAGACACGGACTCCAGATAGACGCTGTGACGGACATGACGCTTCATCCTTTCTGCTGCTCGACTGCAGTCTGGAAAGATGGAAGCAACACTTTATGAAAGTACATTAAAGGTATAGTTCACCCAAAATTTAAAATTAGCCCATGATTTACCCACCCTCAAGTCATCCTAGGTGTATATGACATTCTTCTTTCAGACGAATACAATCTGAGTTATATTAAAAACATGTCCTGGCTCTTCCAAGCTTTATAATGGCGGTGAATGGCTGTTTCTGTTTTTAAGTCCATAAAAGTGCATCTATCCATCATAAAAATGCATCTGTCCATCATAAAAGTGCATCCATCCATAATAAAAGTGCATCTATCCATCATAAAAGTGCATCCATCCATCATAAAAGTGCATCCGTCCATCATAAAAGTGCATCCGTCCATCATAAAAGTGCATCCATCCATCATAAAAGTGCATCCGTCCATCATAAAATTGCTCCACAGGCTCCAGGGGACAACAGCCATTCACTGCCATTATAAAGCTTGGAAGAGCCAGGACATTTTTTTTTTAAATAACTCAGATTGTATTCGTCTGAAAGAAGAAAGGCACGAGACATGAAGGCATCTGATTGGTTCTTTACATTCGCACCGAATGGCAGTGATTGGTCAGAGTTTTTACTGTCCTGCAGCTGCTACAGAGGTCTGATTTTTTTAATTCCTTTTTCTGAACACATAATGTATTGACTACTATCAGGATGGAAGGACCATTTCACCCAGTATAAAAAAAAGTGTTTCTGAACAGGATTACCTACCCTACCTTTAAGTCAGTATTTCATATGCATGCAAGTATAATGGTTTGTTCATTACAATCTCAAAACCTGCTTTGATAGTCTCTGACACAGATAAATTGGTTTGCCTAGATCTGTCTTCTTTCTTCTTCTTAGAGAAATGTATGTGGGCGAATCTCACAAAACCCCTGAATAAAATGTCTTGGTCACATTTCGAACATAATTTCTATGGGGCATCCCTCAGGGTTATAGTTGAGGGCCACTTTTGTTCTTGTTTTTAGAGAAATGTATGTGGGCGAATCTCACAAAACCCCTCAATAAAATGTCTAGGTCACATTTCAAACTTCATTTCTTTGGGGCGTCCTTCAGGGTTATAGTTGAGGGCCACTTTTGTTCTTGTTTTTAGAGAAATGTATGTGGGCGAATCTCACAAAAACCCTTCAATAAAATGTCAGGGTCACATTTCGAACTTAATTTCTTTGGGGCGTCCCTCAGGGTTATAGATGAGGACCACTTTCGTTATTGTTCTGAGAGAGATGTATTTGGGTGAATCTCACAAAACCCCTCAATAAAATGTCTAGGTCACATTTCAAACTTCATTTCTTTGGGGCGTCCTTCAGGGTTATAGTTGAGGGCCACTTTTGTTCTTGTTTTTAGAGAAATGTATGTGGGCGAATCTCACAAAAACCCTTCAATAAAATGTCAGGGTCACACTTCGAACTTCATTTCTTTGGGGCGTCCCTCAGGGTTATAGTTGAGGACCACTTTCGTTATTGTTCTGAGAGAGATGTATTTGGGTGAATCTCACAAAACTTGTCAAGAACAAGTTTATGTCATATTTCAAACAGACTTACCTGAATACTGAGAGAAGTTCCTGACAGGTATGATTCTTTTTCGCATCTTGCTGGTGTTCTTGTTCTCATATACGAGGATGATTGAAGGTGGAACAAATTTCACTCCACATTGCTTTGCTACTATGGACATTTTCACTCACGCTTGCATGTCCAGCTGCAGAATCAAAAGAGAAATATTGTCCACAAAGAGTCAACCAATAGTTATAGTTCTCCATAAATAGTTATTATATAATAATAAAATATCACTGCACATAGTTAAAAAAAATCTTCAAACTGTATATGCACACAAATCCATCTTATAGATAGTAGAATAGATAGTACATATTATGTTAATATTTATTTGAAAGATGTTTTAAAATGATTCATATTTGATTTACTAAATAAATAAAATAAATTGTTGCAGCTATATTAAACTTATTGCTGTGCTAAATAATTTATTTGCTCATTAATATTAGTGTGTGTGTTAGTGTAGTGTAAAAACAAATATGATTACAGTTAGTTTTATCCATCCATCCATCCATCCATCCATCCATCCATCTATCTATCTATCTATCTATCTATCTAATAAAAAAATATATATATAATTTCTAATCCATTTATCTATCTATCTATATAATATTTCTAATCTATCTATCTATCTATCTATCTATCTATCTATCTATCTATCTATCTATCTATCTATCTATCTATCTATCTATCTATCTAATATTAGTATTAGTAACCATAGTAACAGTGAGATGTGTTGCACAAAGACCATCGGAATCACAATATTTATCGCTTAATTCACGTTAATTCTATCGAGACGGTTTTTTTCTTAAAGGCACAGGCTCACATTTAATACGCAATACATGAGCTTGTAAATAAGGCAAAACCATACTCTTGTTGTGGTTATTTGATTGAGGTTTCCATGCTTCCTCGTCGCCCCTGTATCCTTTTCTTCTGACGAGGGAGTCTCTCGCACGAGACGCTCATTAGCGCCACCTGTCGGACGGATGTTATCAAACCCGGAAGCAAATGGAGCCACTAATCGGGATTAAAGCATGAGCGCTGATCGAACATGCATATTTATTTATTTATTATCAACTGTGTTGTATTTTATCCACAATGGAAACTCGCAAGAAGGTATTTATATTGCAAAACGTGCTGGTAAATAAGGATCAATAAGGAAAAAAAAAAACACCAATATAACACTGACATAAACCTAAACTTCTGCATCTCCCATTCAGCAGATCGTTGTTTTCCATCTGAATTCCTCGAGTCATTGTCGATGTCTATGAAGATTACCAAAGCAGGATTTCACAGGTCTCCTCTTACTTTTGAGATTTTTTATTTATTTATTCGTTCATGTTCATGACTTTGTCATTGACAATGTTGTTTTGTTTTACAGGGATCTCCTATACAGTGTTGAATGGGGGGAAGCAGATCATGATGTAAAAGCTCTACTGGTCCAGAAGCTGCCGAGTGGAGTTTACATGGATGAATATCAGCTGGAAACCCTAAAACGCGACACGGGTTTGGAGGTGAGCGCTTTCAATAGTGTTAAAATTATACATAAATGTACATTTTCAGGTCAGAAGCCACTGTTTTATGTCTTTTGCTTGCTGAAGTACAACATTACTTTGGGACTATCTCTAACTCGTTTAACAAGAAGGCTTTAAAATCATCTGAAATATGTACGTCTTTTATTTTTTTCTTTGATTTGTAATCTTTTCTGATTAGTTATGTCTTGTACCTATTTTTGTTTTGTTTTCCTTTTTTTTTTACATGGTGTCGGTTTCCTTCTTTGTTTATACAAAGAATAAAACATGTTCTCAAGAATAATATTCTCAAGAAACCATCAATAAATGTTCTCAATAAACAAATAAAATAATAATAATAGTGTTGAAATTGTGCATGTGAATGTGTTATTGGCTATACACTTTAAGTGAGATGAAGCTGAACATGTTTTGTAGGTTCTTCTGGACTCAAAGGTTGATCTGGAAGCTCCTGAATATTTGTCTTCTGGTTTCACCGCACTGGTTTTCCTCTCCGGAAAACACGAGGCGACGGTTCCCGTTCACGGCCGATATCACAGACCCTCAAACTCCAGCCAGAAGTGGGTGACCGTAGAGATCGAGCCGCCCAGGCTGTTCCTCAGATCAGATCAGTGTACGTCAGCTGGAGAAGTGCAGATAGACACGGTGAGATAGTGAACTCGACCTCATGTGTTCTCCCATTACAGGTGTTTTACCTCATCATGAAGCGACTGAAGCTCCATGTACCGTCAGAAACCACAGCATCTGCTCCTGGCTGGAGATCCTGCGTCTGGAGGTACAACAGTCTAATAACATAGTATAGAATGTAGTAGAATATCATATTAATAAGCATTATCTGAATACCATGTAATATGTACTCAATAATGCTGGCTTAAAAATAACCCAACGAGTAACCCAACTATGGGCTGGTATAGCACCTTCCCAACTGTGGGTTATTTTAACACAATGCATTGGGTTAAAAGTAACCCAACAGTTAGGTTAACTATTTATTTTTGATTGTTTATTTGTATAAAACAATAAATATGTCTCAACAAATATATTTTTAAATCACAATCTAAATATTGGAGAGTCTAGAATTTATTGTAATAGTATCATATTAATAAGTAATATCTGAATACCATGTAATAATTATGATTATAATAATAATAATAAATAAACATTAAATATAATAATAATGATAATAATATATCATGTAATATTTATACTAATAAATAAGTTAGTAATAATAATTATAATATTAAATTATATTTTAATATCATGTAATACTTATAATATTATAAAATATATAATGTAATTTTAATAAAAGTAGTAAATAATAAATAAAATGTTAACATTATGTAATATATAATTATAAGAAAGAAAAAAAAAAGTAAATATTTAATGTGATATTTATAAGGTTATATTCATAATATAATCATATTTTAATATCGGAATATTTATAGTAATATTTAATGTAATAAGAACAATATTATTAAATCATATTTGCAGATAATGTATTTATAATATTATATATTTATAATTACAATAGTAAATATTATAAAATATGTAATGTAATTATTCTAATAATAGTATATAAGTAATATTTTAATTATAATAATAGTCAATAATAAATGCAATTTTAATATAATATAATACTGCTAATATAATGTAATATAATTATAATAGTAAATATTACATATAATGAGATATTCATAACAATATTATATATATATATAACAAGAATAACAATATGAAATAATTTTAACAATGTAATATTTATAACATAATGTAACTATAGTAATAGCAAATAGTAATATTTTAATATATGTACATTTTAACAATGTAATGACAATAATAGTAAATAATACATTATATTTAATGTAATGTAATATTTATAATGATATATAACTAATAATATTTTACTGTAGTGTGATATTTATAGTAATATTGGTGTTCCACATGTATTATATTGAGGTGTCTCTCCATCAGGACACTGGCCCGGTGAGTCTGGAGATCCCAGTGGGAGATTCCTCCATGATCCTCAGTGTGTGTGTCGGGACGGTCCTGACCGCGGCTCTCAGCTGTGTGTTCCTGCTCCGCTCCATCTGGAGACACGGCACCTTTTAACCTTTAACCCCTGCAGACGAGACTCACGGCGTCATGTGACCCGCTGATGATGTTCTCTGTGTTTCCTGTTGATGTACTGTCCGATATCTTAGGGGAATGTTCATGTCAGCATAGTGGATTAATAATGACACGTTACTGCAAAACGTCTTATTGCATTTGTGAATAAAACTGATTATTACTTTGTTTATTACAAAATTTTGTCTGTTATTACATCAATACTTTGTGAATAAATCTATAATTATTAGTATATATATGTATAATGTATATTAGTATATTGGTATATTAGTATATATATATATATATATATATATATATATATATTTTTTTTTTTTTTTTTTTTTTGTGGTGAAAATCAAGTTTTTAATGATGTTTATGTGTCTATGTGGTGTTTTTAATACGCTTTAAGACAAACCATGTGTAAATTCATAAGTCGACACCATTGCTGAGTATTTCCTCCTTAAAACTGCAGTGAACCAAAGACAGTCTCAAAAACACGCTTTGAAATCGCTGGTGTTTCTGACGTCACAAACTACCTTGTAACCAATCAGATCAACGTGTGATCGTCAACCAGTGGATCTCGGAGCTGAGTGAGTGAGTGGAGGCGGGGCTCATTTGCATATTCATAGCATATATCAAAATGAGGCAAGGGTGTCGAGTTACATTCAAGCTATTTTAAGGCATGAAGATTTTTTTTTCAAGGAAAACAAACGCTTAAATATAGAATTTTGGTGATCAAAGATGAGTTTAAAAAGCCTACAATTATTGGCTACAGGGGGACTTTGATAAGAAATATAAAAATGTATGAACCTTTAAATTAACGTATTAATGTATTTGATCTGATAAATCAATAATTGTAATACACATAATTGTTCATACCAATATATTAATTACGTTATATTAAAAAGTAATTTATTTTAATTCGCCAGACTCTTATTTTGTCGGTCGTTCCCCCACAATGCACTCGCACCGGAAACGGTCTCTGGCTGTTTGCTGCAGGCGAGGGCAGAAAGAGACGCTGCTGGGCGCCTCCCCTTCCCCAAACCAACACAAAAAAACTATAGAAAATAAACCCGTGGACAGCAGAAAACAGCCTAGAAAGCGCCAGACGGGGCTTTCGCGTCACCTCGGGCCTCTACGCGGACAAACCCGCTCCTGTTGAACCCGTTCCAGCGGTTTAAAGTGGAGTTTGACTTCAGTTTCACAGGTGAGTCGCGACAAAACCCGAGATTCTCTGGCCGCGTCTCAAAGCTAGTGTGCCGCCTATCCAGACAGCTCGTTTGAGCCTCGATATGAGTGTGTAAGAGGTGTCCTGCAGTGCCGTCTAGGTAGGACGCTCAGTAGGGATTGAGAAGCCTCTGTTGTTATAGTCTGCATATGTCTGTGTGTTTAATGCAGTTGCTGCTTCTGTATCAGGTTTCTCTCTGCCTGTGTGTTGTGCTTCAGCTTCACTGGGTTCAGTCCTGGCTGGTCATGGCAAGGAATAATACAGACAAAAAATCTCTTTAAATATGATAATTAAACAGTGCTGATGAATAAAGCGTGTAATGAGTGGAAGACTGAGTTATACAGAAGGTCTGATGAGTTCTGGACAGGCTTCATGTCAGTAGATTTTACTTCAGGATTTAAAATAAAAATGGACAAAAAGAGAATAGTTTAATTTGGAAGATTATTATTTTTATTATTATTTATTTGTACTAGGACAAGAATTGTTCATTTTTTCTTTTCTTTTCTTAAATATAAATATCAAGCATAAAATAGGTCCTAAAAATTGTCTGAATGTTTGTATTAATAAATACAATTTATTTTATTTTCCCCCATATACACTATTATTATTATTATTATTATTATTTAATAGTAATAATCATTAAGTTTAAGAACAATTATTAATTTATTTTGCCATTTTTTTTTTCATGATAATAAGCATAAAATGATCATCTGAAAATTATTTACCCAAATTTTTTTCCTTTAATATTTATTTATTATTTTCATTATAATTAAGCAAACTGGTGAAAGACACAAGAAATTATATTTTGCATAAATTAAACCTTTTTTTTTAAAGTCGGTTTACATATTATTATTATTAGATATTATTACATAGTACTAATTAATTATTGTTAATTTTAAGAACAACAATTGTTAATTTTTCCTCACTTTTCTTTTATAAATATCAAGCATAAAATGGTTCTGATGATCCTAAAAATTGTCTGAATATTTGTATGCAAAATATTAATTTATTTGTTTTATTTTTCCCCATTTATGGTCATTTATACATTTTTAACAGTAATAATTATTGTTCATTTTTACCACAGTTACTAATTTATTGTGACATTATTTTCATGATATTAAAAATAAAATGGATCTGATGGTCCTAAAAAATAATCTGAAAATTCTTTATGCAAAATATAATTTATTTTCCATTTTTCCATTAATATGAATTTGTAATTACTATTTAATATTAATTAAATATTGTTAATTTTATGACAATTATATTATTATTAGTTTATTGTGACATTATTTTCACGATAAGTAAAGGAACTCCCGCACACTATCAGTCCTTGCAAATCAAAATGTTATTGTTTTTTTATTATTTATATTTATAAAATGGTCCTAAAATTAATCAGAATTTTTTTTTTTAAGCAAAATATATATTTTTATGTCTAATTCCTTTATGTATTATTTTCGTGCAAGTATATGTGCAGAATGTGTTTGTGTGCTGCTTTCGAGTGTGTGTTGCGTGTGCGTCGCTCATCTCTCCGTTGTGCTTCCCTCTGCTCTTCCAGCTCTAACTCCTCCTTTTCTTTATCTCCACCTGCAAACGTTCCCACTCTTCCTTTCTTTCCTCTTCTCCTCCTCTCCTCTCGTCCTGGACCATGTGTGATAATGGGGATCTGGAGGACAAGCCGCCCGCTCCGCCCGTGAGGATGAGCAGCACGATCTTCAGCGGCGGCGGGAAGGACCACGCGCTCGCAGCCAATCACAGCTCAAAGCCTCTTCCCTCGGTGCCGGAGGAGCGCAAGCGCAACAAGATCATCTCCATCTTCTCCGGAGCCGAGAAGGGTGCGTATCAAAATGAACTTTTTCACTCTCCGGCCAATTTGGATACAACATTTTTTAGGTTACCGGCCATTCAGAACTTCTACTAGCCCCAAAAAAATTATTAACTACGACACAGCTTATATATATATATATGTATTATAAAATTTGGATTTCATACATTCATTTCTTATTCAAACAAAATCCTGTCATCCAGCATCTCCTCCTCTTCCTCTTTCATCCTCATCACCAAACATGTGTTTTAGGTGGACAGATCAATACAGGACAGAGAACATTAAACATGTTTTGGATGTTTGAAAATATCAATGTATTTTCTGTTCACCAAATGCTTTTTAATCTTCGCTATTGCTTCAATGCAAATGAACAAGCGCGCCGTTATTAGTTGTGTAGTGACGAGTGTGTTCAAGTAAGCCAGATATGAGCAGATTCTGCGCAATACGCCATATTTAATATATCATGATGACTCGAGAACTTCCCCATGAAGTGAGTAAACATAAGTTCTTCTTAATATTATTCCTCCAAGCGGCAACCTTCCGGTCTCTTTCTTAAATCCAACACTGAAGTGACTTAAACTGGCCATCGACTGGCCACTAGAGACAGGCTGCAAAACAGAGTCAGTCCCATAAACCCCCATGTTAAAATGCCAAACTTTACAGTATAAAATGCCCTTCATGACGACTGTGAGGAGGAGAACTCATCCGTTTAAATTATATTAAGCCTTAAAGTTCTGCATAATTAAGGGTGTGGCCACTTGAGTGACAGGTGGATTGCCGCTGATGTCACTACTAGCCGTTTGTCTGCTGTTAGCGTCATGTCACCTCAGCTAATCCGCCTCGCCGCACATTTTCGGTTATCTGGGAGTGATGCGCTGCCAAGATGGCGACGGCCGGCTCCGCCCACTTTGGGCTTCAGAAACGCTCTTCAGAAACACTACGGGTGACGTCACACACACTGCGAAAGTTTTTTTTTTTTTTTTTACAGTCTATGGAATCAAAGCATTATGGAAGCCTGTTTCCGCCACTGAATAAAACATTTTAAAAGATAATTGCGACTTTTTATCTCACAATTGCGAGTTTACATCTCGCAATTCTGACTTTATTTCTCAGAATTGCGAGATATAAAGTCAGAATTGCGTGAAATAAAGTCAGAATTCTGAGATATAAAGTCAGAATTCTGAGATATAAAGTCAGAATTGCGAGATATAAAGCCAGAATTCTGAGATATAAAGTCAGAATTGCGAGATATAAAGTTGCAATTGCGTCTTATAAAGTCAGAATTCTGACATCTTTTCTCAGAATTGTGAGATATAAAGTCAGAATTCTGAGATATACCCCTGGTTTCACAGACAGGGCTTAAGACTAGTCCTAGACTAAAATGTAAGTCTGAGCTGTTTCCACTGAAATAAACTTGCACTGACTGATCTTAAAAATATATCAGTGCCTTTTTAGTTTTAAGATGCACATCGGTAATGTTTTTTTCTAAGCATGTTTATAAAAATTACTTAAATGTCCTAATTGATCTATGGTCTAATCCTGGCTTAGTCTAAGCCCTGTCTGTGAAACCGGGCCATAAAGTCAGAATTGCGAGATATAAAGCCAGAATTCTGAGATATAAAGTCAGAATTCTGAGATATAAAGTCAGAATTCTGAGATATAAAGTCAGAATTGCGAGATATAAAGTTGCAATTGCGTCTTATAAAGTCAGAATTCTGACATCTTTTCTCAGAATTGTGAGATATAAAGTCCAATTCTAAGGGGAAAAAAAAGACAGACTTTTTTTTTTTTACCTTAGAATAGTTTATATCTCACAATTCTGACTTTATAACACGCAATTGCGACTTTATATCATGCAATTCTGACTTTATATCTCCCAATTGCGTGATATAAAGTCAGAATTGCGAGATGTAAACTCGCAATTGTGAGATAAAAAGTCGCAATTATCTTTTAAAATGTTTTATTTTGTGGCGGAAACAAGCTTCCATAAAGCATAAACGCTAACACTTCCAAGTCATACCGCATATGATATGATGCACGGCGTAATTAATTGCTGTTAATCGCATCTAACGTTAAAGTTTTTCATACATTTTTAAATTGCAATAATTTCACATTTAATCTCCAAATTAATGTCAACATTATATAGTTAAATATTTGATCTAACAGGAAGGAAATATCCATAAGTTATCAAACACTTCAGATTCTTCACTGCATAATTTATAAATTAAATAAAAATTAAAGTTACAAAACTTATTCAGTCAAGAGCATTGAGTTGTTTTCTTTTGTTCCTTGATTAACATTAATGGCATACAGCAGCAGCAGGTTTATGAGGCTGCTGTCACTTTAGGACCTGACGCACATGACGCATTTTAATAATAATCAGCATTATTGTTTGTCGTGATATTATACATGCAGTTTTTAGGAACTGATTTTAATTTCAGAGGCTAACTAGTTAATTTGTACTTTTTAAAAATGCAGTCGTTACAAAGATATGATTGAAAAACGTGACAGTGCACCTAAACTTCAACTAAATTACTCAATATTTTAACCTAAAATGTGGACGTTGAAAATAAGGTTGTGTGTTTATTTTTTTAGTGTCTCCTCTTAAATAAACCATTATACACATTTGCATTAAGACATTTCTAAGTGCTTTTTACCCCCGTTGTCACATTCTCAGGGCTCATCAAACCCACAGACACGCTTTGGCTTTGACTTTCATATCTCACTGTACGTATCGTGGTCTCTGGAGATGCATCACCTCGATTCACGCCTCACTTTCATTAGCGTCGCATCTCAGAGACGTGTCATGTTTTCTGGGTCAAAGTAAATCTCTGAGTTCTGATGCTCATGAGACGCTGTGTGTGTGTGTGTGTGGCTTTACAGGTGGCCGGAGGAAAGACCGAGATAAAGAGCGGCCGGAGATCTCGCCGCCCTCAGATTTCGAGCACACCATCCACGTGGGATTCGACGCGGTTACTGGCGAGTTTACGGTTAGTATACGTATTATATCAGCAAATATAGCCTGAATAATGAGTTATATTAATTGATATTTAATTACTTTCTTATTGATTATACATTATTCCTGCTTTAAAGGTGCACTGTCTGATTTTTAGCGGCATCTAGTGGTGAGGTTGCGAATTGCACCCAACAGAAGTTACGGTGGCCGACAGGAAGTGATGTCGTCGTCTGAGACGGCAGAGAGTAGCCAGTTAAACAATGAGGTTTCTTTACAAAGATAAATTAAGAAACTAGGTTTACTTAATTATTCAGTAAAACGATATGTAATTGCTTCTTGTTCATCATTGTGTCAGTGTTTTATTCGCTGACTTAGCTTCCTTCTTTACACGCAGAACAACACAGTGATGAAACGCACCGTGAGAAGTTTGTCCGCTCAGGGCCACTGTAGAAACATGTCGATGTAAGCGGACCCGCGGTGTGTGTAGAGAGAAATGCTCATTCTAAGCTAATAAAAACATAACGGTTCATCATGTAAGGTCTTTATACACCACTGAAAACATAGTTATGTGTATGATATTGCATTTCTGTCAACAGATCCTCCTAAATATTACACAATGCACCTTTATTACTAGCTAACATTTTAATTCAGAAATTTCAATAATCAATGATTTAAAGGTTTCAATGTGGAAATTCTTGGTATTGATTTTTAACATGAATTTGAAGGACTTTATGTAGTTGTTATTGTAATCTTGTAAGATGCTTAGTTGTATGTTTTTTTTATTTTTTATTTTCTTTATTTTTGCTTAAAGCTGGTTAAAAATTATCCAAAATAAAGTTGAGCAAGTACATAACCAGCCAGTGTTCAACACTCTCTGCTTGCCTTAGCTCGATTCAAAACGGTAAACTTGTAATAATGTTTTTAATTCCAGTGGTACTGGTGGATTTCCGCGGGAAATTCGAGCATGTCTTTGTGTCATTACGTCACATCTGTCCACATAAAGAAGAGTCTCGGCTAGTAGGCTATATTGCGAGTGAGGATGTTGGAGGTGGAGATTTATAGCCTTTTCTCACAGCACTTGGTATAATTAAACTTATCAATTCGATGGCGGATCCAGAAAGGTTCAAACGACAATCACCAGGAGATTCACCCGCTGTAAAACGTGAAAGACTTCGGAGAAAAAAAGAGACTGCAACCGGGCCATGCGAAAACAAGGATAATATCGGAAGGGCATTAAATGTAGTCACGCAATGCTGATGTTGTTAACATTAACAATTTGAGAACAAAGTATAATTTGCACGGTTTAACATGATATGATAAGCGATCGTTAGATTTAATCGGCGCGATTTACTGCAATGCTTTTTTTCCCCTTAGTTGGGCAGAACAAAATTGGATGTTACTTGTTCAGACGACATTTTCCGGTGAAAACTCTTATGTTGGTCAAACTTCCAGAAAGTAGAATCTGTGATTGCGAAATGGTTGCTAGGGCGTGGCTAGACAGTTTCCCTGCTGAAACTAATAGACTGGGTGTGTATTTGGATATTTAAAGACTACTTGCCAGTCTGAGTCAAAAGAGGTTCTGATCCGGAGATATCCCTCACACCTTTTTTCAATGGAAGTCTATGGGGTGGGTGCTAGGGTGCTGTAACTGGTTGCTAGGGCGTGGCTATGTCGTTGTTACATCACTGCTTATTGGCTGCTTGCTTGGCGAGTCAAATGAGCTCACCCGTAAGTCTCTCTGCCATTCTCATACGAAGATATGATCCCACAAAGTTCGTGCCGATGTTAATTGTCCCGAGAGATCCCGGACGAGCCCCCGTTTGTTTCCTCCATCGCACTTTACGAACCCGGGACTTTTTTGCCCAGCATTTACTCACGTTCACCAAAAACTGTACAACAGTTGCTTAACAAAGCTGTTAGTAGATTTTGAAACTGACACAAAGGGTGCATTGCACTTTTTGGCCAGATATCGTAATCATAAGATTTTATTGTACAGGAGAAACGATGCATAACCTAAACCAGGTGCACCATTTGAAGTGGCTGAAAAACTAAAGGCTGATAATATTTCCTGCTTCCGGAGGTGTAAGTTGAATTTTTAAGGCCAGACAAGTAATTTGTAGAGGTCAATTTGTAAAGAAAGACTACACACCAGCGCACATACACTACCGTTCAAAAGTTTGGGGTCAGTAAGATTTTTTATGTATTTAAAAGAAGTCTCTTCTGCTCACCAAGGCTGCATTTATTTGATTAAAAATACAAACAAAAACAGTAATATTGTGAAATATGATGACAATTTAAAACCGCTGTTTTCTTTGAACTTTGAATAGAAAGTTCAAAAGAACATTATTTATCTGAAATAGAAGCTTTTGTGACATTAAACACGACCATTCAAAAGTTTGGGGTCTAAGAATTTTTATTTTATTTTTGGGGGAAATAAATAAAAGAAATCAATACTTTTATTCATCAAGGATGAGTTAAACTGATCAAGAGTTACAGTAAAGACATTTATAATGTTAGAAAATATTCTATTTTAAAGAAATGCTGTTCTTTTGAACTTTCTATTTATCAAAGAATTTTGAAAAAAAAAATTGTACATAACTGTTTTCAACACTGATAATAATCATAAATGTTTCTTGAGCATCAAATCACATTAGAATTTCTGAAGGATCATGTGACACTGAAGACTGGAGTAATGATACTTTGATCACAGGAATAAATTACACTTTAAAATATATTAAAATAGAAAACAGTAATTTTAAATTGTCATAATATTTCATAATATTACAGTTTTTTTTTTTTTTTTTTTTTTTTTTTTTTTAATCAAATAAATGCAGCCTTGAGCAGAAGAGACTTCTTTTAAAAACGTTAAAAAATCTTACTGACCCCAAACTTTTGAACGGTAGTGTATATTCAAACGCACTTTCCTATAGACTAAAGACGTAATACGCATGTGCGTCAGTGTTTCCGCAGATTCACGTTTTTGAAGTTTACGCGGAGATGATAACTTTTTTGTGAAGGTATGGGTGATACTGTCAGGCTGATGGGATCATTTGAATGACACTGTTATGCTGATGAGATCAGGAAATCTCTGTAAACGAGCTGACTCATGTAGGCTACTTCATTTACATGTCCCCGCCCTTTATGTAAATCCCTCCCCCTTGGAATGTATATAAACTACAATGTTTACTGTTTGAGTTAGACTTGACTTGATGACTACAGCAACGCACAGCGAGTTCTCAATAAAGAGCAGCTTCTGTTGAAAGATATCCCAAACGTCTCCTGGTCTCTGCTTTGACGAAGGAAAAGTTTCCAACAAAGCGCTGTGTAAATGGTGAGTTAAGTGTGGTTTCTCCGTGTCCCGCAGGGAATGCCGGAGCAGTGGGCCAGATTACTGCAGACCTCCAACATCACCAAGTCCGAGCAGAAGAAGAACCCGCAAGCCGTTCTGGACGTCCTGAAGTTCTACGACTCCACGGGCAACGGCCGGCAGAAGTACCTCAGCTTCTCCTCAGGTCTGCGGCGCGCCGGTGTTTGTGCTGATATGAGCTCCAGTGTCACGGCATGTCGTACTGACCGCTTTTCTCCTCTTGTTTATGTGTAGAGAAGGATGGATTTCCCTCTGGTGAACAATCGGTATGTTATTTTACACTCATTGAGATGCTGTTATTGTTGACCCTGGACCACAAAACCAGTCACATGGGTACATTTTTTGAAATTGAGATTTATACATCATCTAAAAGCTGAATAAATACGCTTTCCAGTGATGTGTGGTTTGTTAGGATAGAACAATATTTGGCCGAGATACAGCTATTGAAGATCTGGAATCTGAGGGTGCAAAAAAATCGAAACATTGAGAAAATCTCCTTTAAAGTTGTGCATTTATGTTGTGCTGCAATCACTCTCAAAAATATATTTTTAAATATTTTTACTGTAGGAAATTTACAAAATATCTTCATGGAACATGATCTTTACTTAATATCCTAATGATTTTTGGCATGAAAGAAAAATCGATAATTTTGACCCATTGTGGCTATTGCCACAAATATACTCGTGCGACATGTGACTGGTTTTGTGATCCAGGGTCACAATTAGTTTTTAGTTTTGGGTTCTCTGTTTTGATTTACATTTTAAAGGTTTAGTAACAAAAAGTGTCTTTTTATAATTTTTTATTTGTTTTTAGTTTTATTATTATTTCTTTCTTTTTTTTGCAGTTAAACTGTTAAACTAAATGATAAGGTGAAATGTTGCTTTGTCTGAAATATAAACCAGTGTTATTTTAGCGTCTTATTATAGTTTTTATTAATATTTTGAATTGGTTTTTATTTTTATATTTTCCGTTTTCATTTTAATTTTTATTAAAGTTCATTTTGTTGTCACAAAAGTTTATTTTTATTTTTATAAATTTATATACAGTTTTCATTCATTTTTATTTCAGTTTTTGTTATTTTAGTACATCAAGTTAAACGAAGTAATGAAAAATGTTGGCAACTAGCTGATATAAATTAAGATTTTTATATTTTATTTTATTTCAGTTAATGTTTATTTTATTTAAAGCAACAAAAAAAAATCAATTAATTTTTCTTATTCATTTTACGTTAATGTTTATTTTATTTCAAGTAACGTGTAGTAATTTTGTGGTGTTTTTGTTTTTAAATTGTCTATAGTTTTTATACATTTTTTTTATTTCAGTTTTAGTTATTTTAGTACATCGTTAAGCTAAATAATGAAAAATGTTGGCAACTAGCTGAAATAAAGTAAGTTTAATTATTTTATTTTTTTTGGGGGGGGGGGGGGGGTTAACATTTATTTTATTTAAAGCAACAATGTGTTTTATGGTTTATTTTTATTTTTTATTTCATTTAACTATGATAACCCTAATATACACTTAAACTTATTTTATGTTTATATTTATTTTATTTCAAATAACGTTGTTGTTTTTTTGTCATTTTTATACTTAATTTAATTTATTCTTAAACTATAATTGTCTATAGTTGTTATTCATTTTTATTTATTTTTTATTTATTTTAGTACATCGAGTACATTTAGTACTTTTTTTTTTTTTTACGATTTTGTTTTAGTTAACAATAATAACCCTTCAACTTAAACTTTTAATTTAACTTATCAACTTAAATTTAATTTAAAAATAAATAAATAAAAACTAGGTTTATTAAATAAATAATTATAAAATTATAAATAAAATAAAATCATTTTAATGTAATGTTTATTTCAAGCAACAAAAATGTTTTTACAGGTTTTTTGACTAAACCTGATCCTTTCCGAATATAATTGCACTGCTTTCCTTCCCTAAAACCTAAGCCTGTCAAAAAAACACCAGAGCCTTCGTCCCCAATCAAAACGGTGGATGATGATGATGAAGATGACGATGAGGAGGCGCCACCACCTGTTGTCGCACCTCGACCAGAACACACTAAGAGCGTGAGAAGCCATTAGAGGAATAGTTCACCTAAAAATACAAGTATAGTCTATAGGGGCTTTCGCACCGGATAGTTATAGGAACTAGCCACCAGGGTGGTTCCCCGAGAACCTTTCCTGATTGCATTCGCAGCGCCAGTAGGAACCGGTAGGAACTCTGAAGTGACGTAAGACACCCTTGTAGTTGTGACTTTTATTTTGACAGCGCTGAGAACGACTGAGCTCACAGTGCTCACATTCTCCGTGTTCAATAGTTTACGAGCTGTCTAACAGTCCTGTCTAATACGTTATTAGAACGTTTATACATAGAAAGTAGACCGTAATGAAAAGTTATTAGCGTATGATGTGTGTTTGATGTCCAGTGTTGATGAGCAAAATCTGTGTGTTTTAGATTTTTTTAAATGGCGGGTGCTGGTGTTTCGCGTGCGTTCGGCCAATCAGCGAACACTAACGTCACGGATAGTTCCTATAGTGCTGGTTTAGACCGACTCTGAAGTAGGGGTAAATTAGTTCCTCCAAAAGGAGTTCCTAGAACTAAAATAATTCCTAGTTCCTGCGGCGCGAACACGCCAAAATCCAGGAACTTCCGCCAATAGTTCTAGGAACTATGAAAAGGTTCCTCCGGTGCAAAAGCCCCTAATAATATAAATTAGTGCGTCACTAAAATACTATTCTAGTTTTGATTAATATTTATGATTTCAGGTATACACTCGACCATCGGTCATCGACCCCCTCCCTCCCCCCGTGACGTCTCCAGAAAGTGAGGTCGCGTCGAAGGCCACCGACCGACAGAGACCCAAAAAGGGCAAGATGACCGACGAGGAGATCATGGACAAGCTCAGTACGTCACTTTATACGTAGTTCTTTGCGCAGTTTCACTTTTTTAGCGAGACTCAAATCACGTGTCCTCTGTTTGTTCTCCGACAGGAACCATCGTCAGTATTGGAGATCCAAAAAAGAAATATACACGATACGAGAAGATCGGACAAGGGTAGGTCTGATAATTTTGCACAGCATGTTTATGTTCATTGAATTGAGATTAATCATAGTTTCTGTCCGCAGAGCTTCGGGAACCGTGTTCACCGCCATCGACGTCGCCACTGGACAGGAGGTAATGCAAAAGAAATGGATTTGTTTTTCTTCGTTTTTCCACATTCTCATCATTGCAATGCGTGTCTTGTCTCTCAGGTGGCCATCAAACAGATCAACCTGCAGAAGCAGCCCAAGAAAGAGCTAATCATCAATGAAATCCTTGTGATGAAGGAGCTGAAAAACCCAAACATTGTCAACTTCTTAGACAGGTAAACGTTCAAGTAACAACTTGACCTTGGCCTCCAGACCTCATCAATTGGAAACTCCTTTTGAACAATAGCTAATGATTCCTGATTATGCATAATTATCTTATGTACATCACGTATTATGACAAAGGCCTGCAGAGGGCGCCGGTGGCCATGATTGTTACGCTTTACAGCAGATCTAATCCTTGTTTAATATTGGCCAAACAACATTTAAATCAAGTGTTAACTTAATCTTTAATATTTGGCTGCCACTTTACGATAGAAATCCTGCAGCCACTGTAATTTCTTGAACGTGTGGACATTAAAACGTGCAAACTTAGAGCAAGAATTTAAACTTTTATTTTGAAATCGCGATGAACAACAATTTGCATATTTAGAAACACATATTGATGTGTTGCCGTAGGTTTATAAATGATTTATCTTACAAATCTGGTGAAATGGCACACATTCTGCATTCCCAGATCAACGTTATATAAGTTTGTAGTTTGAGACGCTCCAACCATGAAAATGATAACTATGAAACACAAAAGCGTGTTTTGCTGTTTGTTTGGGTTTCAAATAACATGCATCTGGAAACTCATATACAGTCAATATGAGTTCCCAAATGCATGTTATTTGAAACCCAAACACACAGCAAATGCAGAGACTTGAGTTTGTGTGGAGAAGCATTTACTGTGAATGGGATGCTGGAAGAAACGCGTAACATGTAGGCATGTAAATAAAGCGCCACGCTTCACTCTGAAACCTGCAGCGCATATACCGTATTTTCCGGACTATAAGTCGCATCAGTCAAAAAATGCGTCATGAAGAGGAAAAAAACATATATAAGTCGCACTGGACTATAAGTCGCATTTATTTAGAAATTTATTTCACAAAATCCAAGACCAAGAACAGACATTTAATATGGAAAGGCAAGCTATTCAACTACACAGTAGCACACAGAACAACAGGCTGAAGAGGTGTCCGGTATGTTAACGCAACACATTAACAGTTATTCAGCTACACAATAGCATAAAGAACATATACCTGGGAGGCTGAATAGTCTAAATTAACATAAGCCAGCGAGTCCAACAAGCAAGTTACCAGTAAACAAGTTCACCGAGCACCCGCAATCTCATTCCACATCACTGAATCCATTGAATTTTCTTCATCCTTGGTGTCGCTTCTGAACAGCTCCGCCATAGAGCGCCCTCTCGCGGCTGTAGACGGTAATGTTTTCATCTCAGTCTGAATTAATTTTGATATATAAGTCGCACCTGACTATAAGTCGCAGGACCAGCCCAAACTATGAAAAAAAGTGCGACTTATAGTCCGGAAAATACGGTATTTATTTGTCATATGCAGTAAAAGACAGAACAATATAATACAAGCACTGTAAAATGTTTTGCCACAAACTCAATGAGAAATATCGCCACCTTTTAATATTGCGAGATCCCCCTGTTTTAAACAAACACTCATGTGTCTTTAACCTCAACACATCTTTGATTGGATAACTCTGTTTCTTGTTGCGTTTTTGCGTAATTTTATTATGTAAGAATAAAACGTTATTGCGTAATTTATGTAGGAAAGCATTGTTATTGTGTACTTTATAACGTGCTTAAAAAAGAGCTACAGAAACTTCCATTTTTAATACTTCGCACCAGTTTTCCAGGAAGTGAGCATTTTGTTCTCTTGAACACATGGGATGGGAACAGTGCTTTATTCACGAATGTTTCATGCTTAGCACACGTTAAATTCGTAACTTTGGATGTAAACAGCTAACGATGCCGTGAAGTTTTAAGAGTGTTTATTGTGTGTGTGTGTGCTCCAGTTTTCTGGTAGGTGAGGAGCTGTTTGTAGTGATGGAGTACTTGGCTGGCGGCTCGCTCACGGATGTCGTCACAGAAACATGCATGGACGAGGCTCAGATCGCCGCTGTGTGCCGAGAGGTGCGTTGAAGTCTTACTACTGACGGTTTAGGGGGAAACCCTGATGATTAAAGCACAACTGAACTGTGTTCAGGAAGTAGCCGAGGCGCTTAACTAATGACCTTCCTCTTGTCTCTTATCTCACAGTGTTTGCAAGCACTGGAGTTTCTGCACGCTAATCAGGTCATTCATCGAGACATCAAGAGTGACAACGTGCTTCTGGGAATGGACGGTTCTGTCAAGCTCAGTATGTTCTCGGTTTTTACGACTTTGCGTTAAGCGTGAAGTTCAGAACACCGAACAGAGATGGTGATTGTGGTTAGGCACACTCTCACTGAAAGGTGCCTTCACACATGGCTCTCTTAGACGCATGAAGTGTCATGTTTGGTTTGGCTTGGTTTAGCAGCTCGCTCTGAACAGTAGAGCTCTTGTGAGCCAAAACTAGGTGACTAAAGAAATGGCAAAGAAGGCTGTTAACTATAGATGTACAAACAGACTAATGACAGTTATTCAAGTGAAAAAAGTACCCAACAGCACTTAAAATGCATGTGAAGAGATGTTAGAATTTTGATGTATTTGGCCTCAATCATGAAACAAGCAAAACAAACTTCTAAGTTGGTTATGAAACAAACATTTTTTGTCAATTGTTCCATTTAATTGACGTAATTCAGGTTTAAGAGCAATTTGCTCATGTTTCATAAATGGGGCCGATAACTGTATTTCTTCAAGGATTAGTTCACTTCAGAATTAAAATTTCCTGATAGTTTACCCTCCCCCACGTCATCCAAGGTGAAAAAGAAATGAAGGTTTTTGAGTAAAACATTCCAGGGTTTTTCTCCATATAGTGACTTCAATGGGGTCCAACGGGTTTGAAGGTCCAAATGTGAGTTTCAGTGCAGCTTCAAAGTCTCGACACGATCCAGCCGAGGAATAAGAGTCTTATCTAGACAAACCACCAATTTTTGAAATTTTTGAAATTTTTTATATATTAAAAATATAATCGTCTTATTTTAATCGTCTTGCACTGGCTGTGATGCGCCACACATTACGTAATCACGTTGAAAAGTCACGTGTGTTCTGGTTCAGAAATGTAGGGTAGGGCGAAAATCTCCATCTCATTTTCTCCTCCAACTTTAAAATTGTCCGAAATCGTTGCTATACCTTTTATTTATTTTTTGTAAATAACATTTGACTTAGTCTTTGCACGTTCGCTTTGTATACACTAGGTCGGCGTGACCTTTCAATGTGATTACGTAATGTGTGTCGCATCACCGCTAGTGCAAGACTAGCATTTGTGGTTAAAAAGTATATAAATGTTTTGTTTTTTTTAGAAAATGAGTGATTGTTTCGATAGATAAGACTCTTATTCCTCGGCTGGGATCGTGTCGAGACTTTGAAGCTGCACTGAAACTCACATTTGGACCTTCAACCCGTTGGACCCCATTGAAGACATTATATGGAGAAAAATCCTGGAACGTTTTCCTCAAAAACCATTTCTTTTCGACTGAAGAAAGAAAGACAGGAAATTTTAATTCTGAAGTGAACTAATCCTTTAGGTTTTTGGGTCGCATCTAGTTTCCATAAGGTTTTATCCCCCCCAAAGTCCATTGGAACTGTTTTGGAATGATGTATTTTTGGTGTTGCACCATCTTGATCAACGACACCAAAGTATGCAACCGTATGACCTACTAAACTAGCTGTTCTTCAATCCATCCCATTCTTGTTGTCATTGGCTTCAAATATGGCATCTACTGATACTAAGGTCTATAGGTTCCATCTAAAGGTGCATTAGTGACATTTAGCATGTAAAAAAGGTCCATTGTCAAAAGCGTAGAGATGTATTAAGCACTGCTCACTCAAAGTCACTTTCAAACCAAGCAGCTTTCTGTTGATTTTCTTGAACATGAATAAAATTCGCCCTCACATGACACTCCCGATTGCAAGGGTTCCTATTGGAATTAATGGATTTTGCTCACGAAATTGAAATCCTCAAGACAATGAAATTATACAAACCAGGTCTAGAAATGTCTCTAAACTTTCTGTTGTCTCCTTCGCAGCGGACTTTGGGTTTTGTGCCCAGATCACTCCTGAACAGAGTAAGAGGAGCACTATGGTAGGCACGCCATATTGGATGGCTCCGGAGGTCGTGACGCGCAAAGCCTACGGACCCAAAGTCGACATCTGGTCCCTGGGCATCATGGCCATCGAGATGGTGGAGGGAGAACCGCCGTACCTCAACGAGAACCCACTGAGGGTATGTTGGCGTCATTGATTCCCCAACAACTTGTTTGAGGCTCGATTTGAATTGCCGATTTGAGTCCATTGACAATGCGACTAGACTCTAGAGCTGCCCTCGACTAAAGATCTTTCTTGTCGACTATTAGACGTTCATTTAAGCCACTAGTCGACTAATCGCGCGTTCATATTAATAAGCCAAAAATCAAAATAATGCACCTTTAGTTGCCTATATAAAATACGTATAGCCTAATCAGCGCACAAATTCAAACATAAAGCTTGCCACAGCGCACCAGCAAATTGAATGATTATGAATGTGTTGTGAAAAAAAAGTCTCATTCTGTCTAAACATTTTAATAATTTATTGGTAATGTTTTCTGTTTTTGGCTGCAGAGATTAAGTCGACGATCCTGCCTCGTCATCTCCACAGTGGTGGACGCGCCTATATGCACGTTTCATACGGATTACATAATCATAGAATATTTATGTTCATTCAAATGTAAAAATGTCAATCTTTCTATAGATTATTTCTCATGCCTGTGAGGCAAGTATACGCTGAGTTTCAGTTCATTTATGTGATGTGCTCAAGATCAAGACCGAATCGACAGAAAGCACCATTATTTTACAAAAACAATGTTTTGTGAGTTTACAAAAATAAAAGTAAACCCTTCACACTTTGCATTACTTTAGCTGTAGTAGAGTATTTTAAGTTAAACTCAAGTGATGGCGCCGGCGCCTGTGTGTCATGCAGTAAACACACTCTCCACACAAATACTTAGATATGCACCTAATAATAGCGCACATTTATCTAGATTAGCATTTGAGCGAGCGGACTTATAAAGTTGCTGCTACTTGCATGTTTCAAGTGATAAGCCGTATTTGAGGTCGATAAATGAATTTTTGGATTTCCTACCGTTAACGATCTGTCCGTTACAGCCTGCGTGATTTTGCCACTTTTTCAGTTTGTTTTCTGCGACTAAACGACTAATAAACTTTTGGTCGACTAAAGGCCTCATTATACTTCTGCGTCGGACCTACGCCGGAGCCTATACGCCGTAGGCAACGTGTTGGTTTTAATTTATACTTCTGTGTCGTTGTCCGCGTTGACGCGTACCTAGGGAGCGTGTGAAACCCCGAGGGAGGGGTTCTGGCAGACCAATCACAGCGCTTGTGTCCGCGTAGAATTGACGCGTTGTTACATTTTTGGAGAGGTGCACGTCACACTACGCCGTAGGGTACGCGCGCTACACACAGCCTACGACGTAGCTACGGCGGCAGTTCGACGCAGAAGCATAAAACAGGCTTAAGCCTCTTCTAGTCGACTATTAGGGGGCAGCCCTACTAAAGTCTCGAACTCTTTCTTCCTCAGGCGCTCTATCTGATTGCCACCAATGGGACTCCAGAGTTGCAGAGTCCTGAAAAGTTATCGCCCATCTTCAGAGACTTCCTGAGTCGCTGTCTGGAAATGGACGTGGAGAAGAGGGGTGGAAGCAAAGAGCTTTTGCAGGTAAACCAGCCCGCAACTAGTACTAGCGATTAGGTTTGGGAATCCAGAATTGAGGTCAGGAATCGGATACTTGTTATAAAATTTTAATTTCTATTCCTCTTATCGATTCCTTTATGAGCATTTCAAAAGCACTTTTAACAATTCAAGGGCGAGACGTTTTCTGTGCTCACACACGTCCAGAGCGTGCTCACAGAAAATGTGATTTTAAACCGTTCAAGCGCGAGACGAATCGGGTGTTGTTTTCAGTTCTGCAGGCGTGTGTAACCATGGGCAACTCTTAAAGTGACAGTAGCCTAATATTCCTGCTGCCGTCTCTATAATAACACTAGTCAAACAACAAAAGACAAAGAGAAAATTCACTCGTTTTTGACTGAATAACTTCTGTAACTATATATTTGTAATGTATATTTTACTTATAAAAGTGCAGTGTTATTTTACATTTGATTACAGTTTCTGTACCTGAATAACTGAAAATCTTAAAACACTGTTTATTTCAATCGTATCGTTGTTCAGTTGTAACTTTTTTTGCGATTTGCTCATTTTTTTTTTACTTGTTCTTTTTTAATTACTGAGTGTTTACTTGAATTTAATAATGCTGGAAATTTATATTAGTTCGGCTAGTTGTTTTTCTATTGTATTTTTAAACCATAGGCAAAATTCCTTGTGTAAGTGTTCTTTAGCCTGTTGATTTTTGTTCATGATATTCAGCTGCAATGTGAATGATATCTTTGTTGTTGTTGTTTTTTTACCTTATTGGAATCGAAATTGATAAGCAGAATCAGAATCGTTACCCAATTCAAATGATACCCAACCCTACTAGCGATTTAAGGAATAGCATGACTTGTGTTAACTTGTTAATTGATCAAACCTTCTGTCTCCTCAGCATCCCTTCCTGAAGTTGGCCAAACCTCTCTCAAGTCTCACTCCTCTCATTTTGGCTGCCAAGGACGCCATGAAGAACAACCGCTAGCCTCCCGCTACGAACGAGCTGTGCCCGAAAGCACCGCGAACTGCTGAACACTCTCGAAATCTGTGCCAGGTGTTTTTACCAGTGTCAACAACATATCCATGTTGCCAAAACAAAACTCCAAGCATTTAATTTGGGTCTTTGCCTGTTTTTAAACCGCTGTGGTATTGGGGGGTATTAGATGTCCTCCTGCTCTCATTAGATTCTTGTTGGACTTTATCTGTTTTATGTGTGAACTCTTCCAATCTTTGGCTTCTGTAGACCTCATATGCTCCATAATTGATGACATAAATCAATTATGGTGATTTCTTATCCAGCTGGAGACCTTTTGTTAGACTTTCTGTAGCCAGAATCATGACTGAAAACTGTGTAAGCCTACTCCTGTTCTTGACCCGAAGGGAAGAGCACCTTACTAATACACACCAACTGCGAGCAGTGAATGATTTTTGTAGTCACTTGTGCCTTTGTTGTTATTCCAGCAAACACCTTTATACTTTGTCTAAAGAGGCAGATTTTTGCCATTGAACGTCCTCTAACCTGAGACGAAACTTTCATGTGATGAAATGTGTATATGACGTACTTCGAAGAAGCGTAGCATTTCAGTTGATGTAGTTAACCGAAAGCAGGACACGTAGATTAGATGTGTATGTTTGTGTACATGAACACTTTCTTGTTTGTTTTAGTAACTAACAGTTTATTATGAAGTAAATGCAGTTGTCGATAAGTCATGATGTAAGAATTGATAACTATTTTTATGCTTTTCAGTCACTTGTTTTGCAAGTAAAAGCCGGATTCCTGCAAATTCTGTGAACAATACAGTCATTGCAACATTGTGTACATCTCTTGTTCTTCATTAAAAGAGGACTTGAAACTTGAGATTAGAATAAACTCTCTCTAGGGCTCTTTTGTAGTCTGTTGAAACCTTCTCATGAGTTAATGGGGTCATTCCTGTCATACAGCAACATTTAAGCCCTTTGACTTGTACAACAATGAATATGTTGCATGTGTTGAAATGTAAGGATTTTTTTCTTTAAAAGGGTTTAGTAGCCTTTCAGAAATATGTTAATCAAGCTATAATTAAGTTTAAGTGCTTAAGCTTAGTGAGTGATTTTCAGAGTTAAATTGAATGTCAACTTGAAGCTATTTTGAACCTTTAATATTTTTATTATTTGTCTTTTACCCTTTTTACTTTTCTTTGAATTTGATATCTTGACATATGTAATTTCATCTAACAGGGTGTGGACTGTTTTAGAGTGGGACAAAAAACTCACAAATCATAAGGAAATTCATTAAATCAGTACTTGTTTTTCCATCAAAAATGATTCGAATTTCTGGCTTACCTAGCTTTTGTTAGTTAAAAACATCTGCTCAAACCAAAGCAATCCCTTGTGTTTTTGATTAAAGAAAAGTAAAATTATTTCTAAGTTTATAAATATTTAAATATATTTTTACCCCAATTTATTAAAACAGGATCATGAAAAGGTACTAAGTAGTTGAAATGAGCTAATAATCCATTTTAATGTTAATAATCAATTCCTTAATTAAGTCACGTGTTTCCTTTAAGTTTTACAATATATAAAATAAAAATAAAAACACACACAGACAAGCAGTATTATAAGCAAATCTGCGCAATTGTGTACATTTTGGGGGCGCTATATTTTTTCCCGCCGCAAAAATACAAACCTCAACGGTCGCGCAAGCAGTCATAGCACGAGCATCATCACGAAGACCAGCGAAGATCGAAGTCATCGATTATTTCTGTTTAAAGTTGTCCATTCTTATCTGGAATTCACTCCAGAAGGAAACATTAAAGTTATTTAAGTAATTTGGCGTTAAAAACAGCTTTTGGGTGGAGATGAACTACATGATATTACGGGCGCTTGTTGGTGAGTACGTAACGTTACATTTTTACATTTGTTCGAAGACTAAGTGGCAAAATGTTATTAGTTAAAGGGTTTTCTGTCATACAAAGGCTTTCATCCGTAAGATTTTCATCTTCTTTTTATAAAAACGAAATTCAATTTAAAGGCTCAAGCTGTGGTGGGTATATGCTACGCAAAAAGGTTTAGGCCTATTTGTCGTGACCTTTTTTTAAGTTTGAGTTTTAACGATTTAGTCATCTGTAGTAACTCTTAATGTAAACGTTCTTTATTTTATTAAGATAAGTTTCTTGACTGCTCGTGCTCGATAGATCGGATTGCATCGACTATGTTACTTGTTCTTGATCAAGATGTCGAATAATAGCTAGCTCAATCTCAAGGTAAGTTATCCCAAGTCCCACAACTGTGAAATAACAAACCAAAAATATTTTATTTATTCTATTTATTTTTTTGTAAATTGATGAGTTTTAACTTGGATGTCAGTATTATCCTGTCAGATCAGCCGAAGTGCAGTTTACAGCACACAAACATCTTTCAACTTTAATTTAACGTAAATTAGGCCTACGTGTTTTATTTTACTATATATATAGGCTATATATTGTTATTACAGCAGGCTTTCTTGGATATTAGCATTGATAACTTACATGTTTAAGTAAAGCTTATTTTGCTCAATAGATCAAATTGCAACCTTTGATCTCAGGTAAGATCTCAAAACCTTGGTCAGTTTGTGAAAACCATTAATATTGAGTGAAAAATTAACCACCGTTGCAAAATCAAAGTAAAAAAAATACCTTAATCCAATAGAACTATTGGTGCAATAAGCATTAGAAGTATAACATAGGCTATCAATCTTTGGGTTGTTGCGCCACCTAGTGGTTGTTTAATACCAAACTCAGTCCAAAAACGTTTCTCTGTAAAGATAGCTTGACTTGTTCTTTACAGTTTTTAACAACTGTCTATAGGTCTGGGACTCCAGTGTTTTTTTTTTTATAGTAATGGACAAATGGATATACAGTGAACATGTTTTCAGTAATGCAGTACTGATGCTGTTGCAACACAAAATGTCCGGAGCAAAAGAGATCATCATGCGAGCATTGGTGGTTCAGTGGTAGAATTCTCGCCTGCCACGCGGGAGGCCCGGGTTCGATTCCCGGCCAATGCAGTAGATCTTTTTGAAGATCTTTCACACACTTAAAAACAAATGTTTTTTTTTTAAATTTGTGTTCAAGTGTGTGGTGTTGAGACTTATAAACAGTGATCAATGTTCTGACCGCTCATTAATCCATAAATCACGTCACTGTATGGGACTTTCTATTGAGATCCCATTACATTTACTGTTCCAACAACAAAAATTTGATCAAATTGCATATTTAGTTTGATATTGTGCTAATTTCTATTTCAGACTCTGCTTAGAAATAACGAGTGCTTCAACGTAAGAGATTCAGATCAGGAGCCCTCAACATGAGAAGTGCCGCAATACATCCTTGAGGTAAGATTTGAGTTAAAACAGTATTATGTTGTCACTACAACACTGCAAAACTTGCTCTGCCTATTTTTTTTTTATATCACAACAAAATCTTTAAACAAGTTAAAAGTAGACATTGAATACAGTAACCCTAGTGTTGAAACAAATGGGCTCTGTGAGATGCGTAAGATCACTCCTCGTTAGTATAGTGGTAAGTATCCCCGCCTGTCACGCGGGAGACCGGGGTTCGATTCCCCGACGGGGAGATTACACTTTTTCTCCATGTGTATTCATAGGAGAACTCTCATTTTTAGACTCCTCTTTGTATATATAAACCTACGATCACTGAAAAATAACAAATTGTTTTATTTTTAAATTAAAGATAAAATCTCACTAGTAGATCATTCTACTTAAGAAAAGAAAAAGATACTTGCTACTCTTTTACTTGACTTGCTAAAGAAGTAACTTTAAAAGTACTTGGGAGACAAAAAAAAGTACTTGGACATAGGGGTGGGCGATCTTCCCATAATTTCATATCACAATCTTATAAGAAACAATCACGATCCACGATTTGAAACGCGTTCTTCCCAATTATGCAAATTTGGCAGTTCTGCTACCATTTTGTGGCTGAGTTGCTGTTGTTCCCAATTGCTTCCACTTTGTTATGATACCACTAACAGTTGAGCGTGGAATATTTAGTAGTGTGGAAATTTCACGAATGGACTTATATTGCGCTTATATATATATATATATATATATATATATATATGAATTAATATTTAAATAATATGAAAACAAATTAAATCTTTAAACTAAGACTTTTTCAGATTTTAGATTGTAACTTCTTGATTTTGTAATTGTATTATAGTATATTTCACAAATAATAATAATAATTTTTTTAAATATGAATAAAAAGAAAGTGTAGCCAACTGGGCACTCAGTAAGTCTGAGCGCACTGGGAATCATATTTTTTCAAATAAAGACAAGGTAACTCTAATTTTACATTCAGCACAGGGAAAATTACACGAATATGACAATGGGCAACTAAATATAGCGCAGCATAGTTTAAAATCAAGGGTTTAAAGTTTGTCCATCGTGCGTTCCACAGAGTAACACGTTCATGCGTGCTACAAATTCAGAATATCTGATGCAAGATGTGTAAAATTAAATGTTTATTAGATATTCAAAGATTTGTTTAAATTATATAAATGCGGTTTTGCTGAATGCTGATGGTAAATGAGAAAGTATTATAGCGTTTGCCTTTCTGTTACTAATAATATAAAAGAAATACTTTTTTCGTATATATTTTACTTTCTTTGTTTAACAGTTCTATCCAGTAATGTATTAGACAAAACTGTTAAACAGAGACCATAAACTAATGAAGACGGAGATAGGGAGCGCTGTGTGCTCAGCAACGTCAAAATAAAAGTCAGACGTGCCGCCAAAATAAAAGTCCTGCTATTACGATGACATATCAGATCGTGATCTCTACGATTCGCTTGAAAAGTAGATCGTGGGCGTCTTCAAGATCCATCACCATATAATATCGTCAGATCGCCCACCCCCACTTGGACATCAGTAGTTTAAAACAACACTACTGTGTTATTTTTGAGCACTGATTTTTGTGTTTGCTCTCCCAGGCCGGTTAGCTCAGTTGGTTAGAGCGTGGTGCTAATAACGCCAAGGTCGCGGGTTCGATCCCCGTACTGGCCAGTGTTTTTGTCTCTGCGACTGTTTCGTTGATATTTTAGCTTTGAAATTCTCATTTATAATAATACGAGGTAGAATTGAACAGGTCATGTGTGAATTTTTTTTTTGCTTACTGGCTAAAAATGAAAACTCAGGAACGCTTTACAAGGTTTTATTTGTTAACATTAGCTAATGCAGTAAACTAATAATGAGAAATATTTTTTACATCATTTATTAATCTTGTTTTATTTTTAATTTTCTGCTTTCTGTTTTCGTTTTAATTTATTTTGAGTTAGGTAATTTTGTTGTGTTTTTGTCATTTTTGTTTTTTGATATCATTAGCCTCATAGCATAATTGCCTAAGTAATATTTAAAAAAAAATGACTTAGGCAATTATGCTATGAGGCTAACGATATGTCTGTATAGCTTTTATTATTTTTTATTTCAATTTTAGCTATTTTAGTATTATCAAATACTATAAATATACTTTAGTTAATTTCACGTTTCTTTATTTTCGAGAAATAATTTGTATTTTTGAGATGTGTGTCTTGGCAGTTAGCTGAAATAAAATAAGTTTTATATTATATTTTTTTATATATTTGATTGGTAACAATTTACAATAAGGTTCATTAGAAAACATTAGTTAACTACCTTAGTTTACATGAACTAAGAATAAACAATACTTCTACGGCATTTATTAATCTTAGTTAATATTAATTTCAACATTTACTAATGCATTATTAAAATCAAAGGTTGTATTTGTTAACATTAGTTAATGCACTGTGAACTAACATGAAACAAACTATGAACAGCTGTATTTTTATTAATAAATATTAATAAATACTGTAACAAATGTATTGCTCGTTGTTAATTAATGTTAATTAATGTTAACTAATGAACCTTATTGTAAAGTGTTACCATTTTATTTTCATTTCAAGTATTTTTTTTAATGGTTTTAGTTAAGAGACCCACTAGGTGGCAGTGTTTATCAGTAAACCTGACATAAAACAATGCCAAATGCTTAAGTAGAAATGTCAGAATTTTGCTCTGGTCTTTTTCCACAGACTGGAACATCAGACAACATAAGCGAATCTCATTGATTCTGCAAAACAAAAAATCTTGCCCCGTGTGAGGCTCGAACTCACGACCTTCAGATTATGAGACTGACGCGCTGCCTACTGCGCCAACGAGGCCTGATGTCTAAGTGAGCAGTGTCTCCTCATGTTACACGAGCTTCTGATTTTCCAACTAAATCAGGTAAGGCTGAATTTTCAATTTCAGCTATAGTTATACTTCACAGATTTATGTGCACATCTACTACAATCCCAAAAGCTAGTTTGTGCAAAAATATTTGAGAAACAATTTAAACAATGAGATCCACGCGCTTCCACTAGAGGGAGCCAAAGCGAACGGCCTCTTTTCAAAGGTGGCCTTGAACAGGTCAGTGTGTTTTTCCAACCTAAGGTTTGTGTCAAAAAACCCCTTTTGATAAGAACACGGCGTCTCCGTGTGCCACGTTATCACATGCTGTAAGCAAATACAGTGTTAGTGAGCTCGTGTCTTTCTCTCTGTTCAGCACAGCTAGCTGTGCACTACACCGTTTGAAACATCATGTCAGGGCTTAATGCCTCGCTGGGCTACTTCTTAACTGTAGTAGGTGTGAGTGCGGTGGGAAGGGTGATGCTTGCACGATCGAGGCTGCGATGGGCTTTCCTCACCGAGTTTATCGCCGCATTCGCACTCGCCGCATGTCGACTTGAAGTGGACACCATTGCGGAGGTCGGTCAGTGGGCCGGGGCGCTTGGGCCTGACGTGGCCATCACTATGCTTTTCCTATCCATCACTATCCACGGCATCATCATGCAAGGCGTAAGCGGAAATCCATCGGTGACCTTAATGGGAATCCTCCAGAAAGACATCGGCGCAGTGGCAGGCGTCCTCAGCGTCGCGGCGCAGTTACTCGGCGCGCACTTCGCACTCGTAGTCGCCGGAAAGTACTGGGAAATGGAGCTGACTGACATGCACATGATCAAGAATCTGATGATGTCCGAGTGCAGTACGTCGCTGCGGGTCTCGGCGCTACAGGGAGTGCTAGCCGAAGCCCTCGGCGCCGTGACCTTTCACCTGGTTTACCTCGTCCTGAAGAGCCGCTCGCAGCTGCTGAGTATTCCCATATTCGCTCTGCTGCTGACGTTCATCGCATACGCAGGTGGGTTTGCTGTCGGACAGTTGTGGTCTGAATGATTACATTTAAAATGCATATATCAAATATTGTACATTTAAATGCGTGTATTAAATAGAAATTGTCGATTTAAAATGCATATATAAAAAATTAATTTTGTAATTTGAAATTCGTCTATTAAATACAAATACACATGTGACCCTGGACCACAAAACCAGTCTTATGGGTACATTTTTTAAAATTGAGATTTATACATCATCTGAAAGCTGAATAAATAAGCTTTCCAGTGATGTATGGTTTGCCGAGATACAACTATTTGAAAATCTGGAATCTGAGGGTGCAAAAAAAATCGAAATATTGAGAAAATCGCCTATAAAGTTGTGCATTTCTGTTGGTAATTGTGCTGCATTCACTCACAAAAATATTTTTTTTATATATATTTACAAAATATCTTCATGGAACATGATCTTTACATAATATCCTAATGATTTTTGGCATAAAAGAAAAATCGATAATTTTGACCCATAACAATGTTTTGTTGGCTATTGCCACAGATATACCAGTGCGACTTCTGACTGGTTTTGTGGTCCAGGGTCACATATTTGTAGATTAAAAATGCATATATTAAATAAAGATTGTAGAATTTTGAAATGCACATTAAATAAAAAATTGTGGATTAAAAATGCATATATAAAATAATGACTGCAATTAAAATGCATATTTTACACAAGGATTGTACATATAAAATACAGATATTGAATAAGGATTGTAGATGTAAAAAAAAATTTGATTGTAGATTTAAAAAAATTTAGATTTCAAATGCACATATTAAATAAAGATTGTAGATTTAAAATATATTAAATAAGGATTATGTATTTAAAATGCATATGTTACATAAATATTGTAGATTTAAATACATATTAAAAAAGGATTATGTATTTAAAATGCATTTATTGAATATGGACTAAATTCCAAATGCATATATTAAATGAAAGATTGAGATTGCAAATTCACATATTTAATTAAAGTTTGTAGATATAAAATAATGACTGCAATTAAAATGCATATTTTACACAAGGATTGTAAATTTAAAATACAGATATTAAATAAGGATTATGTATTTAAAATGAATATATTGAATAAGGATTGTAGATTTAAAATGAATGTATTAAATAAAAAATGTAGATTTTAAATGCATATATTACAATTATATACATTTAGATTTCAAATGCATATGTTAAATAAGGATTGCATTTTAGATTTAAACATTGAAGATTACAAATGCATATATTACATAAAAAATTGTCATTTCAAATGCATAAATCAAATAATGACAGCAATTAAAATGCAAATATTAAATAAGGATTGTAGCTTTCAAATGCATCTATTAAATACAGATTTAGAGTGCATATGTAAAATAGTAACTGCAATTTAACTGCATAGTTTACAAAAGTATGAAGATAAGGATTGTAGATTTCAAATGCATTTATTTAGGGGGAGGCTAGCACAAAATAAATTGCATATTTTATAATACACACTAAAGTTTTGTGTTACTCTGGAGAACATCTCGAGGCACAATGGCAATGACTTGTTGAAGTGTTATTTTTAATGCCTTCATCCTCACAAACTTCTCTCTCACACTAGGAAACAACTACACGTCTGGATATGTGAATCCGTCCCTCGCTTATGCGTTAACATTCACCTGTCCTGGACACTCTTTCTTAGCGTATTCTCTCGTTTACTGGCTCGGGCCTCTGATTGGTAAGTCCTTGTACATTTCAGAAATATTCATAAAATACCAAGTATTCAAATAATGCATTCAAACTTTTTAGTCAATGTGTGATGAATTTTACTGTTTAAATACCTTACACCATGTATTTTCCAGGCATGAGTCTCGCGCTCTTCCTGTATTTGGGAAACATCCCACTGCTGTTCAGCAGGAATCTACTTTACTCCAAGAAGGCACGTTTCCGGGTGCCCAAAGGAAAAACTTCTGAAGACTGACAGACATAAAAAACAGCACTGATATGGTCTCTTTGTAAACCATACTTTACCGTCACAAAACATATTATGGTTGAACGTTAAATCTGTTCGACTGGTTTAAGTTGCAACAAACCCCTAATGTTACGAAAAACACTGTTCATCACATCAGACGTCTACTGTAATTTATCCTGTTACACTGAGTAAAAATGTTGAGTTTGTTCTGCTGTTGTCAGATGTGAATTTTCTTCTAACACCAGGGATGGAAATTAGCACCCGCCACCAGCCAAATGCGGGTGATTTTGTGTTGTGGCGGGTAAACTCGCTTCACCTACCGGCCACCGTGGCGGGTAAATAAAAATATACTGTTTCACACAGACGGCGGACACTTTTAGAGGACATAAGTGTACGCTGAAATAAAGTCTTTCACCTCAGAAAAACGGTCTTTCTTGTCCTGTCGCGTCAGCCGTTATCCTGTTCTCGTAGCGAACACTCTTCAATTGCACGCGCAAATGTGGCGGCGCGCGCTGTGTATCGCCTCACTGTATATAAAGTGCAAAATAAACTACGAGCATGCAACGCCGTTACGTTGTAAATTACACAAAATAAAAGTAATGCAGGGATGATTTTCATACTATTCACCAGGAGCAGTTTCCATGGTTCATTAACAGTTATTGTTAATATTGTGTATTCACCATGGTAACTGTCGTTTCCATATTAACCCCAAAATGCCACTTTATTTTTCTTTGTGTTATTTTTTATATTTTTAAATGACTCTAGTGGCTCATACCAACATTGTATTAACAAAAACTAGTTTGGGACTGCTATTTAATAGCTTTAGCATATGCCTAATATTTATTTATTAGTACTAGTCTTTACTATTAGTCATATTCTTACAATTTATGTTAAGTAAAGGGGGACAGTACTTGTGTGTGTGGAAATAGCCGGTTTCAATAAAACTACTTGTGACGTCATATTTGGCTTTGACTTTGACTGAACATTTGCTCTCACTTTGCGGAAAAAATATCGGGATATATATCGTATATCGATATTCAGCCTAAATAATCGGGATATGACTTTTGGTCCATATCGCCCAGCCCTAGTTTCATTGTTGGGACTAAAAACCTAAAACTGGAAGCCATAAAAGACCACGAATCATTCAAATGCCACATCCAGGTAAAAAAGAGAAATAAATATAAGAGAGAAAGAGAAAATGTCAGTATTTCATTGAGACTTGAGATTAAATAAACTGCTTAAGTATTGTAGATCTTGTAGTATTAATTTTCACATGCAGTTACACATTGTCGGTTAAAAACAAGAAAGTGGCTGGTAAAAACATTGAGTGGCTGGTAGATTTTGAAATGGACAAAAAAGTTAATTTCCATCCCGGGAAGGCGTTCCGGGCATGTCCCACCGGGAGGAGACCCCGGGGAAGACCTAGGACACGCTGGAGAGACTATGTCTCCCGGCTGGCCTGGGAACGCCTCGGTGTCCCCCCGGAAGAGCTGGAGGAAGTGTCTAGGGAGAGGGAAGTCTGGGCATCCCTGCTTAGACTGCTGCCCCCGCGACCCGGCCCCGGATAAGCGGTAGAAGATGGATGGATGGATTTCGATTTTGGCTCCCAACCATCACCAACATAGTACAGTCGAATAAAAAAGATTATTTTGCCATGTTCTGTTTTGCACGAACGCTCTTATTTTGTCTTGTGTTTTGAATGACACACGCACGCGCACATCTGCTCTCAGCTTGAATGTTTAAAATAACAAGACTTAAAAAGAAGTAAAAATGATGAACTTTAGTTAAGATGCAATGCTGGCCCGATTGTGCAAGTGACAATTCCGTCATGTCCCGACTCCTAAACGCGAGAGTGTAGTTTCGATGCTTGCCTCGTCCAACCCAGTTTGAGCGACCGAGAGAGAGAAGACGCAGCACCGCTGAACACTCACTGAAGCAATTCTTGGAGAAAGTTTTAAAATGATTGATTTGATTTTATAATCTGTGTGGATTAATTTAGGCTACTCGAACAATCTACTTGCTGAAGTGAATCAATGTTTGCGGGGGAATTTCCCGCATTATAAGTGGTAGACCTGCGGGAATTATTCAAATACTTATTGAAGTATTATCTGTTATATTATTTATTTTAATAGTTCAAAAAGTACAATATATGTTAACCCCCTGAGGTCGGCGGTATCGCCGGCGATACCAGCTCGCTTTTTTTTTATCAGTGTAAAAGAAACTCATAAATACTCTGTTGATTTTCCATAGGAGTTTCATACATCAATCGATTCTGTTAAATGTGTATTATTTTTCTGTATACTCACAATAAAAACAAAGTGTTGTGCTTTTCGCCAAATTAAGAAAAATAATCACGGAGCGAGTTCTGCCTTCTCTCTGTCCGTGTAGTCCATTCTGAAACGCGTCCGAAAATGAATCATAACTCAGCGAATACTTCTCACACAGGCACGTGATATATGTCTTTATGAAGCTTGAAATCTCTTCTTTTAAATGAAGTAATTAATAAAAAAAACAAATGTTTTCAACTCATGTAATCCGTTTGAAAGCAAGGAGAGGTACCGTTTTTTCCTTCTGCCTAATTATCTCTATAATGAACTGAGGCCGCCCCGCCCCCGGCGCTATTGACATGGTAAATAGTTTAGGTGATCTATGCTTCGCACCCGCCCCCCGATCAATGCCTTGAAAACACGAAGTTTCATCAGATCAGATTCACTGATAGTTCATCGCGTTTAGAGAGGATGGCGCGTTTCTCCGGTAAAGACACTCTTCAGATGATTCTGGACAGCGAGGAATAACTCACCTTGGCTTTTCCTCAGAGGAAGATTGTAACTCAGACGAACGGCAGCATGTTCAAGAGCGAATTGATCACGCCGAGTAAAGACCGAGTTTTCACGTGAGTAAATACGTGAACTCAAGTGGTCTAGTGGTAGAACATTTGCCTAGCGTGTCAGAGGTTCTGAGTTCGAATCCGCACTCATATAGTTTTTTTTTTTTTTTGTCAAATCAGATTATGTTTATCAGTGGTTGTATATCAGGCAGAGACATGTGTGTGTGTGTATTTTGTTTTGTAATTTCACTGGAACGAAAAGAGAGTCTCCACAACGGATTGAAGCGCGCGTCCGAGTGAAGACTGCGCGAGCCTAAAACAAACACAGTATCCGCGTCTGACTCGCGGGAATCCACGGCGCAAACCTGTGAGGGGCTGTGTTTTCTCGTTTATATTCCTTTTAGCATTTTAGCATTTATATTCCTTATAATAAAAATGAAAGACCTATGTTACAGACATATGAAAGACAACATTTCGTTGATTAGTTTTGGATAGATTATACATTTTTACTGTAAAATATCTGCCACCTCAAATAAGCTTTTATTTGCCAATTTTTTTGTCAAAAATAATCAAATAATCAATCAAATCCTTAACTTTGAAATATGTATGATAAAATGTATACTTTAGTTTGTACAAAGAAAGATTACACTTGAATTGTTGTTTATTTAAATATTTACAAGGTAGATGTAAACAAACTATTAAAAGGTAAATATAAGCCTTTTCTTTAAATAATTTTTATTGTGTTTTATTAGTGACAAATTTGGGGAGAAGATAAATATTCCAAAACTGAAAATACAGTATGAGAATTAACTGCACAATTACATGTTTTCCTTGGCTATTATAGGCCAAATTGCAAGCACAATATGTGGAAAAATAAAAAAGAATTGAGATGCTTCCAACTGTTGCTCTTGCATTCTTGTGGCTCAGTGACTCACCTGAATGAATGGCTCATTAAGTATGCGGTCCTCAGGTGTGAACCACTACATATGCATGATCTGTGACGCCCACTCCGCATATGGCCTTTCCAAACAGAAAGTGCTTTGCAAAATTCAAATCAATGTATTGTGTTATGTGAAGGATTAGGCAGGGTGATTTTCACATAATTTTGAAGAAAAAACACTAGGCGATGACATCTATTAGACAAAAGTCTTATTGGCACATATTTAGTGTGTGTTTTGTGGTCTTATTTCAGAAACTTTAGTTTTTAGTTTTTTCAATAACCACGCATAAACATTATTCTCTCAAAAATGCAGACATGTACATTCTTGTTGCTCACATATTATGGTAGCCCTGTTTGTGCTAAATAGTGTGTAATTTTTTTTTGCCATTACTATGTTTATAAGCAACTGAAAAAAGCACAAATGTCAGGGCATGTCAGAACATCTCAAGGACCCCAAAAACACCTCAGACCCCAGAGGGTTAAAATTTAGATTTTTTTTTTAAAGTGTAAATTGCAGGTTAACCACCACAACCAATTAATGTGTAAATTAAAGTGCTCAATATGTATATATGTAAAAATTTCTGTCTTAAAATGCGTTAAAATAACATTTATTGGGGTTTCTTCAAAGGTAGCGTGTTTTTTACAGTGACTGGGTGATGACGTCATAAGAGGCACTCGCAACCCATACTCTGCTAGGTTCCTACTGCTTGTGGCTTGACTATGGAGAACGACTGGGAGACTGATAACATTAGGGAACAAGCCAAAGTCTTTTCAAAATCTTGTCGTCATGTAGAATAGCAAGGAGGGACAACGACTGAAGACATTATTTACTTACATGGTGTCAGTAGTCCTAATCAGAGCTGTAGAGTTGGCACAGGCACAAGAGTTGGCACAGGCACAATGGCGCTTTGCCGGCATCTGCTGACAGAACGCGATATTGTCAGTGCTAAAACGCAACTTAAAAAGTACCAACTTTTCATATTATATTATATAAAAAAACATACAAAACAATGGTGTGTGGTTCTTATCTTTATGTTTAATAAGCACATTGCATTATCTTCGTGAAAAATTTAACCTGCAATTTACACTTTAAAGAATTGTTGAAAGGTGTCTTTTCAATAAATGCAACATGTTCCCAAAAGACATGTGAAATAATCGTGTTACGTAATCGTGATTTCAATTCTGACCAAAATGATCGTGATTATGATTTTTCCCATAATCGAGCAGCCCTAGGTGGCACTATACTTTAGGACCTGTTTGCTAATGAAAAAGAGTGGGAGACTAAGGGAAAAAGATATTTGCAAATAAAAGTACATGGTTGAGTATCTAAGGCACTTTCACAAAACATTGCAACTATGTCACATTGTTATAATAGCTACAATAAAAAAAAATTTTAGTCTTCCAAACCTGCTGATCTTCTTCATTCCAGCCTGTTTAGAGAATATAGAATAAACCACATCTCATCAATTTGAAAATGCACTTGCAAAACACAATTAAGTGCTGATAAATAAAAAATATTAAACATTTTAACATGACATTTGCCGAAAAAAGCTTTTCTACACTTCAAACAACAGTAGCCATGCCACTGCTTTGCAAACTCTTGATTTATGTAGTTTAGATTCCTAAAATAATTGCACAAAATAAAATTACAGTTTTACAGATTATTGTCTAACTCAAGTAATTTTGAACCAAACATTATATATATATATATATATATATATATATTTTTTTTTTCTTAAGTTATGCTTGAAATGAATTATCTATTGGTAGTTTTATCTTAAAGCCCAAAGTATACTTTGTTTTTTTATGCGTACGCTAAGGACAAACGCTATCAAATGGAATATACTTTGAAAAGCCGTGCGTTCGACCATACGCATATGCTAGGGTACGCATAAAAACAAAGTATACTTTGAGCTTCATTCTTTCTAATAACATCATTTTGTAGGTTTTAGTTATAGTTTCAATTAACTACGAAAACCTGCTTAAGTGATGAAAGTGGCATCAGAAATAATTTCTTTCCCATCCAGCTTGGTGAGCACTAGTAAATAATTTGTATTGTTCGTAGACTATTTTTAATCAATAAATATGCAGTTTGAAATCTCTATTTCAATGTAATTATTTAAAGGTGCAGTACGGGATTTCTGAGTCGCTCAGACCTGCCAACCTGTACGCATTTCGCGTAGTGGGATACGCATTTTGACCTCAAAGTACGCTGGTACGATTTGTCACTCTAAACTACGCAAAAACCTGGTGACGCCTCTGTGTACGCAAATCAAGCAACAACAAAAGAAGAAGAGTTCGACCAATCATAGCGCTGGGTTCATTCCCAAAAAAGCAAGCGGGGATGATTGACAGATGCGTAAGGCCTATCATTAAAGAGAGACTGAAAATTGACACCAATAAAGAATCCCGCTCGATCCCCCTTCCACTCCCGCCGTCTGACGGATTTAAGCGAGGACAGTACAGTACTTCTGTACTTCACGGTACTTCTGACTCCTGAAGGTAAACGGCCTGGGGTGGATGTGGAAAGTTGAAATATTGTACTGAGTTAACTTAATCCTCTGATTCGATGATCACATGGAGTGATCGCACAGATTATCTTAAAATACTCTGTCATTCGTGGTCACTCAGATAAGAGGAAGACATTATTCAGCCATGCAAATTATAAAATGCTCAAGTAATGCTGAACAATAAATCTAAGTAAATTTGAAATCGCTTTGGCTTAGTGATTATGAAAGTGCTGTGATTTGTGGATTACCGATGAGCGCGAGTCTGGAGAAAAAGGCGTTTATTCATTCATTCTCAGTGTTGAGAAACGTAGCCTGCATGTGTTACGTTATTGTGTTAATAACTAAAGTACCTAATTATGTTACTTTTTTTGTATGAAAACTAGCGCGTTAGTTACTTATGGATTAAAAAGTACTGTTGTATCAGTGCTGCGCGAGCTCTCTCACAAACACGGATGCGCGCACACAGAGAGAGAAGATGTTTAAATTTTGTTCTTGCTTGTGTTTTTTTTTCTGTCAAAATGTCAGAAAGCATTTTGTATTATCCATCCGGGTTTTTAAAATTCGTTAAACGACGGACGTTTTACTATTAACACAGCCCTCATTATATGTCGGATTCGTCTAACTTATACTTGATGTTATTTTTAGAATAAGTGATTAGTTTTGCTATTATTGGACTCCTTTCTATTCATTGTCCACTGTTTTGTAGAAATATGTTATAATCCCACAGCTTTTTTCTGTGGGATTTAGTATCATATTTGGATATAGAAATAATAAATTAAGTAGCTTATCTTAAATGTACACACTCCTATGTTTTTTTGTTTTGTTTTTACTGTTTTCTAGGGGTTTCTTAATTTTAGACCAGTTGACCAGCACACATTATATGCAATGCAATATAATGCATGTACTCCCCATATCACTACAAAATATCACTAACACTGGTGAATAAGTGTGAGGAACAGTAAAGGCAGTCCCAAACTAGTTTTTGTTAGAAGTTTGTAATTTTGTATGAGCCACCACAGTCATTAAAACATAGAAAATATCAAAATAAGAGGAAAAATAAATGGGTATTTTAGAAACTACAATACGTAATATGAAACTACAGTTACTATGGTAAATACACAATACTAACATGAACTGTTGATAATACATGGTAATAATATACATTTATCCCCTATCCCACTGATGCTACTCAGAAAATAATTTCAAGGTTGGCAGGTCTGGTCGCTATTGAAAGTGGATCGGGCCGAGCACCAAAACACACTCGTAGCCAATCAGCTGTAAGGGGCGTGTCCAATCATGAGGGGGGAGGTGCCTGTGTCGCATAGCATGTTTGTGAAATTGGGGGCGGAGCTATCAAGAAAGGGGTGTGATCCTTTTGATTTAAAATATCAACAGTGTTTTTCAGAAATCGCTAACTGCACCTTTAATGTAATGTAATTATTTATTATAAATTATGCCAGTATAAATTGGTAGTTAAAGTAGGATTGTAAATAAAGACACATAACAACAGTTTTCGGGTGTTATTACTTTGACTGAATATATACGTACATGTTAAAATGCTGATAATGCGGTTCTACAATTATTATTATTACTACATACTTGGTTCTACTGAAGCTGTGATCCGATTGGTCGTCTCTGCTCTGGTGGGTGTGGCTACTGTCACTGCAGTGGTTTATGACAGCAGATCTGAAGGAGTTAAATAAGACAGGAACGCACCGACACCAGGAGGTTTCTAATTCAGGGTAGCCGCGGGGTCTTAAAAGTCTTAAAAAGGTCTTAAATGTCATGTTCCTAAATTAAGGCCTTAAAAAGTCTTAAATTCCGTTGTCCAAGTCTTAATTTTTTTAATGAAGGTCTTAAATTTCATTATACTAGCCTATTTATTCAAAAAATTCAACAGGGTTTAGTGTAACGTCAGAGAACGTCTCAAACAATAGTTTGGGTTTTCGCGCCGGCGGCAATGGAACAACATTCTAATCAATCAGTCGAGAGGAGAGACATCATGGGGAAGTGTCGTTCGGTTCGGTGTACGCATTTTCAAAACGAACGGTTCGTTGGACCATTTTTCCTGCCGACCAAAATTTCATTATTTCAAATGTAGGCGCGTTGCGCGTGGCAAGCGCGCTCATAATGTAAGAGACGCCGGCGCGACCACAACATTGTCCAACATCAAATGTGCAAACGTAATGTAAGCGGAACGAAACTGGGCTACTCGTTATTGTGTGGTTGAAGGACCGCTTATCAGTTTGGACCAGTGCAGCGCGAGCGATCTTGATCAAGCGACACTGTTACACAGCAGAGGTAATAAGAGATCCAGTAAATAAATCATTTGAATTCGCCACAGAAGTAATAACATCGCTGTGAGATCTAGTGAGAAACATTTCTCCGTTATTAACGGATCAAACAGCGCGTGGAAGCCAGGAAGAAACATTGTGCCATGAATGAACTATCGAGCGTCCACAGATCAGCAACATTCACCATGGATTTACTGTAGTAACACTAACTGCAACCATGGAAGTTTGGCAGGAATAGTAGGCTATAATGCTTTCAAGTAACATTACGGTGGTTTTATTTTGACATTATGAATACAATTGCTCCCCTCAAATTTTAATCTGAACTAAAAATAGACCTTTGTTTATAACTACTACAATATTAGGTTACATTTCATTTTTTTCCAAGGTGCTGTTTTGTTTATGCTCCTAAGAAGAGTCTATTATAGCTCCATCATTGGTCAAAGTGTGTTAGTTTTAATAAATAAAAAAAAAAAAAAATTTTTAAAAAAATTTATCTGGCATTTATTTATTTTTGCTGTATCGAAAACGTACCAAACCGTGACACAAGTGTATCGTATTGAACCGAACCGTGAATTTTGTGAACCGTTACACCCCTACTATCTATATCTCTCTTACCTGTCTACCCCTCTGAAGCAATGGTTGAAGCAATTTGAATGCTGAGAAACTTTACTAAGACGATTTGTAAAGTTAGTTTATCTGTTTATTGTTATGAATGTTTGATATTTACCAAAAACATCACTTTGCAGTGTGTTGTTGAATGAGTTTTTTTTTTATAATAAATGTATTTTTAATTAAAACATTTGTTAGTAATAGTCATTATTGGGATTTGATCTGGTGTTTTACGACTGCATAATGGGTGCGATGTAGGTCTTAATTTTCATTAAAGTGGTCTTAAAAAGGTCTTAAAAAAGTCTTAAATTTGGGGTGATCAAACCTGGGGAAACCCTGTAATTGAGCCTGCAGATCATAAGATCAGTGATTTGGCATTATTCAGTCCCTCCAGGAAAACACGATTATGCGATCGCATAATTCAATGCATAATCAGCCAAAGTCTGCATATTTATGCGGGGGCCACATTTTTTCAAATACGCCGACACCTTTTCCGCATAAATTGCCGATTTCCGCACGCAAAATATGCGGGGCTTGCATGATTTCATAATCCCCGCATTTTCGTTGCAAAAAAGTCACATATATCTTAGCAGAAAGTTGAAAAAATTTGCATTTACTTCACACAAGTGCAGCCATTTTCCCCTGTTGCCATGGGAACGTTATGAAGTGATGCAATTACGCGACGTGAACATCATTAATTTATTCATTTTTACAGAAGTTGTATCTTTTACAGAAGTTGTATCTTTTACAGAAGTTGTAAGTTGCATATTCCTTTTGTAAAGCCACAGAACTTGTTTGACTCATCAATGTTTTGTAAGTTTGAGGGTATGTGTTTATTAAGGTCTGAAATAAAACAAGATGAGAACTTAAATATTCCCAGCACTTTCTGTGATGTAGTATGCTTGCTTATCATAGGAAGTAATAAGAAATGACTCTACATTAAGGTAGTAGCCTAGTGAGAACAGGGTGTTGGGGGAATCACTCTTTTTCTCTTTTTCATCAAACCACAGTATTTGCAAGTTCCCGCAATTTCACCGCATAAAATTGCATAAATATCCCGCATATTCCATCGCATGTTTTAAGAAAACGAGCCGCATAATCAAGGATTTTGCCCGCAACAATCACAAAAAAACTTTTTCTGGAGGGGCTGATTATTATTACTACATATTTTCTTGGTTCTGGGTTAGGTCAAATTTCTGGGTTAGTGTGAACAGCAGTAGCACACAGTTAAACTAGGATATAAAGTCACACTAGGGCCTCAGTAACTACTAGTTAGTGTGTAACTTTTGTTTATCTGTATACTTCAAACCACATGTATAAGTATTCATTAGTATCAGTTTTTATCACCAGAGAGACGTTAGAGTTCCAGTGAGTAAAAAGCTAATCCTTTGCATCAGAATCAGTTTGTAGATTTGTATCATTGTGGCTGCTGATATTTCTTTTATATTATTTCTAGAAAAACTTGGAAATATGAGGAAGCCTAATTTTGGCTTTGGAGGCATAAAGGTTGAGAACCACTGACTCAACTACAAGAACTTTAAAAGAATATATATGCATTGGAGCTCATTAGAGACTATTTTTAATAGACTAAACAAGTGTGCAAAAAGTAAGGCAAAGTTACTTTAACGTTTTTATAATGTGAAGCTCTATATGTGGCACACTGCCATTTGTTTAATTAACTGCCTTTTGAAATTGTTTAAATATACATAAAGTTATTTTTCCTCCAGGAGTCGCTCGACATAATAAATGTAATAAAACATGGAGAGACTCTTGAACCTCAGAGTGAGAAAACTTTATTGATAAAGGCAAGCAAATACATATGACAAATAGATGGCTGTAGTAATAAAGTATAAACAACAAAGCCTTTTAAATGATTTTTTTTTTTAATTCTGATACTGAAGGAGAAAGAGCAAGCAAATAATAATCAGTATTTGTTATGACAAAAACACTTGAAGCACCATTAAAGTTCAGCATTCTGCTTTAGATTTAAGCACTTCCTGAAAAAGATGAACATATAGAGGGATACATTTATAAATCTCACAAATATTAATACACGAAAAATCTGTTTGTGAGAAATGACATCATGTACCTGATGTGTGAATATGTGCTTGATCTCGTTCAGCTCTTCTGGATCTGATCTCATAAACCACAAGAATTAAAGTAGCCACGCCCACCAGAGCAGAGAGGACCAATCGGATCACAGCTTCAGTAGGACCACAAAAGTGGACAGAGTCTGAGGAATAAACACATCAAACTGAGATCAGATCAGTCAAAAAACACTAATATTAGTGCCGACATCAACTAATATCAGCGCTGGCGTACCTGCACATGTGTGACAGAGTTGAGTGATGTCCAGATGTGTGGTCTGGTGGCTGATGGGATTGTTCAGCACACAGCTGTAGGTGTTTTTATCCTGATATTCCACTTCCAGAGGGAGAGAGAGACTGATGCTGAGATCAGACGCACTGATGCTGGACAATACACTGATTCCTTTGTACCAGGAGAGAGTCACATGACTCACATTCACCACTGATGAACACACCAATGAACATGATGATGATGAAGAACAGTGTGAAGAGTTGATGACAGGAACAGGCAGACGAGCTGAAAACATCAGAGAATAAAGATAAATGAGGATGAATGAAGATATTCAAGCAGAGGAAGAAACATCGAGAGGAACTGAGATGATCAAAAGTAGAGCATTTAAAACAGTTGAATAGAAAATTAAATATAAACCTGCTGTTAATGTAAAAGAAGAGTAAAGGAATTAGTCTAATTAAGTCACGATAAGATACTTCTTTAGATCTAGCTGTAAAAAATACAACATGTGAAACTGATATTTAACTCACCGTAGACAGTGACACCAACACAATAAAAATCAAAGCCAGGAACTCTGTTGATCAGTAGATAATAACGTCCAGTATCTTCAGGTCTGGTGTTTGTGATGATCAGAGATCCAGTTTGTTTGTCCAGCTTCAGTCTGTCTCTGAATCTCCCATCAAGAACATCATCATATACAGCGATTCTGTCGGTCCGTTTATTGATTTCTGCTATTAAAGTGTTTTCAAACTTCCACTCAATCAGATCCTCATCCTTCATTTCAGGGTTTAGAGAGACTGAATCTCCCTCCGTCACTGACACTGAATCATCAAACACACAGAACAAACAGAAACAGGGTTTGTCACAGATAAACAGATTATAATAACCATATCATAAAACAGCAAAAATAAACAAAATGGTGTATGAATTCATTTCAATTTTGTCATTACAAAAACGGTGTAAATGTTTTTGAACTCACCAATGACAGTGAGAGAGAAATAAACATATTGAGTCTGTAGTTCATATTCTCCAGCATGTTTAATTGTGGTGTTTGTGATGGTCAGAGATCCGGTTTGTTTGTCCAGCTTCAGTCTGTCTCTGAATCTCCCATCAAGAACATCATCATATACAACGATTCTGTCGTCCTTTACATTGATTTCTGCTATTACAGTGTTTTCAAACTTCCACTCAATCAGATCCTCATCCTTCATTTCAGGGTTAAGAGTGACTGAATCTCCCTCCGTCACTGACATTTCAGCTGTATCATCAAACACACACATAAAGAACAAACAGAATTGGGGTTCAACACAGATTAAGACAGTAATTTAACAAAAGTAAATGGTTTAAAATTGACATTTGAAGTGTATATTATCATCAAACAACAGAAGAAAAATTGACTTTGAATTAACAGTTGAATATTTGTGCTGATTAAAATATAAAACAGGTGCAACTGAAATTAAACTCACCGTAGACATTGAGACTGAATCTCTTTCTCACACTGTTGATCTGTAGATCATAAACTCCAGCATGTTTAATCGTGATGTTGGTGATGGTCAGAAATCCAGTTTGTTTGTCCAGCTTCAGTCTGTCTCTGAATCTCCCATCAAGAACATCATCATATACAGCGATTCTGTCGTCCTTTACATTGATTTCAGCTATTACAGTGTTTTTAGCCAGAAACCTCCACTGAATCATGTCATCATCCTTCATTTCAGTAAGATCAGGGTTTAGAGTGACTGAGTTTCCTTCCTTCACTGAACTCCTCACCCCTTCATCATCACCAAACACTCCTGAAGAACAGAGTTTTTCACAGATTAAAGCTTTAAAATCACATGATGTTTGATGAATCTTCACTAAAATACTTTCATTTAAATGTGAAGTTAATAATATTTTGCAGCAGTAAAGAAAAAAGATTAATGAAAAGAGAAATAGATTTATATATGGAACAATAACAACAAAAAAAACTTTTACTTTAATGTTTAATGTCACACTAAAACTAATGCTGTTGAGTATCTGAGCTTCAGATTTATAAAATTTTATATATATATATATATAAAAAGTTGGCACACAAAGCCTACACAAATGAAATATGCATTAAAAATTAATCATTCCCTCAAGGATTTAGCAGGACTTTTTTCAGATTTTTGTGGCCTAAAATGACTGATTTTGCGCCAAAGTAGTCGATTGTCGAGTTCACGCGCATAGGTTTAGTACCTATGATCACGCGCGTGAACTCGACAATCGATTACTATGGCCTTCCACCGAAAACAGGATGTAAATACAGGTATTTGCGCTGGCTGAATAAACATCATTTTTATTCATATCTTTCACATCTACTGCAGTCAGATTAACCCGCGTTCACCCCGAAGGAATCACTCACATGACCTGTGCACTTGTAATGACACATCAAGGATGTTAAGAGGCTAAAATCAGGTTTAAAACTTGCCCCATTGAAGTCAACAGGGTGCAAATTTTAAAAAGAGGATAACACGGTGTAGGAAACACCGATTTTTGTCATTGTTCTCTGTACTGACAGCACTCCAAATGTACAAAAAAATTTGCTCAATGTTAAAATTGACCGGAGTTCTCCTTTAAGAACCATTGGACTCTGTAATTTCTAAAAGGAGAACACTGATAATAATTTTAAAATATTATCTTTTGTCCTGTAGCCCATCCCAGCCTTGTGCAGGTCTACAATTTTATCCCTGATGTCCTTACACAGCTCTCTGGTCTTGGCCATTGTGGAGAGGTTGGAGTCTGTTTGATTGAGTGTGTGGACAGGTGTCTTTTATACAGGTAACGAGTTCAAACAGGTGCAGTTAATACAGGTAATGAGTGGAGAACAGGAGGGCTTCTTAAAGAAAAACTAACAGGTCTGTAAGAGCCGGAATTCTTACTGATTGGTAGGTGATCAAATACTTATGTCATGCAATAAAATGCAAATTAATTACTTAAAAATCATACAATGTGATTTTCTGGATTTTTGTTTTAGATTCCGTCACTCACAGTTGAAGTGTACCTATGATAAAAATTGCAGACTTCTACATGTTTTGTATGTGGGAAAACCTGCAAAATCGGCAGTGTATCAAATACTTGTTCTCCCCACTGTATCTCTCAGTCATCATTGTAGGCCAGTTGCCAATGATAGAGCTTTCATCTTAAAACTAAGCATTTAAATATCATCTTACCAAGACATATTACTTGGAGATATAGAGGGACAAATGATATTTATATGCATTTTATGTAAGTAGTCTGCTATACTGTTATAAAGATCTCATTGATTTACATTTTTGGTCATATAACAACTGCACCAAATTGCTATTTTTTTCTCAGTTTGGGTTTGAGCTGTTTTTCTTCTCCATATTCTCACTATATCATATATGGGCCATTAAAGCTTGGTGTATCAAATATGACAAAACAAAAGCAAACTTTTTACTTTTATATTTTGTCTGAAAGTTTTTTTTTTTTTAAACTGTTCCATTAAAAATTATTTTCTGATATTATTTAACTATTTCATTTATAAAGTAGTAGCAGTTGTGTTTACAGGGGTAACCCTGGAAACCGCAATATTACTGAATTTACATACGTCACTAGTTGCATCTCGCTCCTCGTCCATTTTGGTGTTGTTTACAAAGTGCGCGAGCCTCATTTATGTAGCATACAGACACTGAGTGACATAATTTCCATCAATCGGTTTAGTTTATCAACAGAGCGTGCACGGTCGTGTGTGTGTGTGTGTGTGTGCAGTAGTAGTGTGCGATATACAGTGGTTACATACTGTAAAAACGAATCGTGGTATTGATATGTTAAGACTGCCGACTCTATAGAACAGTTGCAAGGAAAACTAACTTTACCGCGCTCCGAGAGCCCTCTAGTGGTCGGGTGCATTTTTGTTGTGTTTCGGCTTTATTTCGTTGTGTTGTACATTTTCCGTTGTGTTGTGGATTCATTTCGTTGTGTTGTGAACTTATGTTTTCTTTTTAAATTTCGTCGTGTTGTGCACTACTGGGCCACCGTAGTTATGGCAAGCCAAGAGGTTCAGAATTACGCTACAGATTAATCGCGTTTACACTAGGGATGCACGATATATCGACCACATATTGATATCGGCAGATAAATGGTCATTTTTTATGTTATCGTTATCGATCCGATAAGAAAATAAGGCCGATATATCAAAGCTGATAGATAATAGATTGTATACTTCAGTTGAGAGATGCGCGCTGTTCGCCATTATGGTTTTGTATGATTGGAATCACTTCGAAAACGAAGATACAGTTCAGTGCAACATGTGCAGCACAAATCTGTCACATAGGCTTCATAACACACCTGTAAAAGAATGTTGTGAATTCGTGTTCGCCAGTGTTTCAGCGCGACGAGCGCATTGTGGCGGAAAGAGCGCGTATATGGAGTTAAGCCTTCATGACAAACACAGCCAAGTTCGCTTGAGCATTCGCAGCATTTTGTGCCATTGTAAGTTGTAATATGTTAATTATGTGTGTATATATCTGATTAATCTAATATAGGATGCGTTTGGTTGAGTTAATGAACCAAAGTGACAACAATGTAAGTGCTTAATTGTAGCCTACCGGTGATCATCTTTTACTTTAGCGCGCGCTGCTCAAACAGCAATGCACATTTATAACTATAATTGGGACTGTCACACTGCCATTATAATGAGAACATTATTGTAATAAAACGTTGTGAATTCCCTGGGTTTAGTTGCCGTGTTTCAGCGCGTTGTTGTGGGAATAGCGCATCCAGAACAGGGATTACACGTTCTGACCAGCACAGTTAAAGGTTGTATCAGTGATTTCAGGTCCAACAAGGAAAAGAATCCAGGTCGCTTTAAGATGGCACAGGCGAGGTGGTTTGAAGCATTTTCAAGGTGCATTTTTAAGCTTTTCCAGCACCTTACAGATGTGGTATATTACATATTTACATACATATATGTACTTCTACAGTCATTCAATAAAATGTAATCAAAACATTGTGCAAATCAAAACAAATCAATTTGAGTTGACCTAAAGTTCCTTCATCTCCTTAAAAAAAACTATCTTTTTCTCACAGCTTGAATAATACGCTGGGCAATCAACGAATCATCTTTGAAAATCAAAATATCAGTAACTTGAGTTGTAGATGTCCTTTATTTGCTTGAGTTGAAAAAAACTGCAATAAACAACACAAAATAGTGCAGAAATGATAACTGGTCTATCCAAGGTTAGGCCAAACAAGCCCTCTAATATGGAGTGTCCTAAAGTTCCTTCAATTTATTAGCGGTGCCGCGATTAGTCGACGTAATCGACCATGAAAATTAGTCAACGGCAATTATTTTAGGCAACATGTCGTTTTATTATTGACCGCCTATTTATTTTTGGTCTCCCGTCTCAAACGGCTCACTGTAATTGACCTCCACACACCAGCCTGTGCGCGCCCTGCTGGTTAATCCGCTATCCTCTTTCTTCCCCCTCCCCCTGCCTTGAAAAGGAAAAGACAACGTAAGTATATGATTATTAATGAAACGGCGAGCTAGTCTGTACTGTTTATTAAGTACAACGACTGTCTTTGGATGTTAAACAGGCCACTTAGACTTTGGCAGTAATGTTTATGTTTTAAACCCCGCCATGCGAGTGTAAACGCGAGCAGCATAGCAGCGTGCCTGCCTGCCTTCAGCGCGATTCATTACGCCGGTTTCACACTGCACGCATTAGCAGAGCGTATATTCAATCAAATGACCTTCAGCAATTTAAATAGAAAACAAATCTCCAAAAACAAAGATGAACCAAAAGTTATATAAACAAAATGAATAAAATTAGCTTCTTGACAAGTCTTTTCTCTTAAATGTATTTGAAGAAAAAATATATATATTTTATGTTTTGGCCCTTCAGTTGAGTTCAAAATAAAATGGACACAACGAAATAAACACTTGATTTTTTTATTTTTTATTAGTCGTTTAGATTAGTCGACTACTCGAAAAATTCACATCATCCTTCATTATTTTCTTTTTGGCTTTCATCTCTGTTATCTCCACCATTAGTCCTTTCCTCTTCTGTGCCTTCTGCTCATCTTGCTCTAGGCGTCTTTGGTCATCAAGATGCATGTGATACTTTCTGCCCTCCAACACATGGTCATGAATAACCCGCTGGTCAATCAATCAATCAATGCTCTTTGATGTTCTCCACCATCACCTCCCGGTTGATAGAAAACCCTCAATAGAGGCTTGACCATCTGAAAGGGTCAGGACGAGTTTTACTGCCTTCCATAGATGGCGACACAGTTTGGGAACATCCATGTGGTTGACTGGGTCAGCACACTCAACTTGCAGGAACTTTACAGTGGTAGTTTCATTCTTCATGACACCAGGCTTGATTAAGTGTCAATAAAGGCTGCTACTACTACGTTCTGTGCCGAGGCTTCTGATCGTGTGTCGAGAAATCCCAGGAGCTTTCAGTGAAGCGCGTATCGAGGCTTGTGTCGCTTTAGACCAATGACGTTATTGATGACGTCCGAAGCCTGGCTTCGGCCTGACTGGTTCAGAAAGCGGTTCGAAAAATGCAACATTTTGACAGATATATAAACCCATGGTTTAAACCCAGCCACTTTTCAGTTTTACATAATAATATTGCCCCTCCTGCCTATTATGACCAAAGAAATGGTTTACACACATTTGATGCCCCATTCATTTCATGTCAAATACGTTTATTAAACAGTTATGTTATACAACCATTATATCACCAGAAAATACACATTATATTCATGTCTATGTGGAAATTGTTTTTTTTTCTTCACCGTTATTTCTAAGCCTTTACTGGCGCAGAATACAGTGTTTCACAGATCACATTAGGTCATCTGTAATGTATATGCTAGCTTTACACTCTTTGACCACCAGGTGGTATTGTGAGCAAATGAAGCCTCGAGAAATGAACCACTTGGCTGAAAAGCCTTCATGATGCTCCATCTCACCATCATTAATTAGTTAGTTAATTCAGACCTGTTTCTGTTCCTCTGACTGCTATGGAGTTGCTGGTTGACTGGTGTGGATTAGATAAACCTGGGGATGGTAGAGGAGCAGTTTCTGTCGCTGCTTGATGCATTGCTTGTCGGCTGAAAAAATCCCCCAATGCAGGACCTGAATTAACAAGTCTTCTCATCAGATCTCGATGCTTCTTCCCTGAATAATTACTCCAAAAAAAGAAGGAAAGTGTTATTAAAAAAAAAAAAAAAATCAATTTGATTATCAGTAAAATGCTAAAATGATATTAGTCAATCAGCCAGGTCACTGTATGTGTTATTGTGTAGTCCTTAAAAAATGCAATGCAGTCAATAATATGAAGAACAGCATCTGGGGTTCAGACTGTTGGGACTGATGAATATTCTGGGGTTCAGACTGTTGGGACTGATGAATAATCTGGGGTTCAGACTGTTGGGACTGATGAATAATCTGGGGTTCAGACTGTTGGGACTGATGAATATTCTGGGGTTCAGACTGTTGGGACTGATGAATAATCTGGGGTTCAGACTGTTGGGACTGATGAATAATCTGGGGTTCAGACTGTTGGGACTGATGAATAAGAGGTTTTTGAACAGGTCAATGTTGCCTCTGGATTCCCCTATTTTTCTTCTCTTTCTTTTTTAACCCTTGCCTGTACCAACCGCATATGAGAAGTTTTATTTATTTAATATGACTTCATAATTTACATATATATATATATATATATTATTTTTTTAGTATTTTTTTAATATGTTATATTCTATTAAATAATATATTAAACATAATTTATTAGAATATAAAATATTCTTTCATTACAGCCGAGCTGCATCAAGCGTCATATCTGTAAAGTTTAGGTGTAATTCTGCGGCTGTCCAGCTGGTGTCCTTCACGAGTCTTACTTACTACTTATGATGCACATGGATATAATATTATCATCATCAAATCATACTTCACTGCGCTTAGGTTTTTACATCTATTACTAATATCTATAAGAGTTAAGGGTTTAGATTTTAATATGGAAAGGAACACATCATGGACTACAGTATTACTACTACCACTATTATTTGCAAGCTAGCTTAAACAAACTTAAAGTGTAATGAAAATTCCCCAAGGCTTACCTTTTACGTGGCTCGAAAGCGCCGACTCCCCCATGGTGAAAAGTTTAATGTCTTTTTTGCAGACTTTGCAGGAGGCTACTCGAAGATTCGGTCCCCGTTTCAGCCTTAATTTGTGTGTATTGTTTGCTTCATCTGTAGCCGCGCAAGAGAGGTTCGGGCAGAATGGGTTTCTTTTATCCGAAAGGCAAAAGCAATTAGGCCTTTTTTTCCCCCGACTTATTTTATCTAAAAAGCGAACTCTTGTCACAAAGTGAATTATTAAAAATTCAACCAGTTTTAAGCACTTCATCCAAAATTCAAGCACTTTTCAAACCTTGAAAACACCACATTAAAAATCAAGCACCCTGTCTATCATTAGTTAATTAATCCCAGAACTGTTAATTATCTACCAGTAATTTAAACCCTGATTTGTGTTCAGTTCATTGTTCGGTATTGTCTACGTTACTTGGTTGTGTTTCTCCCATGATTATCCTGTATATTGTGTGGATTGTTATATTAAAGACTGTTCCTTGAGTTATTTCCTGAGTCGTGCGCCGACACTAAAAGTGAATGTTAATCTTCTCTAATTAATTCAACCAATAATTTATCACATGGTATCAGAACAGAAACAATTGAAGCCAAAAAACAACAACACACATTTAAAACTCACCAACCAGACGCCACAAACAGAGCATGAATAATTTGAGAAACATTTTCATCGGTTCACTGAAAGGTCCACGATAGTGACTCTTAAAATGTCTGAAAACCCTCCGATTGACTTGAACCATGACCGAACTGAGATATTTATCTGTTAGTGTGTAAATCCTCCCCCAACCTCAGTTAAGTTTCCTCTCACACATCCTCTTTAACATCACGAAAATCAACAAGCTTTTGCTGATCTTACATTTTCAAATTAATTTTCAATTCTGGCCCTGAATGAAAATTAGGGAGATTAAAGTTTTTTATCTAAATAATTACATGATGTGATGATTCATTACAACATTCTTCAAAATACCTTCTTTTATGTTCTGCAAAAGAAAGCCATACAGGTTTGAAAGGAAATGGGGGTGATTAAATGTAAATAAACAGAATTTTCATTTTTGGTCAAAATTTCCCCGAAATATGAAGTTATTTTGTTTTATAACATGATACTCTTAATAAGAAACTAAAACTGATATTAGGTAGTGGTAAATAAGTAAGTCATAGGGCCCTATTTTAACGATCTAAGCGCACGATATATAGCGCACGGCGCAAGAGCACTTAGGGCCTCCAAATCCACTTTTACTAGTTTAACGACGGGAAAAATGGTCGGCGCTCCCGGCACATGGTCTAAAAGGGTTGTCTCTATTCTCTTAATGAGTAATGGGTGTGTTTTGGGGTAACGTGCAATAAACCAATCAGAGTCTCATCTCCCAGTCCCTTTAAAAAACAGTTGCGCTCGCGCTATGTCGGATTCGCTATTTACATGGAGGAATTTGCAAGCGGAAAAACTGAATGCTTCTCCAGTGAGGAAACGGATCCGCTCGTGCGCGAGGTTAAAGCTGTGTGTGTGTGTGTGTGTGTGTGTGAGGTTAAAGCGCAAGCAGACCATCTATGGCAGTGGTTCTCAAACTTTTAAGCCAGCGACCCCTAAACTAACATCGACCAGAACTTGCAACCCCCACTACCACAGCATACACAAACAAAAAAAGTTGTTTTAAGTGTTGCATCCACTTCCTATGGAAGCTTGTTTCCACCACAGAATAAAAAATAAAAAAGGTAATTGTGACTTTATATCACGCAATTCTGACCTTATAACTCGCACTGGAAGTTTATATCTCACAATTCGGAGAAAAGAAAAGTCAGAATCGCGAGATGTAAACTCGAAATTTTGAGATAAAAATTCGCAGTTATCTTTTAAAATGATATGTTGATATGAAATGTTTTCTTATTTGGCGGAAACAAGCTACCATAACTTGTTTATATTATATAACATTACTGTATATAAATTTAGGCTTACCTTTCAGTGGGATGGGTGCACTTGTTTTTTCGGTGCACAAAGGCTTAAACTGTGGCCTGATGGTGGATACGGCTACTCGCAGATCATCCTCAACATCAAGACATGATCTGTATTTATTTTTCATGTATGTAAGAGTTGAAAAAGTCTGCTCGCACAAATATGTAGATCCAAATGGAAGCAGTGCATCCATTGCCACACTGGATAACTCTCTGTATTCTTCTGCTACTGCGATCCAAAATTCAGGCAGCGTGGAACTGGAAAATAAAGTTTTTAATGTGCGATCACTGGACAGCTCCAGCAAAGCATCTTCCAGTTTTGTGGGGAGATTAGTCCTAGTTTCAGTGAATGGTTGCCGTTAGGGATCGACCGATATGGATTTTTTAGTGCCGATACCGATTTTTTTTTCATCAGCCTTAGCCGATTTTCTTGGGCCGATATTTGGAGCCGATACTGCTTTTGCTCACTCAATTTACATCATAAAAATGACACAATGATGATAACAAATGTTACAAGTCTCAATTTAAAAAAGGAACATTTATTGAACTTAAAAAAAACTATATTTGACAAATATTGAAAACATGTGAGGTAGAACAAGTTTAAAAAAAAAAAGTTCAGTGCTGAAAATTCTGAAAATAAATATTTAAGCATACATAAAATAATTACACTATTGCACACAGTAGCAACAAGCAAGCAGCATAATAAAGTGCAAACTGTACTATACTTAATTTTAAAAGTAACCAACTATTTACAACCTAGTCATTTAATGCTTATTGCTTAGGCCTAAATTTTAGTGCACTTAACTTAATCTCTTGTAGAGCAAATGGCTTTCCTAAGAAAATGGCTTTTCCTCCATTTTAAACAAAACAAAAACGATTTTAAACCAAATAGATTCTCAGTTTATTACGAATTAGGGACTGTTCACATATCGCGTCTAAAAATGTGTGGAAAGCACGGTCGCGCCGCTTTCTCCTTTCTGCAAGCGCTTGCGCTCCTGTGGCGTCTGCCGTTGCTATGCAACCATGAACTGCGCTCTCCATGATGACGAGGAAGTAAGGATTAATTTATTTCTAGCCCTTTACGACTACATATATTTATGGAGATGAGAAATAAAAACCCGCCCTGTCCAGCTATGATCCTCTGTTCGGCCGAGCTTTCGATGTCGTCATGGAAAGGTCAGTTGTGTTTTGTCACATGACCTGCGTGCGCTTGCGGCATTCTGAAAAGTTTAGATGTTTTCATCTCACCACGGCATAGGAGCGCCTGGTCAAACGAGCGCGTTGCATCGCATGCGTGTCGCAACCGTGTCGCTTCTTTTATGCGCACACGTCCAAACCTCAGCCAGGTGGTCTCTGAATAAAACTCCCACAAATATCACGGAACAACGTCGGCATTATTTAATCCTATGACCAGTGTTCGTAACAGCTTCCGTATGCATATGTATAGCCTCAAACTCAGCTATTTGCAGCTCCCTAAATACAATGACAAGCATTTTTATAGATGAGGCATTCGGCATTCGCGTTTTCCATTTGGACCCACAAACTTGCTTAGCTATAGTTGCACGCACAGATAGAGCAACGTGTTTCCACTTTCAAAGTGTATGGCAATATTTCAGCTAAGTCAAACAGTTAAAAGATGCTTTGAAAGTTTAAAACTGGCGTTGTCTTGAAGAGGCTTCCAGCACTCTGCTAGTGTGGGAGGGGCAGTGCATTGGCTGCACGTGAACTGCAGCGTCTCCAGCAACACAGAGCTGCCTGCGGACGCCTGTCTGTAAATAATGCCGGGAAAAAACTATTGGCAAACACAGCAGCCAGGTATCGGCCGATGCCGATACACGTAAAACCCGCAAATATCGGCCCGATATATCGGTCGATCACTAGTTGCCGTATCCAGTCATACAGTTCTGGTTGCGTCTCTTTTGGAAAATACTTATGGAATTGTTCTAAAAGACCGTGGAGATGACCAGAGATGTGTGTTTTCAGGTTGCCGAGACTCAGTCCACTCTCCTCCAGATGTTCATCCAGCTCAGGAAACATCTCAACATTGCGTTGTTCAACTCGCTCAGCCCATCTTTCCAGCTTTTTCACAAATGCATACATTTTTTCATTCATTGTCAGGATGTTTGTGTTTGGACCTTGTAATGAAAGATTAAGCAAGTTAAACCTTTCGAATATACAGGCCAAATATGCAAGTTTTGACACCCAATCTGGAGCATGATGCGCAAATTCAGATTTCGATTTTTTCAACAACGAGTGCACTTCCTCACGCAGTTCATAAAGCCGACTGAGTGCCTTCCCGCGAGATAACCACCGGACTTCTGAAGATTTTATCACGTAGCCTAGAATATTTGCTTCAAAATTATGTGAAAATCATCCTGCGTACTCATTCAGATAAAACAATACATTGATTTAAAATTTGTAAGACATGTTTTGTGTAAGAAAGCTTTATGCGTGGATGCTTTTACGTAGGCCTCACTAAAAGGAGACTAAGAGACAGGGTAGCTGAACATAGGTATGCCACCCGGACTGGAAATATGAATTATCCAAAGGCCAAACATTATATAGAAGCAAAACATGGGAGGGATTCGACCTTACGAGTAGTGGGCATTGAGGCTATTCGCCTTGATGCCAGGGGTGGGGATGTAATCAAATGCCTTAAACAGAGGGAGACATAATGGATCTATTCCTTGAGGGCCACTAGTTATCCAGGTCTCAATGAAGATTTTGACCTTTCACCCTTTTTATAATTTATGTGTCTCTATAGGGACCGTATATTGCTGTTCGTAAATGATGACTAGTTTTTGAATGCAATAGACCCAATTGCCATTTTTGTACACTATTCATGTTGTTTTAGAACCATCTTGACTATGAATTAAGAATTATGATGTGTAACTGGTTTATTGACTTTTGGTGCATATTGTGTGGAGTACATTGGATGTTTGCAGTGGTGTCACTCCTGTTTTTCCACTTGGAGATGTCTCATTAGGTCTTGTTTGGTTTAACCCTCTGAGGTCTGAGCTGTTTTCTGGGCCCTGGAGGTGTTCTGACATGCTCTGACATTTCTGGTTATTTCTGTTACTTGTGACATTTTCATGGCTAAAGTCTAATTACACTGTATTCAGCACAAACTCTGCTACAATAATATATCAACAGCATGTATGTAAAAGTTTGTAGTTTTGAGATAATGACATTTATGCGTGGTTTGTGAAAATACAAAAAAAAATTCTCACTGAAATAAGGCCATGAAACCCCTACTGATTATTTCTTCACAAGACTTTTGAAAATTGTATGACATAGCCTAGAATATTTGCTCTAAAACTATGTGAAAATCACCCTGACTGCTCATTCAGAGAAGACAATATATTGATTTAAAATTTTTACGACGTGTTTTGTGTGAGAAAGCTCTATGCGTGAGCTCATTAATATGTATGTTTTTTCACACCCGAGAAAGACAAAGACACTCCCCTAACGGCCCTATTAGGAGCTATCAGGCCCTGTCATTCTGAGCAACCTTGCACAATACTGTAAATGAGGAGATTTAAAAAAGAATGGCTTTTAGATTGTTTGGATTTATTTACACAACATAATCCAAATAGACACAACAAATGGCAAAAAAGCACTTATTGAAAGACAGAGACCTTTGTGCCATTCCTAAAAACATTGTACATACCTTTCATTTCCAAGGTGTTTGATTTTCACTTTACCATGTTCATGTTCCAGAGACTCATGTGAATGTTGAAGTTGGCAGGACTCAGTGGCATCTGGGCCCTGGAAAAAAAAGTGAACATACTGATATCAAGAGAAAGGCCTGCACGATTTTGGGAATAAATATTAGATTTTTCTGGTTAAAATTACTTTTTAAAATTCACAAAATACACACACACACACACAAACGTTTCCAACAATATATAATGAACACCAGGTTTGTTGTGCCTTGTAGGCATAGGCTATGCGCAGTGCTGGGTAAAATAATAATAACAATAGATAGCAGTATAAATCTTCCAAAAGATTTCAGTAACAACCAAGCTAGAGAAAAATATATTGATTATCATGTTACTTCAAATGTTTCCATTCGTTATGATGATATGAAATGAGATAATAGTAAAAACATGAAGCCGTTTGGTGTGTTTTGCTTTTCAAATTTTCAAATGATACATTCAAACGCGATCGCGCTGCAAAATATGATACATTCAAACGCGATCGCGCTCAAATATAAAACATTATGGTTACCATACATATAGATCTACGTTTGACCAGATATCCACAAACACAGTAGGCCTAACAGTAAACACGGGTCTAAATATTATAATATTCCCCATATATCTAGCAACAGTTCAACTGCAATGTGACATTTATGCAACAATAACAAACTAATATGTAAGAATTTCTTACCTTAAATCTTTCTTGTCTTCAAATCGCGTTCTTCTTCTTCTGAGGTAGCCTAAATCCAATGTAAGCTCACGGTGCGCCTAACTCGACGAAAAGTGAAGTGTTTTGGTGTTTTGTTTTTGAGGTAATGAGCGCGATCGCGTTCCATGTGGAGATTTGCATGTGAATATCTTTTGCGCGAGTAGGCGTGGCCAAATTAACTGTAATGAGCAAGCGTTTGAGAAGCTGGACATCTTGTTGGTTTTATACAAATTACTTAAACAGAGAATATTTGTTTTCGTTTTGAACCCGATCGTTTTGAAAGTACACACTTAAATGTTTATAAAGGTGTATGGCTCATAAATGTGTGACAAGTATTCGCTGAGTTTTGTTTCAGTTTATAGACGTGCTCAAGAAAAAAAAGTTCACCGCGACGGAGAGGCAGAACGCACACCCTGTTTATTTTCTTTATTTTACAAAAGCACAATGTTTTGATTTGATTGTAAGTGGACACATACAAAAGTAGAAATATCACAGATTCTTTTTTTATATTTCTTTTTTCTGTATGACCATAAATGACGGAGTAATTTAAGTTTATAGTTCTACAATGTGGAGAAAATCCAGCAAAACGCGCAACGCGCTGAACTACTGCCTCTAGTGGCAAAGAAATTGTGTTGCAAGTGCAAGAGTGGCACACCTGAAATCAATATGGCTTGATTCTGTTTGTTTGTTACCAACACCCTGATGAAGAGTTCAGATGCAAAAGCCTCTAAGTGCCATCTGAAATTTTCTTCTAGAATGATCATTTTTATCAAGCTCGTATATTTAAGTTCAGTAATTTCACTTAAATGGCAATTAAACCTACCTGTTAATTGTCATTTAAGTGAAATTTCTCACAATCAAATCCGAGGTAAATCCAAAGTAAACAGCACAGCACAAACACAGTCTCCCAAACTCAATGAAAAGCAGAGGAATACTGAAGTCTCTGATTCTTTGTTTTTGAGGTAATGGGCGTTTACAGGTCTGCGTTCCTCCACGTGGACCATTTGCATGTCAATCGCTCGTGCGTGCGTGGGTGTGGTCACATTAGAGCTAATGAGCTCGGGCTGGAGAAACTGTGCATGTCTTTGCTTTCATATGGATTAGTTAAACAGAGAATATTTGTTTTTGATATGATTTACATCATTTAAAAAAAGACACCTCAAGCTTTGTAAAGACGTTTCATGTATGTGTGGCAAGCATTCGCTGAGTTACAGATCAGTTTCTGTCGCGTCTCAGAATGAACTTCACATTGAGAGAAACGGCAGAACGCGCATCATGTTTATTTTCTTTATTTGACGAAAAACACAACATTTTGTTTTTATTATTAGTGTACACAAATAAAATAAGACATTTAACAGTTTTGAATGATGTATAACACTTGCCTGTATGACAAAAATCAACTGAGTTATTTGAGCGCGACAGCCGACCCCAGAGGGTTAAACAACGTGGTGAAATGATAACTGCATCAGGCTGAAACTAGCAAAAGACACTCTCTGCACTGCGCTGGGTGTATGATAGGGCCCATAGAGTCATTCATTCATTCAAACAGATTATTCATTCCGGAATGAAGTAAATGGCTCTCATTATGAATGGGCCATTGAATCATTGGTTCATCATTGCTTCAACATGTCTTTTGAGCTGTTGTATAAAATCAATATCACATGTGCAATTTTGTTGATATTGGGCAAAAACAGCACTTTTGCACATGTAATATAAATATATAACAAGCCATTCAGATCCCCCCGCCCCCAAATCTTGAATTATGAGGGCATTTTAACCACATTCTTATAGGCCACATCATGCAGTGAAAACCCTCACAAAACTGCTGACATAAACAGCAACCACATATACCCAGCAAAAGCTGATTATCCCCTTATCAGATCAAACCACATTTCTAAAGAGATAAAACAAACAGGAAAAACATTGCAGGGTTCAAAAAACCATTTTGCATTAAAAACCACTGAATCCACATATATGTTTGCCTGTGTTGCTACAGCAAAATGAGTAAAAGCTAATGAAAACATACATAAACTTATAAATGTAATTGTTCATTTAGAGAAGTTTGCATTTGGTTACATCTGAGATTGGGTCTTGTCAAATTTATTGAGAAACACTTGAGTTCATAATGAGACCTCTTGCTTTTGATTGCAGACTTATTTTTTGTATTTTGCAAGACTTTTGTATCTGAGCAAAGTTGAAAAGAAGAAACTGAAAAGAGTAGAGGCCTGGATCAATATTTTCTGTTATTCAAGTTACAATGTAATACCCATTGTAATCTTAACTGTAATAACAGTATTTAACACAAACAAGGGGAAGAAAAAATAAACTTAAAAGACTCTTCTCCAATAAGAAAAAAAAAAACTTTGATGCACCAAGCGCCTCCTGGTGGATGAACCATTGAAAGGAGAAACATTTACTGACTGTGATGATGCACATCCACAGTTATTAACATTGCACATATTTTTAGATTTTAAATTGTACACTATACATTGTTGTTACCATGGATTTACATTATGAAATAACTAGTAAACACTACTGCGAGTGAGTGACGGTTAATTTGCCATCTTTCTCTCTTCTGACTGTAGTAATCAATCACTTTATATTTCTTCCGATAAATGGAAACGCTATCATGGATTTTTTTTGCCGTTGCATCAAATGAAAAAAAAAACTAAAACGATACTTGCTGTTGTCTCCAGTGTAGAAGATTACCAGTCTATGACGAATTACGCTTCTGAAAGCCATGTGCTAAAATTTACATTTATTCATTTAGCAGATGCTTTTATCCAAAGCAACTTACAGATATAGGAATAATGCGAGCCTAGGCAAAGGAATATTTAAAGATTGAAATTGTTCAGCAGGATGCAATTAAGTACTCACGGAAGAGATGAGTTTTCAGCTGTTTCTTGAAAATTGTGAGGGATTCGGCTGTCCGGATGGGGCTGGATTGATCATTCCATCTGCAAAGAATACAGAAAGAAAACATCCTTGAGAGATTTTTTGCCTCTCTCCAATCGAACCACGAGGTGCTGCTCACTTACCGATTGCAGGATTCTGGAGGGGATGTAGGAGGGGAAGAGCTTTTCTGTAGGCTAGCACCAATGACTTGAACTTGATGCATCATGTCTGATGAAGGGCTTGGGCCCGAAACGTCACAAGTTGTTGAGCAACTATTAAATTGCTAAGGAGCATTCTCTGGTGTGCGGACTCATTGTTCATCTTTGCTATTACTTGTCTGTCCAGCACCCAGCTTTATTGTTTTGGATGTGCGTGCTGCACCTTTGAACTCTATTGAACTTGATGCGAGCCTCAAATAGGGCTGAAACGATTAGTCGACATTGTCGACAAATATTTTTGTTGTCGAGTAGTCGTTTGATCTCACGTGACCTAATGTAAGGGCCTGCAATATTGAAAACACAGCGCGAATTATGACGGAGTGCAAACGAATCCGAACTATCGAGGTGTGTGAAAGTTTCACAAAACTTCAAACCAAGAATGCTGTCGTGTGCAATACATGCAACTTGCTTTTCACGGGAGCACAACATGCATGCTAAAGCACTTAAAGAGGAAACAAGACGAGCCGGTGAGAGGTGAATGTTCTCCAGCTGGAGCTAAATATCTAGCAGTAAATCTCTTTATTAGAGAATGCAATACTACGAATAATAGCAATAATATTAACAATAATAATATAATTACAGTAATGTGATGATTTATTTTTGCATATAATAAAGCTTGATCGAGCTTAGGAGTCGGGGCTGTTTTTATTATTGTAACACTATTAGGTATTACAGTCTTATCACTTGCCTGTATTTTGTTCCATATTCATGCAGACATTAAAGGAGATGTTATGAAGAATATCATGTCAGTTACTTTTTCATACTGTAAATTAAAAGGTTGTAATGGTTCACGATTAATACCGTTCCCAATTATTCTAAAATCATCCTCAGAGTTTATAGAAATAATCTCGCGGTAACTAAAGAGCCTATCCTTTAGTCGTGACCTTAAGAAGTTAGACGACATATTTTACATTTAGCACTCTTTTGCTCCACGTCGTTCTTCGCGAATCCAAAATAAGTCCAAACAGCTGAAGTACCACCCTTCTTGTTAACCAAGTGCTCCCCCGCTTCCTCTCCCGTCACCGAAGAAGTGCCTTCGGCCATTTCTGCGGAGTTACAAGCTTTTTCTATTGGCACAATTCGTACACGTTGTGTGTTAGCTGCTTTGCTGCTGACAGAAAGCTGGCGCACTGCATACAACCTTGTAACTTTCCATTGCCATTTCTAATTGGCCAGCAAGCCAGGAACGCGAGATTCGACCATTTTGATTGGCTAATAGGTTTGTCACTCAAATGTCAGAGGCGGGGGAAAAAACCTCAGACTCCTGAGGTTAGGTTATTGCGGGAGTTAAAACCTCAATATCGATGTGATAAAGGTTAATCGTGCAGCCCTACCTCAAGCTTTGTAAAGACGTTTCATGTATGTGTGGCAAGCATGATGATTATAAAAAAATGTTTAACAAACTTTATTAAAAATAATCAAATGATAAGGATACTTGTTACAGATTATAAATGAGTACTAACAGATGTAAAAAATAGCTAAAGATAGCATGCTTCTTGCACCTAGTAAAGCTGGCGTACTAGGTTGTTGGTTGCAAGGAAGAGCAATAAATCTTCCTTTGTTTGCCGACCTAGAGATTGGCATGGTTTTATTTCAGTTAGCCTAATAGCTGGTTTGATTTGCATTGAGAGATGATCTTATGGAAAGTACCCAATGCCAATCTCTAGGTATGGTGAAGGCTGTGTGATGATGTGGGGCTATTTAAATTCCAAAGGCCAAGGGAACTTTATCAGGATGCATAGTATCCTGGATCCATGAAGTAACTGGCCTTTAAAAATAAAAATCTGCCTGCCTCTATGGGAATTTAACATTGGGGTGTCCAGACTTATGCACCCTGTACTTTAAGGAAGAACATTTATTTATTTACGATACATTATTCATTCACAAAGAAAATTGGTGTCCTTAAAGGTTGGATTTTTCCTAATTTTTTTAATTAAGGCATTAAGGTAAATTTCCAAAAGATGATTTTTTATTCCTCTTTTTAGTCAACTTTAGCATGGGTGTCTAAACTTATGCATAGCACTGTATATATATATATATATATATATATATATATATATATATATATATATATATATTAGGGATGGGACGATTACCGGTTTCACTATAAACCACGATAAAATGTACTGATGGTTAGTATTATCGTTTAAAATTTAATAATCATTAAAACCATGTTTGATTATCGCGATTTTAATAACTCACTGTAAATCCTGTCCAGCCAGCAACAGTCTGACGCAGGCGCAGCGCGCAATGTTGGTTATTTTTTATTCGAGAAGGAATGGCGGAAGGCAGTGACCGTGCTCGGGATATTTTTCAGCCTTTTAAGAGGACCAAATCTGTGTGGTCATATTTTAACTTTTACAAAAGTCCTGAGTGAAACTTAATCGAGGATGGTCACTACAATGGGGGGGAAACACTTCAAATCAGACGAGTCGTCTTGTGTGACCATCACCCACTGTTTATAGCGAACGCAAGGCAAGTTAACTTTGACCTCAATAACAAAACTACGTCTGGGAAATAATTGGGCATAAAATGTTGTTTTAAGTTGAAATATTTTATGTCACTCACTTGAAATAAACGTGAAGAAAAGTTCGCAGCAAGTGGCTTTGAGCCAAAGACGAACGAACAAGATCAAACAAGACTATTAAGAATGAAATTTAAGGGATAATATTGTATATCATTGTACACTAGGCCTATTACACCGATTTTTTTTTTTTTTTTTACATAATTACGGGGTCATATTGAATTGAGATTAATGTTTTAAATCTTACCTGTTTATAAGTCCATTTTGTGCAGCGTACAAAACAATCGTCCAGATAAGATGATCACAACAATATTATCAAACTCTGTAAACAATAAATCAACTCTGATTTCATTTTCAATACAATCAAAAACGGAGACGCAAGACGGCAAGTTGTATTCGAATGAAACGAGAGATCGTCCGTTGCGATACGTGGATGTGCGCTGTGTTATAATGCGTTGCTATTGACGACGGTCATTATAAGGAACGAAATGCCACAGAATATAATCTTGCTTAAAAAATTGCATAGAGCTGCTTGTTTTATTTGTTGTTTGTTGATTTTCAAATATAAAACTGTTTTCAGTGTGAGCATCAGTTCTTTTTGAACACTTTCATCTCGTTTTAACAAAACCGTGATAATTTTGGTCACTATAATCGTGATATGAAATTTTCATACCGTCCCATCCCTAATATATATATATAAAACATGGTTTATCACAGATTAATTAAATAAACGCTGTTTAATAAGGGTAAGTGTAAAACAGTTGCTGATGTAGACAGACAGCGATCTCAGTCATGTGTGGGGTGAAATATTTTATTAGGCATTTAAAAGCTTTGTAGAGACATTTTAAAAAAGCCCCAAAAGAAATTATAATACATGGATTTTAGATTTAGATTGACAACAAAAGTTTAATACTTGGTGAAGCAAATACAAAAAGTAAAAGTGGATACAAACGACACAGATTTCTATTGACTAACACGATAGCATAGCATCTCAAGAGAACAAAGGTGAAGAAGGCCAGTTTCAAACCAACATGACAGTATTTCTTACATCTGTGTTTTCTAAATACACTAACAGGAAGAATAACTAGTTGGTTTACAATCGATGAACAACAAGTTAAAAATAAATCAGCCTCTTCTTGAGCAAGAACAGTTTGAACCTGTAAAAACCTTCTACTTTCATTTACATTTAGCAGACGCCTTTATCCAAAGCGACTTACAAATGAGGAATGGAGTCATCATGAATAGGCAAACAAGTAAAGTGTTCAAAATACAAAGTTTCAGACCTTGCTTTGAGTAGCATAAGCCAGACAATGGAGGGAATGAGGGATTCATTCATTTTCCTATGAGGTAACGGAAGAGATTTATAAAAGTGTAAACGAAGAATAATACACAAAAATAAATCTTTGAGTTGATCTGAATCTCAGAGTTGAAACTGCTGGTCTTGAATTTGAACTTTATTCACCTGTCGATCATTGTGGCTGGTTAGGGCAGATTAAGGGGTCATTTACCCGACACGTTTCAACTTAACACTTTTAATGCGTTTTAGCCGTTCATTTACATGACAACAGTGTTTTGGGGGCATAAAACAAACTTTTTTTTTTTTAAGTGCAAGTTTGTAACTCCATGTAAACTACAAAATCGTGAATCTGTAAAAAACGGTAGCGTCATGCGCATGCGTATTACGTGTTCAGTCTATAGATGCGTAGTGTTTCTTTACAAAGTGACATCGCCAACTACTGGCCTGGCAGCAGAATACAGCGTTTTTAGTCATTTTCGAGGATTCGCGTGAACGGGAATCATTTTGACAACATTTTTTTCTGTATGTGTAAAAACACAGAAAAATGTTTCAGTTTAAGTACATTGTAGTTGTGTAAACATACCCTGATTCTGAAGAGATCTTTTTGCTCAGAGGTGTTACTGTGTCATGGTTGGTGAGGATGAAGCTTCACACTTGAAAGTGCTGGATCTGAAGATGATCTACTTGCTGTGATTGTTTTTTGTGTGACTGTGTAGAGCAGATGATTGGCTGAAGCTCTTCCCACATGCAGTGCAGTGATACGGTTTCTCTCCAGTGTGGATCCTCTCGTGTGATTTCAAGGTTCCTGACTGATTAAATCTCTTGTCGCAGTGTGAACACTTGTAAGGTTTCTCTCCAGTGTGGATCCTCTGATGCAGTTTCAAATGTCCAGCTCTAACAAAACTCTTCCCACACTCAAAGCACACATACGTTTTTTCACCAGTGTGTGTTTTCTGATGTAGTTTTAAACAGTGCAGAAGTGAAAAACTCTTTCCACACAAAGAACATGAATGTGGTTTCTCCTGTGAATGAACAGTCAGGTGGATCTTCAGGCCTGAAGCCCTCAAAAATGTTTTGCCACATTGATCACATTGATGCGGTTTCTCTCCAGTGTGGATCCTCATGTGTTCCTTAAGTGTCCCTTGTTGTGTAAAACTCATTCCGCACTGATCACATGAGAACGGTTTCTCTCCGGTGTGGATCCTCATGTGAATCTCGAGACTCGGTTTCCACGTGAAACTCTTTCCGCACTGACGGCAGGTGTAACATTTCTTGTCTCTTTGTAAAGAAATACTTTCATTCTGCGAGTGAATGTTATCATTAATTTTGACATGATGTTTCTCCTCCTCTTCACTCTCCTCATTCTCCAGCATCACGTCTGAGATTAAAGGAAGAAAGTTACATTTTAATAAATCCTTAAAAAGTGAAAGCAGACAATATCTACATTAAATCATGATAATTGATGCATTTTTATAGATCTCTTTCCATGCATTCATCTTCCAGTTATTACTTTTAAAACTTAAAGGGATACTCCACCGTTTTTTCATATTAAACTATGTTATTCCCTTATCTAAGACGAGTTGATACATACCTCTCTCATCTCAGTGCGTGCACTTAATCGCTCTAGCGCACGGTGAAAGCACTTAGCTTAGCCCAGTATATTCAATGGTATCTAACAGCAATGAATTTAGAAGTGACCAAACACATCAACGTTTTCCCTATTTAAAAACAGTTACACGAGTAGTTATACGACCAAGTATGGTGACACAAAATAAAACGTGGCGCTTTTCTAAGCGGGTTAATTAAAAATTATTAATTAAAGTTTAGGGAGGAATGTCGTGTAGTCCCTACCAGCCGTTTGTTGTAGTCCTTAAAAAGCAATTTCTTTAAAAGAAAATGTCTCATAGCAGCTACCGAGTGAACGCACAGAGTAACGACATAAGTTTCAACATACTCAAATGTATTTAGTATGATTGTTTTAACCATGTAAAACAGCACTGTTACCCAACACATGCATGAACGAAAGGAACAATTAGCCTAATCTAATAATAAAAGCTCCGCTGTTGTAAATGGAACGCAAGGCCCAGTGTGTCGCGCAGGTGTCTCTGATTAGCAATCGCTCCCGCTGCCTCGGCTCTCGGTCCGTAATGTTAATAAAACTTTAATACATTAGCTCATTAACATGATTTCTGCGTGAGTCCCGTCGGATTGTTTTACATCGGCTGTGGAAGTGAAAACAACACCTCCAATGATTCCACGCTCATTCACGGCATCATCAAGCTATGCCTTTGTTTTGAATAAGCGACTTCTAGTGGCGAAACTTACATACTGTGGCTTTAATGAAGAATCAGGAATAAACACCAACCTCTTTGTTCTTCAGTGTGTTTCATTCTGCAGTGTTCTGGATCTCTCATGTTCTCACTGTCCTTCAATAAACTCTGTCTTTGCAGATTTCAGCTCTTCCTGATGGTTTGATGCTCGTCTTCACTTGTAGCTGATGGGAATATTCCAGCATTTACTAGTGGATTGCAGTGGGAGGAGCTTCACTGAAGGAGGAGGGGCTTACCTGAAGGAGGAGGGGCAGAACAATAAATCACTTACTGAGTTTTTCTTCATACTAATTCACAGATTTTACATTTATATGTTCACCTATCCATCTAGTAAAGTAACTTAAGTAAATTAATCTCAAAGGTCCGGTTTCACAGACAGGGCTTAGATTAAGCCAGGAATAGGCCTCTGTTCAATTAGGGCATTTAAGAAGCTTTTGGGCTAGGGGTGTAATGATTCAATATATCATGATACTGAACTCACATATGATATTATTGTGATACTCCAAGACACATGGTAAAAGGTTAACAAAAAAATTACTGCTGAGTGTGAAAATGCTAAATTTGGTATTACATTGGCAGTGGAAATGAAAAGGTTTGGACTTGGTGCTGCAAACCTAAAGCACAGGACAATAAAGACACCAGAATAAAAAAAATATTCATGATTCTGAAGCTGAAAATACAGAATTGTTTTAGATGAATATGCTTGCAATTTTATTGGTAACCGGACATATGGCATTATCAGGACTGAAAAATATTCCCCCATTGCATTATTATAGTAGTTAAATGTAGTACTGACACTAAAACTTTGTAAACTTGAATTTTTTCTCAGACAGTAATTTTGGGTGAACTACACTCAGAACAGATTGGCACTATCCACGATACATATGGTTTCATTTTTGTATTGCACTATATTGTGACAAAAAGCGCAGTGCCCTGAACACACACTAAATGCAAACTATCTTGAATACCGCATCAGAGCGGTATTTTAGGCTAAGCGTATCCCATCATGCGTTCGGTGATGACGAGGAATCAGAAGATGACGAGGAAAACATTCCACTTTAAGTTAAATTAATTAAATATTACATGTAATTTGGTAGAAAAACTAATTGTTGGTAATCAAAAGTTCTAGGCTACACACAGTCTTCACGCCTACTTGAACACTTGGGCCAAAAAGAGGAAATACCTACATTGTGCAAGTGGTCAAGTGCAAAGACTGCAAGTGTGGGTATTTGTAAAGGCCCTTTAAAAACATTTCTTAGAAGAAGAAAAAAAAAAACATTACTGATGTGCATCTTGAAACAAAACAATGGCACTGACATATTTTATGATGTCAGTTCAAGTTGCTTTCAGTTAAAACAGCTAAAAAATGTATTTTAATCTTGGACTAGGCTTATGCTATTTCTGTGAAACCAGGGGAAAGTGTTTACCTTTCAGTTTTTAAGAATTTCATCCTTTATTCATACTTTATTCCTAGGATCTTACGTCTCATTAACATATTGGCAAAGTATTATAGAAAAAATAAGTACAACAAAGAACAGAATACAGATACCAAATATAAATAAGATTTTTTTTTTAAATGAAGAAGAAAAAAAACAGAAAAACAAATGTGAAAGAAACAAACGACCCACCAACTGAGTCTGACTTAACTTGTTTTTATATGGAACATGGTTTATCACAGATTAATGAAATAAATGAAACTTACCTATATCTTGTAGATGTCACAATAGCTGATCGTGTCGTTTGCTCAAATCTGTTGACAATAAAATGAGCTTAATGTGTGAATTTACAGATCTGAAGATATCAGCATAATGAATGAGGAGAAAACAGGATCTATTGACATGAAATAAAGAGGCTTTTCAGCTGCTCTGATAATAGTGATGAGCCATAGACTATCAATACTCATTAAACAAGCCATTCAGAATCAGCACATCATCTCACTTTATTATAAGTATTTGCTGCTACAAATTGTTTCAGTCAGAATAAATGCTAAAAGTGCTCTAATATTAAACTATTATTTCTCAAATGCTACCGTAAAATTGCAGGAACATAAAGACAGACACCACTGACACCCATCTTTATCAAACATTGTAATTCGCCGATATGAATCTAAATATAGCTCGATTTCCTAATAACTACATTCATAACAAACCCGTTCGCTAGCATTACCGTTTTGTATGTGAGAAACATATCTTCATCTTCTTCTTCAAGTGTTTTAGTTAGCAGACACACGAAGAGCGTTGAACATGATAGAAGCCATTCAGAAATGACCGTGTAAAATGTTATTTAAACTGTGTAAAGAGTATTTAACAATTACTTGATAGCGTGAACTGTTTACCTCAGAAGAATCGAGTGCAGGGAGCGCGCGAAAGATGACGTCATCGCCGCGAGACGAGATCAACGGCACAAACCAAAAACTATAAAACATCTATGTATAAAAAATCAAAAAAAAAAAAAAGGATACAACAGTTACTGGTATAGACAGACAGCCGTCTCATCCAATCTCAGTCATATGTGGGGCGAAAGATGTTATAGGCATTTAAGCTTTATCGAGAAATGTAAAGCCCAAAGCAATCACAATATATTTTAATGACTTTTAAATGTATCTAAAATGATTAAATTATCTATTCTTGATGCAAGAATAAGTAGACAATAGATAAATGGATAGTAAAAGTTAACTGGTGGAGCAAATACAAAATGTAATTAAACTAGATGGATCTACACAACAACAAAAACACAAACAGTTTAATAAAACAGTTTGGACCTGCAAAAAAAAATATTTTCCTTCATAAAAGTACGAAAAACTACAAGTGATTAACAAAATTTACATAATATTGAACTTATAATAAAGTATAATGATATTTATTTATACCACGAAGCAAAATGATATTCAAGAATAAAAAGTCTAGATGTTCTTTGGGGGGGAACTCCATCTTTGAGTTGATGTGAATCTCACAGTTGAAATCACTGGTCTTGAAAATGATCTTTATTCACTGTGACAAATTTAGATGTTTCTTTGTCCTGTCGCTCGTCGTGGCTGGTTAGGACAGATTTTGAAGAGATGCTTGATGGTATTATTGTGTCACGTTTGGTGGGGATGCGGCATTAGACCTGAAAGTGCTGGATCTGAAGATGATCTACTTTCTGTGATTGTATTTATTGTGACTGCGTAGAGAAGATAACTGAGTGAAGCTCTTCCCACATGCAGTGCAGTGATACGGTTTCTCTCCAGTGTGGATCCTCTCGTGTGTTTTCAGATGTCCTGACCGACGGAATCTCTTGTCGCAGTGTGAACACTTGTAAGGTTTCTCTCCAGTGTGAGTCATCCAGTGTTGTTTCAAACGTTCAGTTGTAATAAAACTCTTCCCACACTCAAAGCACTCGTGAGCTTTTTCACCAGTATGTGTTTTCAGATGAAGTCTTAAATTGTGCGGATGTGAAAAACTCTTTCCACACAAAGAACATGAATGTGGTTTCTCCTGTGAATGAACTAACATGTGGCTCTTCAGGCCTGAAGCCCTGGAAAATATTCTCCCACATTGATCACATTCGTGCAGCTTTTCTCCAGTGTGGATGTTCATGTGTTCCTGAAGGTTTGATGATTGTCTAAAACTCTTCCCACACTGATCACATGTGAACGGTTTCTCTCCAGTGTGGATCCTCATGTGAAGCTCGAGACTCTGTTTGTATTTTAAACTCTTTCCACACAAAGAACATAAATGTGGTTTCTCCTGTGAATGAACTCTGAGGTGGCTCTTTAGGGCTGAAGCCCACAAAAATGTTTTACCACATTGATCACATTCATGCAGTTTCTCACCAGTGTGGATGATCATGTGATTCTTAAGGCTTCCTTGTTGTGTGAAACTCTTCCCACACTGATGGCAGATGAAATATTTCTTGTCTTTTCTTTTCAAAGAAGAAATACTCTCTGTCTGTGAGGGAGTTTCTTCTTCAGTTTTGACATGATGATGCTTCTCCTCTTCACTCTCCTCGTTTTCCTCCATCAGGCCTGAAATGAAAATAAAAATCCTAATTTTAATGCACTTTTATAAAATAATTTATACAAATGAGGTATATTGTATGCTTATGGGAATATTCCAGCATTTAATTGTGAACTGATGTGAGCATTATACTCATTCTGTAGTAATTTTGGGATCTGTGGTAAAAAATACCTCTCAGATGGAGTCAGAATATACCCTTAAATATTATAAATCATCTATATTTAAAAGATTATAGTATTACTTTTCACATCTGACACATACAAACTACAACAATATAACACCCATTTTAGAATTTGTTTTTTCTGATTCCTGTCATTAACATTACATATCTAATTATGTCATTCATTAATTTATTGCTACATTATACCAAGATAGCAATTAATGTTTCTATCCCCATGAAATTTCCTCACAGATCAAAACTTACAAAACTTTGAGATTATACATTCAATAACACTACATTATCACTCTCAAAATGAAACATGACAAAATCGTTCATGTTCAACATTTTCCTCAGATGTTCGTTTCGTGCTGAACTAAACCAGTCTACAGACGCCAGAAAAGACGCACATTTAGCGCTTTATCCGATGAAAACAGTTCAGAAATAACCCTGTAAATGTTGCTTAAACAAACTGTGTAAAGTGTATTTCATGGGTGTGTAAATACGCGAAATATCTGAACTGCAGAACTCACCTCAGAAGACACAACAAACGCGCCGAACGAGGAAGGAAACGACTGATGACGTCAGCGCGGTGATGCCATATAAACGCGCCAAATATTGCTAACAAATTTATACAAAATAACATACACTAAAATAACGCTTACAGTTTATGTAAACAATAATTCAATCTCAGTCACGTGTAGGTTGAAAAATAAATTATTAGACAGTTCAAAGATTTATTTAAAGGTTTTGATTATCATTACATTTAAAACATGGAAAGACCAATAGCAATCATAATAGTTAATGGCTTTCAGAGTTACCCAAAATTATGAATTGATCATTTCTTAACACAAGTAGAATCAACAGACAATAAAACATTTCTGAGTGTCCAACTTTTGGAGCTATACGCATTGTAAAATTAAGAGTCATTATGAAAATACAAATATTATTTTTGTAGTATAAAAATAATGAGCTTAATTATCAGGCATGACAACTGCAGGGGTAAAAAAGGTGAGAAGGATACAGCAGCAAAAAATCCAATCCAATCAACTTTATATATAGCATATTTAAAAAAAACAAGATTACCAAAGTGCTGCACAAAGAATAAATAGAAAATATAATAACACATAAAACATATCAAATATGGGGGCCATTTTAAAGTCCAACTGAAATCAAAATTGACCCTATTTACTTTGTTAGCGAATATTACCAGTCTTGTGGTGAACAATTAATCCGTGCAAGTTAATACACAGAAAAAAATTGTTTGCCGTCGTAATCTTTAATCAAAGTCTGAAAAGTTACTTCCGGTCTGGAATGGCGTTCCTTCTCTGATGATGTAGGTTTGACGGCTTGGTTTGGGAAACGCTTAACCACTCCCCTCAAATCGTTAGTCTGTAACAAGCGGCAACATTCTGATCTGAAAAATGAAGCCTACCCGGAAGTGCGAAAAACTGCAATACATCGAAAATCCGCTAGGGCGAGGTCCCAAAAGGGAGCAAATGTCCATAGACCCCATGTTAAAATGTCCATTTTCACAGCATAAATTCATGTTTTTACAGGTTGGTCCCATGGACTTTTATTGTATTTTTCGATAGGTTCCGAGTGCCTGACAACCATGAGGGCTGTGATTTTTTTTCTAACTCGTTAGTTTAGATCGTATTTAGATATAAAATGTATGACAATAAGGGCGTGGTTAACTTTGATTGACAGCTTGATTGACAGCTGACAAGGCAGAGCCACGGAGAATGACAACATAAGAAGCGCCATTTTTTAATACAGTTGACATATAATACTACTGTTTCTGTATCATGAAATGTAGTTTTAAGAGTTTTTCAGACGAGAATGTAGTTGTTTAAAGCTCAAATCTGTGGTTTATTTATAAAGATTTATGAAAATTGTATCCAGTTGTGAGATCCAGCGATGAACGGGCGCTCGGCGCTCATGTACCCCGCCTGGAACAGCCTTTCCTCAGCTAGTCCTTCTGACGTTTGCCGCTGACTCTGGCGTCTCTGTAGTGGTTAAACATGAGATATAATTCGTCTTGTGTATATCTAACGGGCGATCTTTGGTTTCGTGAATCTATAATTTGTTCCCTGGCTGAGGGGAAGTTTCATAACTTTATAAGCTATTTAACTTTACCGTTGTATGGTTAGACTAGATCGAGCGCTGACTTTGTATGTTTGACTAAATTGTTTGCTTTATTTGTATAGTTTCTTGTAACTTTACCTTTTACTTATACTTTTATAATAGCTAATATTGATCAAACTGAAATTTAACAAAAAGAGACTGGGTTGAGTTTTGTCATTTTAAATTGTAATACAACGAAGATGATCTGTAATGTTGTTTACTGCAACATCTGTTGTTTAGTACAAATGCACATATTGCCTGGACCATATTAAAATGTTTCATATTTTTATGTTATATTTAAAACGAAAAGAGGCAGGGTTGTGTTTTATATTTTGGTTTTTTTTATAAATAGGCAAACATTATGTGCAGTGAATATAATCAATACGCGTTGCCTGAACCACATTTGTGTGGCTATAATTTTTAAGATTTCTTTAAATGAAAACGAAAAGAGTTAGTATGGTGTTTTATAACATATTTCGTTGCCTAAAATATACACAGAGATAACCGGAGTAGCAGAGCGAGCTGAGTGACGCGCTGCGTTAGAAGGTGGGCGGGGTTAGGATTTCCCAAGATTTTCCAAGATGGCGCCGCCCATACCCCCCATAAACGGCTTCAAACCCGTTCTTCAGAAAGTCTATGGGTGACGTCACAGACGCTTTGTCCATATTTTTTACAGTCTATGGTCTGTAATGAGCGAGAGATGGAGAGGAGGAGCGCTAGAGTAAAACCCTGCCCTCTGTTCAATATTCCTTTTCACTGGGAAATATACGTCACAACACTGGAGAAAAGTCGTTTGCAACTGCCGGTTCACGCGTACTTTAATGTGTGGAGGCAAGTATTTACACAAAACACACAGCATGAGATCATTTTTAAGTACCATAATAGCGCACATACAAATCAGGTGCGTGTACGTAATACGAGTGCACAGAACCGTATCCACGGGCGTAAAACGTCTCGGTTCCCTGAGATGAGGGAACGAGTAGTGCTGAAGTAGCTTACGGTATGGGAAAACTCCTTTTCTCGAGAATACTGAAGCATTTTTGTAAAACGCAGTGCAGCTGTGCTGCGGCAACTGCACAAACCTATGACGGGGCCCTGACACGTCAGAGCCCGCCAGGATGGGCGTGGCCAGAGGTTATAAATTGAGCCCATCGTCTGTCAGTCTTAGGTTAAATTGATTGAAGCGATTCCCTGACCAAAGCACAAGCACGGCAAATCATCTCAGGGAACCGAGGTTACTTTAGTAACGAGACGTTCCCTTTCGAGAGGTCTCTCCTATTGCGTAAGTAGCTTACGCTATGGGAACCCCCTTCAAAACGCTGTGCGTGCTTAACTTCGCTCTAATATTAGCCTGAGGCAAGATGCCTGAAGCCTTAAGAATAAAGTATGAACCCAATAAGCCGGTCAGTGACAGGCTTCATAAGGGAAAAATGAGGAGTGGGCCTAATGAGGGCCAAACCTTAATAAATGAAATAAAATGTATAATATATAAACAGGACCGGATAATATCGGGCCCACCTTTTATGGGGGGTTTGTGCTTACACATTTCATACTGAAAGTACCCTAGAACAGTGGTTCTCAACTCCAGTCCTCGGGACCCGCTGCTCTGCACATTTTGTATGTCTCTCTTATCTGACACACTCAAATCAGTTCATGGAGTCTCTCCTAAGGAGCTGATGATCTGGTTCAGGTGTGTTAAATAAGGGAGACATACAAAATGTGCAGAGCAGTGGGTCCCGAGGACTGGAGTTGAGAACCACTGCCCTAGAATGCAGAGCAGGGACTTGTAGGTTATAAAACCTGATAAATGTGGACGGCGAGGCCCAGCCGGCCGCCGCACAGATATCCTCGATGGGTATTCCACTTGACCAAGCCCAAGACGAGGCCATGCCTCTTGTGGAATGAGCTCTGATGCCTAAGGGGCAGTGAAGACCCTTAGACTCATAAGCTAGCGCTATAGCATCAACTATCCAGCGCAATAATCTCTGCTTTGAGACGGCGAGACCTTTGGTGCGGCTGCCAAAGCACACAAAAAGCTGTTCTGACTGAACGAGGCAGAACACTCTAGATACACTCTGAGAGCCCTGACGGGACAGAGTAAATTTGAGTCTCTTTCGTCCTCTGGTGAGGAAAGAGCTGCTAGGGAAATAACCTGTGCTCTGAAGACGTGGAGAGCACCTTAGGAATATAACCATGCCTTGGCTTAAGGATGGCTCTGCAGTCGTTAGGTCCAAACTCAAGACAGGACGTGCTCGAAGACAGCGCATGTAAATCGCCCACTCTTTTGATGGAGGCGAGCACCAGTAAAAGAGTGGTTTTGAGCGAGAGGTGCTTCAGGTCGGCAGACTGAAGTGGCTCAAACGGGGCTCCCTTTAGTGCTTCCAGGACCGTGGAGAGGTCCCAGATAGGCACAGAGGGAGGTCGTGGAGGGTTTAGCCTCCTTGCCCCTTTAAGGAAGCGGACAATGAGGTTGTTTCTTCCTAGTGATTGTCTGGCCACAGGGGCGTGAGATGCTGTTATGGCCACCACATATACTTTGAGCGTGGAGGGGGTGCGACCCGCGTCCAAAAGCTCTTGTAAAAAGGCGAGTACACTCGGTATCTCGCAAGAGTGGGGGTTCAGGCTCCTAGCAGCGCACCATAAGTCGGGACGGAGATGCCAGATCTTCCCGTTCGCCTGCCTGAGGAGATCTCGTGTCAGTTGTGTCAACTCGGAGAACCAGAGCTGGGTCTTCCAGAGAGGGGCTATAAGAAGCACTGCACATTTGCTTTCCCTGATCCATTTGATGACCTGAGGTAGCATCACGACCGGGGGGAAAGCATACAGCGGACGATTGGGCCATTCGAGTGCGTCCGTGTTCTTTGAGAAAAATAATCGGCAATGAGCGTTGTCTTCGGAGGTGAAGAGGTCGATCTCTGCCTTGCCGAAGATGCTCCATATTAGTTGAACCGTCAGAGGGTGGAGAGACCATTCCCCTGGAGAAACATTGTCTCTGGATAACATATTCGCACCCTGGTTCAGAACGTGTGGCACGTGCGCTGCCCTCAGTGAGCGCAGGTTGTGCTGAGCCCATAGAATGAGACTCATGGCCATGGCGTGCAAGGTGTTCGACCTGAGGCCGCCCTGGTGATTTATGTAAGACACCACTGCCAGGTTGTCCATTCGGACCAGGACGTGGTCGCCTTTTAGATATGGGAGAAAGGCTCTGAGTGATAAAACGGCCGCTCTCATCTCCAGACAGTTTATGTGTAGGCGCTTCTCTGGGCTTGACCAAAGGCCATAGACGGGCCTGCCCTCATATACCCCTTTTCCACCAAGGCAGAGCTGGTGCTGGTTCGGAGCCAGAGCCTAGTTTCAAATCGGTTCTTTGTTTTTCCACCGCCAAAGCACCAGCTCCGAACCAGTAAAACTGGTTCTTAAGTAGCACCAAATCATTGCAGGGTCTAGAACGGAGCCAAGAAAGAACCGCTTGCGTCAGAGGCTGGGGGCGGGGTTACCGTGGCCAACAAGACTGAAGAGAAACTTGTGACCGCCATTTTCAAATAGCAGCTAATCGAGCTAACAGCAGCTAAACACGATGGACGCGATCTAAAATATAAATCTAAGGCTAAAGTCGGCATCTTATTGTTAAAAATAAATGTTATGTACATGCCGTTACTCTCGCTTGTAATCTCCGTCTGTACAAATAATGGCGAGCCGCACGAACACGTTGGATCCGCCGTGTTTGGATGCCGATGTAGGTCCGCAAAGCCATGAACATCAATAGCAAAGCAACGTGCGCCGTTGTTGATGATGTGTTTGTGTTTGGCGCCGCCGCGCTAACGTTGCTGAGAAAGATGAGACGTAGCTGTGACGTAAGACCTGGCTCTGCGTTGGCTCTTTTAGCCTGTGGAAAAGCAAACCGGTTCTTTGGAGGCTCGTCAGTCGAACCAACTCCGAACCGGCACTAGCTCTAGCTCCGAACCAGCACCTGGTTCTTGTTGGTGGAAAAGGGGTAATAGAGGGCTCCCCAACCTAGGTTGGAGGCATCTGTCGTGATCACCTTTCTCCTCGAAATCACAACTAAACTCATGCCAGACTGGTACCAGTCGATAGCTTTCCAGGGAGTAAGGGCTTTGATGCAGCCGCGATTCGCTCTGATCAGTATGTGGCCGGAGCGTCACGAGTAAGCTGGGACACGGCTCTTTAGCTAGCATTGGAGAGGGCGCATGTGCAGTAATCCGAGCTGGAGCACTGCTGATGCTGCCATGAGACACAACATCCTCTGGAATCTTCTGAGGGGGGCGCGGGCGCCCGCTCTGAAAGATGCCGCCAGGCACCGAATAGAGAGCGCGCGCTCCGAAGAGAGGCGCGCTTTCAATTGTGTAGAGTCTATTACTATACCAAGAAAGGAGATATTCTGGATGGGAGATAGTGTGCTCTTAGAAAAGTTGATCTTTAGACCCAGACATTCTAGATGGCTGAGGATCCAAGATCTGTGCGTTATTAGCTATGCCTCTGATTGTGCTATAACCAGCCAATCGTCGAGGTAGTTCAGCATTCGCACTCCCCGCTGTCTCAGGGGGGAAAGTGCTGCATCCATACACTTTGTGAATGTACAGGGAGCCAACAATAGGCCGGACGGTAGTACTGTGTACTGGCAAGCTTGTCCCTCGAAAGTGAATCTCAGAAATGGCTGTGATGAGGCGATAATTTGGATATGAAAGTAAGTGTCTTTCAGATCCACTGATAAAAAACAATCTCCCGGGCGAAGATTTGTTTGGTCGTCAGCATTCTGAACGGGCGCCTCATCAGCGCTTTGTTCAGATGTCTGATATCTAGGATGGGTCGGAGACCACCATCCTTCTTCGGTACAAGGAAATAGCGGCTGTAGAAACCCGACACGCTATGCGAGTTTGAGCACCTTGGTGCGGAGAATATGTGAAACGTCTTTTCTCACTCTCGTCTCGACAATGGCTGAAAAGCGAGCAAACTGTAGCGAGTAGCCTCGATTTATCATGTTCAACACCCATTCTGATATACCAGGGATAGCCTCCCAGGCCTTGGCCCGTATAGCTAGGGGTTGAATAAAGGCTGGAGACAGGCCGCTGTGAGATAGGGACCCAGTCGTCCGGCCGTCTTGAGCTTTTAATGCCGTGTGAACAGCGCTCATGAGCGGGGGCACGCACATATAGAGGGCACACCCATTATCACGTGACCAGCGTGAGCTAGAGGGAAAGCTGATGTAGAAACAGTTTTTATGTGTAGAAGTGCATACTTTACAGTGGGCACACAATTTACGTTTACGGTCTCTCCCACGCTGGCTGGGGGGAGAGTTAATACAGTGTTGGCAGTGTTTGTGTGTAGGGGTGCATGTTGAACAGCAGGCACACACGCTACTTTTATTAAACTTCCAGCGTGAACAGGGGAAAAGTTTGAGACTGTGGAAACAGTGTTTGTGTAGGGGTGCATACATCACAGTAAGCACACACGCTACATTTATTAAACTTCCAGTGTGAGCTGGAGGAAAGTTTGAGACTGTGGAAACAGTGCTTGTGTAGGGGTGCATACTTTGTAGTGGGCACGTAACCATATGACACAGACAGAAAAGAGCTATTTTTTGGCTTTATTTGCGTCACCGTAAAACCGGTGTCTGTTTGCAGGTGAGCATGTTTTGGAACAGGCCAATTGACTGCAACATTGACATTTCCAGCCACCTGAGTAGAGGGGACTGGGGAATGTGGACCAGCTCATATTTGCAGGGGAGCATATATTGCTGGGATTACATGGGAGGCGGGGTCAAAGTTGAGCCCGATCAACCCCATCTTCGGACGCTGCCAAAGAGAGTGAGTCACACGGGGCGGGTCTCGGGCGCCAAAGTCTCAGATTCCACCACTGAGCCACAGAAGGGGTGTGGATAAGAACAGGAAAATAAAGTCTGTCTCTGTAAAAAGTGAGTCACACGGGGGGGCAGGGCCGGAGTGGGCTCTTATGTTTAAACGCTCATAAATACTCGAGCCCCGCCATGTGAACACGAGGGCGCGAGGGGCAGGTTCGCTTTCTGTACGTAAGAAAGCTGGCCGCGAGCGCAGCATAATTCTTTATCAGCCACCAGAGGCAGGATTCGAACACGGGTCTCTGGCGCGAAAGCTTTAGATTTCGCCACTGAGCCACAGGGGGAAAAGACATAAGCTTTCAGTTAGCGTGAGCAGATAATAGAGCGTCATCATGTTTTGTGTCGGCATTTGTTTGCAGGCATGCATGTTTTATAACAGGCTCATTTGCTGCAATCTTGACATTTCCAGCCGCCCAAACTTAAGAGGGGACTGAGAAATGTGTGAGAAATGGAGGTTGGTCCGGCCTTGGCGGGACTAAAACACTCTCTTTCCTCCTTTCGCCGGTGAGTGACGCACGCGAACGGGGCGCAAGGGCGGGGTAGCTTTCTTGAACCATCCGCTCTGACATCCTTTGTGCGCGGTGCAGTTTGCACGGCTCAAGCAAAGGGAGAGAGAGCGGGAAGTGGGGTCGTCATAGGTTAAATCAGCCAGTCGGGCCCGCAGGGTGGGGAGATCCATCTCGTCCATCTCGCCCTTAGCGAGTGCAGCTTCCGCGTGGTAACGGCCCAGACAGGAAGTGCAGAGTATATGACAGAAATTTCTCTTTTAGAATGTGTCGCGACGGCGAACACACAGCAAGAAAGGATACTGCGCGCCGGATTGGCTCAGCAGAACAGCGGGTTGAAGGCGGTGAAGGAAGCCGGCGTCCTCAGACTAGTTCCGCTGGATGCTTGTCGACAGCGCCGAAGGTTTCTTAATCCAGGGTTTCAGCGAAGTGGAGGTTCACTGAAGGAGATTTTAATCTAAGACTCTGACGGACGATGGGCTCAATTTATAGCCTCTGGCCACGCCCATCCTGGCGGGCTCTGACGTGTCTGAGCGTCTGAGCCGCCCCGTCATAGGTTCGTGCAGTTGCCGCAGCACAGCCAATGACCGTGCTCGCTGCTCATCTGTGTACATACTGTGCAGCTACACTGCGTTAAAAAAAAATGGCTTCAATATTCTCGAGAAAAGGAGTTTTCCCATAGCGTAAGCTACTTATGCAATGGAGAGACCTCTCGATAGGGAACCGTCCTCGCAAGGGAATATTTCTGCTCCGGGCACGCACACAACAGTATCTGCTCGGTGTGCACATGGCTGTGATGAGTGCCATTTCAGACAAATTATGGGGAAAAAGTCTTATATTCGGACCAATATGGTACAATACAATTATTAAATTCAAATCTGCATCTTTCTGGTCATGACCATTTCAAACGTATTTATTAGCATCGTATGTAAAACGGAGGTCAGACTCATTTCTATAAAAGCTAGCAGATAGGAGCTTGCTCCTGTTTGCTTTAGCATTGTATAATGTGCAACAAGAGAAAGATACAGACACGTTATCATGTTGTTGACGTTAGCCTACATTACATCCAGTTTGCCGCCACTCGTCTCCATAAATGAACAATTAACATAGGTAACATTATTGGCTAATAACAGTGGGTTAAATAATGACATTGGCAACATCACTAGCATGGACACTAGCACTAGCATGGACACTTTGGCCTATAATCGGATTGACGGCTCAATCGGACTAAAAAAACCTTCATGTAAACACCTTAATCGATCCGATTGAGCTCGATCCGAATGAAATTTCGATCCGATTGAAAGGGGTGGTTTATTCTTTTTATAATCCGATCGAGAGAAAATGTAAACACTTGATCGGATTGAAAACCGAAACTGAAAGGACTGCACATGTGCAATGACGTTAAATAACGTAATGACGTATGATGCGCGGAACGAGCTGTTCTTCCTGTTGAATAAAGTGTCATATAAATAAGTGTCCCGTCATTCTAAAATTCTCATTTCACTCGGCGCCTGTGAAGTGAAGCAGGACGTCCCACCAGTCCTTGTTTTGGATTCTCATCCACAGCAGACGACTGGTTTTGGCCGCGGGGAGGGGCATTTTTACTGCATGATAAATATAAGCAGCACGGCAAAACGCTTAATATGCTCATGGTCTCCAAAGACCAGAGACAGATTAATATCAAAAAATCTATTCCGATTTTAAACTTGTGACAAATAAACGCGCACATCAAACCGATTACTTTATTTAACGTTCATGTAAACACCGTGTTCGGATTCATCAATCGTATTGATTTCATTCCGATTGAACCAAAAGGTGTCCATGTAAACATAGCTATTGTAAGCTAACTTACCTCAGGCTTGCTTTCCGACGTGCAGTTCTTTGTCCCCGGGGTGAGGAGTTTTCATGCCTGAATTATCATGTAAACATTTACAAATGATGTTTAAACATTTTTTTTTGTAATTAATTAAACTATTAATGAAGTCTGTATTCCTCCAGGAGGCGCTCAACATAATAACTGTAATAAAACATGGAGAGACTCTTGAACCTAAAAGTGAGAAAACTTTATTGATCAAATGTACAGACGTCCAACAATCAAAGAACACACAATCTCTTACACCAGTATCTTCTGATATACAGATATAAAAACACTTTGATGTCATTTGCTCAGCTTCTTTCTAGAGTGGATTTTCATGTGTCGGTTTATCTTTGATTTTTGTGTGAAACTCTTCCCGCACTGATCACATGAGTACGGTTTCTCTCCAGTGTGGATCCTCTGGTGCAGTTTTAAATATTCAGCTGTAATAAAAGTCTTCCCACACTCAAAGCACATGTGATTTCTTGTGTATTTTCTGATGTGCTTTTAAACTCGGCAGACGTGAAAAACTCTTTCCACACAAAGAACATGAATGTGGTTTCTCCTGTGAATGAACTGTCATGTGTCTCTTCAGGCCTGAAGCCCTCAAAAATGTTTTGCCACATTGATCACATTCGTGCAGTTTCTCTCCAGTGTGGATGTTCCTGTGTCTCTTTAAGGAACCTTTTAGTGTGAAACTCTTTCCACACTGATCACATGAGAACGGTTTCTCTCCAGTGTGGATCATCATGTGCATCTTAAGGTGGTATTGTCGTGTGAAACTCTTCCCGCACTGATCACAAGAGTACGGTTTCTCTCCAGTGTGGATCCTCTCGTGCAGTTTTAAATATTCAGCTCTAATAAAAGTCTTCCCACACTCAAAGTACATGTGATTTATTACACCAGTGTGTATTTTCTGATGTGCTTTTAAACTCTGCAGACGTGAAAAACTCTTTCCACACAAAGAACATGAATGTGGTTTCTCCTGTGAATGAACAGTCAGGTGGATCTTCAGGGCTGAAGCCCTCAAAAATGTTTTACCACATTGATCACATTGATGCGGTTTCTCTCCAGTGTGGATGTTCATGTGAGACTTAAGGTGTCCTTTATATGCAAAACTCTTCCCACACTGATCACATGTGAACGGTTTCTCTCCAGTGTGGATCCTCATGTGAACCTTGAGACTGTGTTTGCGTGAGAAACTCTTTCCACACTGACGGCAAGTGAAACATTTCTTGTCTCTTCTTTTCAGTAAAGAAATACTTTCAGTCTGTGAGCGAGTTTTAGCTCCAGTTTTGACCTGATGATGTTCCTCCTCCTCTTCACTCTCCTCATTCTCCAGCATCATGTCTGAAATTAAAGTAAGAAAGTTACATTTTAATAAATCTTAAAAAAGTGCAATGTAGACAATGGCTTCATGAAAATAATCTCAATCCAGTGTAATGTTGACTGCATTCATCAGCCCAGATACCAAAGTAAAAAAAAAAAGTTTATCAGAAACTATAAAAGAGATTTTGATTGATTTATGCTAAAAATCTGCCATTCTCAATATTGTTTAATTTGGGTGTTTTTAAAGTTTATTGATAAAAAATAAATATGTAAAATATAAGACCTTAAGATCATATTCAGTTTGTTCTCCTGATGTTGACAATCAATGTGAATGTTTATCAAATCTTGTTTCACTGACCATTTGATCAAAACAAGAAAATTAAAGACATTTGAATTTCAGGCCCTAATTTGTACCCTGCACATAGAGAGCGTCCGCAATACTATTTATCGATTAAACTGTTTCTTTTCTGTTTCCGTAAATCTGATGAACTGCTTTATTGTTCTTTATTGTTCTTCAGCCTCATTAAAGGTGTTTTATATTTTGTTGACTTGTGTATTAACATTATCCATAAATGGGACAGGGGACAATACTTGACAAATGCATTCACAGCCCCACTATGTTATTGAACTTTAGTACATAAAGTAATACATCCTTTCCATTCAACTTTTGGCCCACAACAATAGAATAACAACAACCAAATAAAAAAATTGTTTAGCTTTTAACACCTTTTACATGATACTGTTTCTTTCATGGCCACAGGTTAAAATAAAATCAGTTGCCATAAAAAAAAACACAATTTCAGTAAAAAATAATTTCAGTCCTCCTGATGTTCTCCTGTGTTCTTTCCTTATGTGGTCTTCTAGATCGCTACACCTTTATTTGACACTGACACGTATGTGCCACAGCTTTGCAGGTCATGCATTCTGCTTTACACGGATCCCGGCCGAGACGAAAAGAGGAATTTTCTCTGTAAATCATCTGTGAATTTACATTTGGGCTTTTTTTAACGTTTTTCATGAGCCATGTGCCACTGTTGACCAGCAAGCGCTGCACTGTCTCTGGTGCTCTCGTGGTGCTGAGGGGAAAGATTGAGATGCAGTTTGACCAATGTTTGCGTTAATCACATGACCAATGATGGCGTGCGAGAAGGCGGGACCTAAAGCAATAGGGATGCACCGAAATTAAAATTCTTGGCCGAAACCGAAAACCGAAAAAGAGGAAACCAAGGCCGAAAACCGAAACACCGAAAGAAATTATGCCAATTATTGTTAGTACCATTGCATTTATGGCTATGACTGTGTACTAAGTTTACTAAAATCAAGGCATTGCAATTGCATAAATTAATATTAAAGTTTCAAAGAATAAATAATAATAATAAACTGCTCTGCACACACACGCAAAGGTCTCTCGCTCCCTCTCTCTGCCACGCGCGCTACGTATGCGCGCTCATGCTCGCTCGCGATTCCGGGAGATTTAAACTAATTTGCGGGCATTAGGGAGCCGGTATCAATACGCGGGAGACTCCCGGAACTTCCGGAAGACTTGGGATGTCTGTGTTTTGAAAATCGCTGTCCGTGGGTCACTCTTAGATATATTTAAATACGTCCACACCGCAGATATGTAATGTTGCTTCAGACAAGCACGTGCAGGTCGCGGTGTCTGCTGTTTGCGTCATCACAACATTTCGGCCGTATTGTTTCGGTGATAAAAGTCTTTCGGCCGAAAACCGAAAATGCCCTTTTGGGCCATTTTCGGCCGAAAATTTTCGGTGGCCGAATATTCGGTGCATCCCTATAAAGCAATGCAAAAATGGCGACTGTAGAGAGCAAAAGTCAAATCCCGGACATTTTGGGCGATCTAGAAATCCCGGCCGGACGCATTTTTTAAGCTCCAAAAAGAGGACATATGGTCACCCTACCTTATCGACAGAAAATTATTCATTGTTATGTAAGGCAGCATATTGTGTTGTCCACAAGGTGGACACTTGTAACTCTTGTATTAGGACAAATTAAAGTGCCTTTAGCGCTGTTTGAGCCTCTTGATGTACCGTAGTGTTGATACGTGAGCAGTGCAAGGCAAGGCAAGTTTATTTATATAGCACATTTCATACACAATGGCAATTCAAAGTGCTTTACATTGAAGAAATTTAAATAATAAAAAGAAATAAGAATAATTAAAACAGTTTAGAAAAATAAAAAATAAAATACAGTACAAACAGTCGGACGAACAGCGGCACAGTGCTCATTCAGTAAATGCATAGTTAAACAGATGTGTTTTGAGTCTGGATTTGAAAGTGACTACTGTAGGAGCACATCTGATCTCCTCTGGAAGCTGTTTCCAGCTGCGGCTGGCATAATAGCTAAAAGCGGACTCGCCATGCTTAGAGTGAACCCTTGGTATTTCTAACTGATATGATCCTAATGATCTGAGTGATCTGTTGGGTTTATATTCAGTGAGCATATCTGCAATGTATTGAGGTCCTAGGCCATTGAATGATTTATATACCAGTAATAATACTTTAAAATCAATCCTAAATTTAACTGGGACCTGAGGACTGGTGTGATATGTTCATATTTTCTGGTTCTGCTCAGAATCCTGGCGGCAGCGTTCCGTATGAGCTGCAACTGTCTTATGGTCTTTTTGGGAAGGCCAGTGAGGAGACCATTACAGTAATCCACCCTGCTGGTGATGAAAGCATGCACAAGTTTCTCTAAGTCTTGTCTGGAAACAAAGCATCTTATTCTTGCAATATTTTTCAGATGAAAGTATGCTGATTTAGTTATTGCTTTGACATGACTACTGAAACTAAGGTCTGACTCTAGTGTCACACCAAGATTCCTGACTTGATTTTTAGTTGTTTGACCCCTAGAGTGAAGGTATGCGTTCACCTTGAGAACTTCATCTTTGTTTCCAAACGCAATGACTTCAGTTTTGTCTTTGTTTAACTGAAGAAAGTTTTGGCACATCCAACTGTTGACTTCATCAATGCATTGGCACAGGGAGTCAATGGGGCTGTAATCGTTAGGCGATAGGGCTAAGTAAATCTGTGTGTCGTCTGCATAGCTGTGGTCAGCAATTTGGTTCTTTCTCATTATTTGGCTCATTGGGAGCATATACAGGTTGAACAGGAGTGGCGCAAGAATTGAGCCTTGAGGGACTCCGCATGTCATGGATGTCCACTCAGACGTATGGTCTCTTATACTCACATAATAACCTCTCCCATCTAAGTATGACCTGAACCATTTTAGGACTATCCCAGAAAGGACTATCCCCACCCAGTTTTCCAGCCTGTCAAGAAGTATGTTATGATCGTCAGTGTCAAATGTAGCACTGAGGTCGAGTAGTACCAGCACTGATAATTTGCCAGTATTTAAGCGAATATCGTTTATTATCTTTATGAGCGCTGTCTCTGTGCTGTGGTGCGGTCGGAAACCAGATTGAAAATTGTCAAAGGATCCATTCAAGCTCAAGAATTTGTTCAGCTGATTGAATCAATCAATCAATCAACTTTTATTTGTTAAGCACATTTAAAAACAACACAAGTTGGCCAAAGTGCTGTACAAATTAAAAATTACTCAAACACTCAACAAACAGTACTCACACAAAACACTGGGTTAATATACAACCCCGAGCAGTAACCTGAACCTAGGGGCAATTGTAAGCCACAGCGTAGAGGTGTGTTTTTAGCATAGATTTAAAACATTCTAACGAATCACAGGATCTGATATGCAGAGGAAGAGTATTCCAAAGACGCGGGGCTGCCACAGAAAATGCACGATCTCCTTTGGTTTTTAATCGTGATTTGGGAACATGTAGGAGCAAACTCTGGGATGATCTAAGGGGTCGAGCAGAATAGTGATGCTGTCTCTGTAACAGACGTGCTACATACTCCGGAGCCAGACCATGCAGACCTTTAAAAACCATGGACAGAACTTTATATTGGACTCTAAATTCAACCGGAAGCCAGCGCAAAGAGGCCAGTACCGGAGAAATCCTAGACCATTTCCGTGTGCCTGTCTGCATTTTGCACCAGCTGCAACCTTGATAGCAATTTTCTAGACAATCCTAAGTATAACGAGTTGCAGTAATCCAATCTGGATGAGATAAAAGCATGAATGACAGTTTCCATGTCCTTAAACGATAAAATGCTCTTTAATTTGGCGATGCTCCGCAATTGATAAAAGTTACTTTTAACCACAGCATTGACTTTTGTCAAATTTCAGCTCTGAGTCAAAAATTACACCAAGGTTCCTTGCTTGGGTGTTAACATTAATGGCTAAGGGGTCCAGATGTAAAGTAAGCTGTTTAGCTAACTTAGGTGGACCAAAAATCAGCACTTCCGATTTTGACTCATTGAGCTGCAGAAAATTATCAGCCAACCATGCTCTTATCTCATTCAAACACTCAAACGTAGTAGTAATGTTGGAGTCATCATTGCATTTCATGGGCACATACAACTGGATATCATCAGCGTAACAATAAGATACATTATATTTTTGGCAGATTGATCCCAGGGGGAGCATATACAGGGAAAATAAAACTGGACCAAGACATGAGCCTTGAGGAACGCCTGAGGAAACCGGCTGAGAAGACGATATAGAGTTTCCAAGCTCCACTGCAAAAGATCTTCCATCAAAATAGGATGTGAACCACTTCAATGCAAGCCCCCTAATCCCACCCCTCTCCCTCAAACGGTCAAGAAGAACTCCATGATCCACAGTATCAAAAGCCGCGCTAAGGTCAAGAAGAACTAACACCGCACAGTTCCCAGAATCTACAGACCACAACAAATCATTTATCACTTTAAGTAGCGCAGTCTCTGTGCTGTGTTGAGACCTAAAACCGGATTGAAATATATCAAAAATTGTATTTTATTTTTAAAAAGCTGAAAGTTGATTAAGAACAACCTTCTCCAATAACTTAGCCAGAAAGGGCAATTTAGAAATTGGACGGTAATTGTTTAATACTGACGGGTCTAAACTAGTGCTGCACGATTAATCGTATCGCAATCGCAATCGCGATGTCAAGCCTACGCTATTATATGACGCAAAATGCTGCGATTTTATATTAAATAAACAAATTAGCGCTGTTAACGCAATTAACGCAGCATCTGTTAATTTTTGGCATCCTTTGGTTAGTGTTATATGATCCCGCTCTTATTCATGCAAATGCTTTTAAACCATTCATGTGCGATAAGACAAAAAATAATGCGCTGTCAGTGAATGTCCTCCTGTCTCACACACAGACACACGACCCACAGATAGACGCGCGCCAGTATCAAGTTCTCTTTCGCTGTAGAACGAATAACACACATGTATGCCTAAATGAACGCGCTGCCTGTGAAAGTCCTGACTGTGACACACAGAAAGACTCGCGCTAATATCGTGCGTGCGCACAAAACAGCATGCCAGAATACAGCTCTCTTTCGACCTTAACCGAACAATAACACACACAATTATGCCAAAATGTCTTTTTGTCGAGTATCTTCATAACATAAGAGTAGTCTTATGATGAACGTGAAGAGTTGTGATAGAATGAGGCGCGTGTGAGATCCGCGTCTCTGACAGCAGCGGCTGCTCTTAAAGGGACAGTACACAGTAGCCACTAATTATATCTGTCGTTAAAGTTAATCAAAGAACAAAGGGAACGGAGAAAAACACTCACTGCTCTTGACTAAATAACTTTTTTCTTTAGGCAGATTATCACTAATCTGTGTGTGCATTTATTTTCCTTGAGAACCAAGCAAGTTGACTCATGAAACCATTTGTTTATTATATCGCATATCGCAATATTGACCTCTATTATCGCAATATGACATTTTCCCCAAATCGTGCAGCCCTAGTCTAAACTTTTCTTTTTTTTTAAAGAGGCTGCACCAAAGCATGCTTAAAATAAGATGGGACCACACCTTCTACAAGGCTCTGGTTCACTATAGACATGATCGTAGACCCCACCTCATCCCAGACCTGAATTAACAAACCCGGTGGGACTACATCAAGCGAGCAATAAGATGGCTTAAGATGTTTCATGACTTCTAGCAGATTAGATAGTGACACAGGCTCAAACATCCATAACTGAGCAGTAGTACAGGAGTCTGGCTGGACCAGAGGAGAAGCTGGATTTAAAACCGAACTATATATATTTGCTCTGGCAACAGCGATTTTATCCACAAAAAATTTCGAAAAACTTTCACAAGCTCTCATAGTGTTATCAACAACAACTGGGCTTGCCGTATTCAGGACTGTATTTATTACTCTAAATAACACTCTTGGACAATGGAGATTTTGTGAGATTAAAACTGAAAAGTATTGTGATTTAGCGGATTTAACAAACTGTTGATAGGTGATCATACCTAAGTATCTCAAATGAGACTTGGAGTTTGTCTTTTTTCCATCTTCTTTCAGCCTGTCTCCTGATAACAACTTATCACAACTTGCCTTGATTGAAGACAACTTTTTCAATGATCTTGCCTATGAAAGGAAGATTTGAGATCGGTCTATAGTTGCTTAATATGGTCTTATCCAGATTGTTCTTTTTCAGGAGGGGCTTGACAACTGCAGTTTTCAGGGAGTTTGGAAAACTCCCAGAGAGAAGTGAGACATTTACCACTTCTAGAAGATCTGCTTCTAAACTGTTTAACACACTTTTGAAAAAAGATGTGGGAAGTGTGTCAAGAGCGCAGGTTGATGTTTTAAGGTGCTGTACGGTTTCTTCCAAAATTTTGCCATCAATTTCTTTGAAATCAGACATAGTAACTACTTTCTCAGGTGGTCTGATCTGTCTGACCCCAGTGCAACTCAAGGATGTGCTGATCACCTTTCTGATATTATTGATTTTCTCAGAGAAGAAAGAAGCAAACTCACTACACTTGTTGTCTGAGAGCATTTCACTGGGAATCTGGCTTGGGGGGTTTGTCAGTCTCTCTACAGTAGCAAAAAGAGTGCGTGTGTTGTTTAAATTACTGTTTATAATATTTGAGAAGAAGGTCTATCTAGCTTTGCCTAGTTCCATATTGAAAGCATGAAGGCTGTCTTTGTAGATGTTATAATGGACTACAAGTTTAGTCTTCCGCCACATGCGCTCTGCTTTTCTGCATTGTCTTTTCATATTTTGCACTGTTGTTGAGTTTCTCCAAGGTGCTTTTTGTTTGCCAGTCTTCTTCCTGACTTTCACAGGAGCAATATCATCAATTACACTTTTAACTTTTGAGTTAAAAGAATCAAGGAGAAAATCAACAGAGTCCGCAGATATGCTTGGTGTTAAGGATATAGCCTTCATAAATAGTACACTAGTGTTCTCATTTAAGCATCTCTTATTGACAGACACAGATCTAGCTTCAGTGGCAGGAGAGATCAATCAAAGAAAATACAGAAATGATCAGACAGTGCTACATCCTTAATAACAATCAGTGAAATGTTTAGACCCTTACTGATAAGTAAATCTAGAATGTGTCCACAATTGTGTGTGGGTCCATGTATATGCTGAGTCAGATCAAAAGTTTTTAAAACAGTTTTGATTTCTTTTGCCATATTTTTTTCTGCATTATCTATGTGAATGTTAAAATCTCCAGCAATGGCAAAACAGTCAAACTCTGAGGTAATTGTTGATAACAGTTCTGTAAAGTCCTCAGCAAAGGCTGGAGAGTTTTTTGGAGGCCTGTAAATAATGATAAGTAAAATGCGTGGAGCACCTTTTAAAACAATACCCAGATATTCGAAAGAAGGGTAATTCCCAAATGATAACCAAAACCTGGTTCAATGACCATGGTATCACTGTGTAATTACTGTGTGATTTCATGTAATATTCACATTTTTTGAAACCCCTTTTTTCGTGGGTTTTATGAGCTGGAAGCCCAAATTATGTACAAATAAACAACTAAATACTTGAAATCGTTTAAGTTGTGGGCCCTGAATCTATAATCTATGGAAGTTTAACGTTTTGAATGGAATTATGGAAATAAATAAACTTTTCCATGATATTCACATTTTTTGGAAAGGGTCTGTATATAACAAATACATACTACATGCATGTAGTTTTGGTTATTTCATGACTTAATTGACGACAGAACTCAGTTTCTTTTGCGCTTTATGTGAAGTGCGCCGCATTTGTGCGTGATATTGAAGAGTGCGCGCCGCGAGCACAGTACAATGCCTGACACGACAGGAAAGTTCATATTAAGCCCCTTTCACACAGAGATTCCAGAAAATACACGGATAAAGTGACCCGGGATTTGACCCGGGTTCGTTTGATCTTGGTTCATTCACAGTGCCAGTGATTTTCCGGAATCAGAGAGTGCGTTCACACTAGGGCTGTCAAAATTGCTCAAAAATGACGTTCGAATATTCCCTCTAAAAAACACACGAATATTCGAACTATTCGAACATCTGGTTGCGCATTTTGTCAATGACGCGCATTACGTCAATAACAGGACAAATTAATACAAAGAGACATAAACTACTTGTATAGGTAGTTTATTTAAGTTTAAACATATTTGACAACGTATTACCTGTACACAAAAACAAGTAAATCACCTAATGGCCAAGACCGCAGACCTCACTCTCTCTCGCTCGCTCGCTCGCTCACTCGCACTCGCAGGCACTCTCTCTCTCTCTCGCCCTCACGCTCATGCTGCGACAGCTGCGTTCACACCAAACGCGAATGGAGCGTCTGGCGCGAGTGATTTCAATGTTAAGTCAATGTAAAGACGCGTTTACGCGCGTCTGGGGGTCTTGCGACGCGAATGAGGCGTCAAGCTCTCCGCGCGTCAATTTCGCTTCAAACTTTTGCTTTTGCGAATGGCGCGCGAATGGATTCAAAATGTTCAAGAGTCCAACTGGACGCGGTAGATGCGAATCCGACATTGAACGCTCCGAGCTTTTCCTTGACATGAAACGGTAAATAATCAAACCAGTGGAAGCCTGCAGTGCATAAAACTGCTGTATCTAACCTACCTTATTCATGCAATATCTATTCAGTCAGTACAGTAGCCTACACTTTAGTAATGTTTCTGTTTAACGTTAACGCCTTCTTCCTGTGACCTGTCCCCACTCGCAAAGCAGACAGCCGCGTCTCTGCTACCGCGGGCGTTTTTCCACATTATTCGAATATTAATTTTCACATTCGAAATTCGTTTTTTTTAAACTATTCGAATATATATTCGAATTTAGAATATTCGTTGACAGCCCTAGTTCACACACAACCCGTACAAATCCCGTAAAGACACGTGACATCGATGTGACTTGTAATGTCTCAGCAGCGTCTTAAGTTTTCTCTCTCGAGAAACCACGCTTGTGCATTTTTTTCTCTGATTCGATTATAAACTTGCGCATTACGTACCGTTTCACAGCTGGAGAACGATACCAGCTTCTGCATCATCACTACGACACGGCATTATTACAGCTTTTGTTCACACAGCGCACATTCCAGGACTGAACACGCCAATGTTACTCGTTCCCCAACCTAGCATCAATCCCGGGTCGTGTTTGTGTTCACACAGAAGGCGTTCTGGCAATTTCCCGGCAATTTGCTGGGATCATCGCGCTGTGTGAAAGGGGCTCTAGTGACATATATCCTCCTGACAACATCTCATCTGATTTTCTCTTTTTTTTTAGGACAAAAGTTTTTTCCATGTGCAGATTATTAAAGGGGTGGTATAATTCCCTTTTCACAAGATGTAAAATAAGTCTCTGATGTCCCCAGAGTGTGTTTGTGAAGTTTTAGCTCAAAATACCCCACAGATATTTTTATATAGCATGTTAAAAGCACTCTCTGTAAAGCTGCTTTGAAACAATATGTATTGTGAAAAGCGCTATACAAATAAATTTGAATTGAATTGAATGTTAAAATTGTCATTTTTTGAGGGTGAGCAAAAACACACAGTTAAATGCAAATGAGCTGCTGCTCCCAGCACCGGGGCGCGGAGCTTCAAGAGCTCATTCTTAGAAGACTCAAGACCAAGCGGCAACATTCTAATCTGAAAAATGAAGCCTACCCGGAAGTGCGAAAAACTGCAATACATCGAAAATCCGCTAGGGGCAGGTCCCAAAAGGGAGCAAATGTCCATAGACCCCATGTTAAAATGTCCGTTTTCTCAGCATAAATTCATGTTTTTACAGGATGGTCCCATGGACTTTTATTGTATTTTTCGATAGGTTCCGAGTGCCTGACAACTGTGAGGGGGGTGAATTTTTTCCTAACTCGTTAGTTTAGATCGTATTTAGATATAAAAGGGTAAGTGTACCCATTAAGCCCACCAAAATCTAAATCTAGGTTTTTTTCATAGATATTGACATAGTTTATAAGAAAAATAATTTGTTAAAATGCAAGATCAATCTCTCATTTGAAAATGTATTAATTAGTTGATGTACATTTTAGAATATAACATTAAGATAATTTAGGAATAAAGTCAGAAGTCTGGCATGGGCTTAATTGGTACTTTTGGCACCATTTAAGCCCGCATGTGTTCCAAATAAGCCCACATCATCTTTGATTCATTAAATATATATTTTTTTATTGATTTTAAAGAAGTAAAACATCAATATATTTATTCAGTGACAGGGAAGAATAAAAAAAATCCTTTTGCTAATGTTTGATTAGAGCCCTGGGTGGGATGGGTTGGTGTTAGTGGCCGGGGGTTTGGAGCCTTAAGTTGGCTTGACTGGAGTTGTAGTTGGAGTCAAGCTGGAAGTTAGACCGGGTGTATCTCGGAAGCCAAGCCAAGTTGGGGCTCCATATTCTGGGCTTAGGGGGGGCTCCTAGTGGGTGGAAGTGACCATACCTCGGGAAGAAAGCCGAGTTAGGGCTCAATACTCCCGGCATAGGCGGCCCACTGGGTGACCCCTCCATGCCCTGAGTCCAGAGCCGCATCTCGGCTTGGGCCCCAAGTTTTGCCCGGTCAAAGCTGGACAGGAAGTGGCAGTATCTCGGAGCCGGACGGTCCCAGGGGCTCAGGACTGTGGGGAATATAGGGTCCCTCTGGGAGCTCTCCATGCCCAGAATCTCAAGCCTTAACTCAGCTTGGCTCCCAAATTATGCCCGGTTATACATACAGGACTTTACGACAAACCGGGTTCTATCTCATTTGAATGAATGTGTGTAATTTGTGTGTAAGTAAGGTTAAAAGGTTAGTAAGGTAAAAGCACACAAAGACATGTTATCTTTAAACACTTTAAAAAATATATATATTATATAAATATTATATTTATATATTATATTTAGTTTGCAATTAGAGGGATTCTTCATTGAAATACATAAGGTGGGCTTAAATGGTACACAGTGAGTAATGGTGAAAAAAGACAATGTTTTCCTTTAAAAATGTAAGATATATTTACAAATGCATGCATGGAGCTTAAATATACTGTGGACTAGTATCATAGTAATTTTCATTGTACCCACACTGAGAAATGTTAAGTTTTTTTCATTCAAGGTTAGCTTGTGTTGGCTCTAGTTTGCATGCGTTTTGTGGCACTGTACCATTTAAGCCCATCTTAAAAAAAAAGTTAATTTATAAAAATAATCTTCTCTACAAAACAATTTATGATGCATTTATTTGTAAATGAATGTAAAATGAATTACAAAACATTCATTGTTTGCAGTTCACATGCTTAATTCTTTGGCAGTCTATCTTTCTGTAAGGCTAATGGTTTGATCTAGAGATTAGCTTTGAACGAAAGCTAATAAAACTCATCTTTCCATTTAAAGGAAAATGATATAAAATGATAAAATACTATTTGTTCATACACAAAAAACAATACATTTATCTCTTATTTGACATAATATCAATGTAGTTACCAAAGAAATGGCTGAAAATTGCTGAAATGTATTGATTTCTGAAGGGTCCAGAAACACCAAAGTTTTGGGGTGACTTTGTGTGAGGTCCCCTGAGACAGCATGCACATGGGTGGGGCTAACTCAACATTGACAAATGTGATTGGCATGCAATTAAAAATGCCAGGGAAGTAACAAATCACTGGATTGGTTAAAATAATAAGCAGCATAAAATATTATTTTTTTCTTTTTTTAATTTGACTTCAGAGTTGAAAGTGGGCTTAAAGGGCACATGGGCTTAATGGGTACACTTACCCTGTATGACAAATAAGGGTGTGGTTAACTTTGATTGACAGCTTGATTGACAGCTGATAACGAGCATAGGCTGCGCCAAGGAGAATGACAACATAAGAAGCGCCATTTTTTAATATACAGTTGAAATATAATACTACTGTTTTTGTATCATGAAATGTAGTTTTAAGAGTTTTTCAGGCGAGAATGTAGTTGTTTAAAGCTCAAATCTGTGGTTTATTTATAAAGATTTATGAAAATTTTATCCAGGTTGTGAGATCCAGACGATCACCGGGTGCTTAATGCTCATGTACCCCGCCTGGTACAGCCTTTCCTCGGCTAGTCCTTCTGACGTTTGCCACTGACTCTGGTGTCTCTGTAGTGGTTAAACATGAGATATAATTCGTCTTGTGTATATCTAACGGGCGATCTTTGGTCTTGTGAATCTATAATTTGGTCCCTGGCCAATCGTTTTGGCTGAGGGTTAAGTGAAGTTTCATAACTTTATAAGCTATTTAACTTTACCGTTGTATGGTTAGACTAGAGCGCTGACTTTGTATGTTTGACTGAATTGTTTGCTTTATTTGTATAGCTTCTTGTACCTTTTACTTATACTTTTATAATGGCTAATATTGATAAAACTGAAATTTAACAAAAAGAGACTGGGTTGAGTTTTGTCATTTTAAATTTTAATACAACGAAGATGATCTGTAATGTTGTTTACTGCAACATCTGTTGTTTAGTACAAATGCACATATTGCCTGGACCATATTAAAATGTTTAATATTTTTATATTATATTTAAAAGAAAAGAGGCAGGGGTTGTGTTTTATATTTCGTTTTGTTATAAATAGGCTAACGTTATATGCAGTGAATATAATCAATACGCGTTGCCTGAACCACATTTGTGTGGCTATAATGTTTAAGATTTCTTTAAATGAAAACGAAAAGAGTTAGTGTGGTGTTTTATAACATATTTCGTTTAATTGTTGCCTAAAATATACATACAGAGATAACCGGAGTAGCAGAGCGAGCTGAGTGACGCGCTGTTCCATTTGCGGAATAACCGGACTCGCGTCCTTTACCCATATATGGATTGGCCAGAAGGTGGGCGGGGTTAGGATTTCCCAAGATTTTCCAAGATGGCGCCGCCCATACCCCCCATAAACGGCTTCAAAACCGTTCTTCAGAAAGTCTATGGGTGACGTCACAGACGCTTTGTCCATATTTTGTACAGTCTATGGTTGGCGCTGAGCCAGAGTCGGACGCGTTCAGCGCTGTCATATATCACAACTAAGCAGTGTTTTCAAACTCATAATGTTTATTTTAGGTTTCAGATATTTAAATACACATAAGCACGAGTAAAACAATACATTTGGAGTTGGTAAAATACACACTGCTGTCTGTGGAAGCAGCAATAACAATCTATTCAAATATAATTTGCCGACGTGTTATTCATATCAGACAAACATAGTGGAAGTAATGTAACTATAAAGTTTACTCTATTCTTCTCAGTTCACCGGCCACTTTCTTGCATTTATTTCGGGAGAAACTGATGAATTCACATGCTGTAAATCCGACTGACAGGACAACATTGCGGCGCCAATCTCATATTATAGATCAAGATTATTTATAAAGGTTTTTAAACGACCAAACACACTCACTTACACGTATTTGACAATCGGAATATCAGATAGGCTAGTTGATGACATGGTAAGCAAGTTTGTGAATATTTTGAATAAAAAATAAAAGCTAAATAAAAGCGACACATCTGTCATACAGTATAGACCTTTCTCACAACTTCCGTATTTGTGACCGGAAATACGCAATCGTCGTGGTAATCTACTTCCTCCGCAGTCAAGGCAACATAAACAAATGGCACAAGCAACTAGCAAGAGCTATTGACACGCTAATGATGTGTCATTTTAGTTAGGCTAACAGTTCAGTAACAGTTAGCCTCGCTCTCTACTTACCTTGATATTTATGGACAAATTCCTCGTGGAAATTTTTTTACCCTTTATTTCTTTTTTTCTTTTTGGTGACAGAGTTTTCCTCCACGAATATTCTAAACTGAATATCAGAATATTTTGGAATGTCAGAATAATGTCAGAATATTTTAAACTTACGAAAGGGTTAAAGAAAAGATCGAAAATAAATATTTGTGTGCTGTAAAGTGGTTAGAAAAAATTTAATCGGAATCGGCTAAAATCGGTATCGGCAGGTCAAACTCAATGAAAAATCGGAATCGGCCTAGAAAATTGTAATCGGTGGATCTCTACCCTTAAATATTATAAATCTATATTTAAAAGATTATAGTATTACTTTTCACATCTGACACAAACTACCTATATAACACCCATTTTTAGAGTTTGTTTTTTTCTGATTCCTGTCATTAACATAACTGATTATGTCCATCATTAAAATTATTGCCACATTAAAGACCAAGACAGCAATTAATGTTTCTATCCCCATGAAATTTCCTCACAGATCAAAACTTACAAAAGTTTGAGATTATACATTAAATAACACTACATTATCACTCTCAAAATGAAACATGACAAGATCGTCCATGTATGAATGATTTCAACATTTTCCTCAGATGGTCGTTTCGTGCTGAACTCAATCAGTCTAAAGGCGCCAGAAAAGACGCACATTTAGCGCTTTATCCGATGAAAACAGTTCAGAAATAACCCTGTAAATGTTGCTGAAACAAACTGTGTAAAGTGTATTTTATAGGTGTGTAAATACGCGAAATATCTGAACTGCAGAACTCACCTCAGAAGACACAACAAACGCGCCGAACGAGGAAGGAAACTACTGATGACGTCAGCGCGGTGATGACAAATAAACGCGCCAAATACTGCTAACAATTATTTAAACAAAATAACATACACTAAAATAACGCTTAAAGTTCATGTAAACAATAATTCAATCTCAGTCATGTGTAGGTTGAAAAATAATTTATTAGACTGTTCAAGGATTTATTTAAAGGTTTTAATTATCATTACATTTAAAACACGGAAAGACCAATAGCAATCATAATAGTTAATGGCTTTCAGAGTTACCCAAAATTATGAATTGATCATTTCTTAACACAAGTAGAATCCACAGACAGTAAAAAGTTTCTAAGGGTCTAACTTTTGGAGCTATACGCATTTTAAAAATAAAAGTCATTATGAAACTAGTCCTGAAAATGATTTTTGGTCTTACTTGAACACTGATAATATAGTATTATTTCTCACTATGTGACACTGATAAAACATACAAAATACAACAAAACAAATGTTTAAGTAATTGATTAAACTATTAAAGGGGAACTGAAACGAGATAGGAAGTGAAGGTGATATGACAGATGTGTTATCATTGTTATTTGTGGTAGGACACTTAAAACTGCTGAAGTAGTTACAAGGGGGTAAAACAGTGATGTTAGTTTGTTGTTTTGTTACTAGGGCGCCGCCATCTTGAGCTTCAACGGTCCATGACGTCACTGGCATGATAGGCTACCTTGACAGCTCCAGATTCATTTCTTACTTAAATGCTGTTTTTAGTGTTAACTTGTACAGTTAATCTGTATTACCATACTGTCAAAATCAGTCAGTTCAGTCAGAGTAGCCTGACATAACGTTAGTAGCCTATAGACCCCTTTTGCGCCGACGTCACAGTTACGTCACGGCACTAGCTGGAGGCAAAACAAATGGAAAACTGGAGGCGGCCAATACAAACCAGCACAGATTCGGCTACATAATAAGGAGCTTAAATTATTATTTTTATTATTAAATGTCATCTTGTTGTGTTGTTGGGTGCAAGAATCGATGAAAAAGGAGTATGCTGTATCTGGAATTTTTATTTCTAGAAAATATTTATATCATTAAAATTGCACCGTAGTGTCACTCTTTACATTGTCGTCGTCTTCTTGGTGCTGGCTAGGCAGTTCAGCACAGTTTCATTCAGCACATAGTTATAGGCATCTAAATATATATATATGCCCTCGGTTTCTCTATAGGGTAGGTGTAGAAGTCAGGCCACTCAACCGGAGGTAGCGTTAACGTTAGTCCTGTCAGATCGTCCATTGACTGAGCGTGTACGGTCATCTGGTTCCGTCCGTTAAAATTAACTTTCGCAAATAACAATCGCGGTCCTGGACAGTGAGTGACCTTGCACATTAAGACAAAATAGGATTTTCTACAGTCATTGTTAAAAAACAAGCTAACAAAACTTGCAAACTAGCGTTAGTGAAGCGGCCAGAGGGATCTTTCTGCCTCCAGCTAAGCTCCGCCCACACAAATACGTCACCATGTTTACCAACTGTAAAAGGGTCTATAGTGGTGCCATGCCAGTGACGTCATCGAACACGGCTGCGCTCTGATAACAACAAATGTAAATTTCAGTATTGGGAAAAACTTCATATATGTTTTGTTTTTAATATTATATTTGAATTAATTTGTTTACAATTTTTATAACCACGTTATCTAATTATATTTTGTTCGTTTCATTTCCCCTCTAAACTGCGTAACACGAAAGCGCGCGAACTGTTCACCTCAGAAGACTCGACACCACTGACTGACTGAAGGAGCGCGCGCTGATAATGTCGTCATCGCCGCGAGTCAAAATCAACGTTAGATTATCAAAAACTCGCCAAATACTGTACAAAACATGAAATATAAGTCATGAAATATATTAGACATTTAAAAGCTTTATCGAGAAATTTAAAGCCCAAAGCAATCACGATATTTTAATGGCTTAAATGTAACTAAAATTGTGAAATTATTTTTTCTTGATGCAAGAAGAATTAACAATGAAAGTTAGCTTGTAAAATACAAAGTGTAAACAAATGTGACAGATCTCTCTACAAAAAAAAGAAAAGAAAAATAACAAGAACAGTTTGAAACTGTAAAAAAAAAAAAACTATTTTTTCCTTCATAAAAGTATAAACAAACTATGATAAAAATGCATTATAAAAAAAAAAAAGGACATAACATTTAACTCATAATAAAGTATAATATTTATTTATACCATGAAGCAAAATTATATACAAGAATGAAACGTCTAGATGCTGTTCTTTGGTCTCAATCTCAGTAGAATCTGCTGGTCTTGAAGATTAACTTTATTTACTGTGACAAATTTAGAAGATGTTTTTGTTTTGTCGCTCGTTGTGGCTGGTTAGGACAGATTTTGAAGAGATGTTATTGCCTGATGGTGTTATCGTGTCACGTTTGGCGAGGATGCTGAAGATTATCTACTTTCTGTGATTGTATTTTTTATGACTAAGTAGAGAAGATATCTGAGTGAAGCTCTTCCCACATTCAGTGCAGTGATACGGTTTCTCTCCAGTGTGGATCCTCTCGTGTGTTTTCACATGATCTGACCGACGGAATCTCTTGTCGCAGTGTGAACACTTGTAAGGTTTCTCTCCAGTGTGAGTCCTCCAGTGCAGTTTCAAATGTATAGCGGTAATAAAACTCTTCCCACACTCAAAGCACTTATGAGCTTTTTCGCCAGTATGTATTTTCTGATGAAGTCTTAAATTCTGCAGACGTGAAAAACTTTTTCCACACAAAGAACAGGGATGTGGTTTCTCCTGTGAATGAACTAACATGTGGTTCTTCAGGCCTGTAGCCCTCGAAAATCTTCTCCCACATTGATCACATTCGTACGGTTTCTCTCCAGTGTGGATGTTCATGTGTTCCTGAAGGTTTAATGATTGATTAAAACTCTTCCCGCACTGATCACATATGAACGGTTTCTCTCCAGTGTGGAGCCTTGTGTGAATCTCAAGACTTAGTTTGTATTTAAAAAATTTTCCACACAAAGAACATAAATGTGGTTTCTCATGTGAATGAACTCTCAGGTGGCTCTTTAGGGCTGAAGCCCTCAAAAATGTTTTACCACATTGATCACATTCATACAGTTTCTCAACAGTGTGGATGATCATGTGTTCCTGAAGGCTTTCTTGTCGTGTGAAACTACTCAGACACTGATGGCAGATGAAATATTTCTTGTCTCTTATTTTCAAAGAAATACTTTCAGTCTGTGAGGGAGTTTCTTCTTCAGTTTTGACATGATGTTTCTCCTCTCCAATCTCCTCATTTTCCTCCATCAGGCCTGAAACTAAAATAAAAATCATAGTTTTAGTGCATTTTTATTAATGGATACCACAGATGAGGTATATTGAAGACTTATGGGAATATTCTATCATTTATTTGTGAACTGATGTGAGCGTTAGGAAAATAATAATTCCGTTAAAAAACAGGAGAAACGGCAGCGCGTTTCATTCATATGTTGACAGACATTATTGTTTGTATTTGCACTGTAAACTTTGGGCATTATAGTTATTCTGTGGTAATTTTGGGTCTCTGTGGTAAAAAGAAAACGTTTGAGTTCAGACAGCCAGAATATATTTCCTTAAATATTATAAATCATCTCTATTTAAAAGATTGTAGTATTACTTTTCACATCTGACACAAACATACAAACTATAACAATATAACACCCATTTTTAGAGTTAGTTTTTTCTGATTTCTGTCATTAACATTACATAACTGACTATGTCCATCATTAAAATGATTGCCACATTAAAGACCAAGATAGTTGATGTTTCTATCCCCATGAAATTTCCTCACAGGTCAAATTACAAAAGTTTGAGATTATACATTCAATAACACTACATTAACACTCTCAAAGTGAAACATATGACAAGATCGTCCATGTATGAATGATTTCAACATTTTCCTCAGATGTTTGTTTCGTGCTGAACTATATCAGTCTACAGACGCCAGAAAAGACGCACATTTAGCGCGTTATCCGATGAAAACAGTTCAGAAATAACCCTGTAAATGTTGCTTAAACAAACTGTGTAAAGTGTATTTTATGGGTGTGTAAATACGCGAAATATCTGAACTGCAGAACTTACCTCAGAAGACACAACAAACGCGCCGAACGAGGAAGGACACTACTGATGACGTCAGCGCGGTGATGCCAAATAAACGCGCCAAATATTGCTAACAACTATTTATACGAAGTATAACATACACTAAAATAACGCTTAAAGTTCATGGAAACAATAATTTAATCTCAGTCATGTGTAGGTTGAAAAATAATTTATTAGACAGTTCAAGGATTTATTTAAAGGTTTTAATTATCATTATTTTAAACATGGAAAGACCAATAGCAATCATAATAGTTAATGGCTTTCAGAGTTACCCAAAATTATGAATTGATCATTTCTTAAGTAGAATCAACAGACAATAAAACATTTATGTATAAAAATAATGAGCTTAATTATAATGTAAACATTTACAAATGATGTTTAAAAAAAGATTTAGTAATTTATTAAACTATTAATGAAGTCTGTATTCCTCCAGGAGGCGCTCAACATAATAACTGTAATAAAACATGGAGAGACTCTTGAACCTAAAAGTGAGAAACTTTACTGATAAAATCAAGCAAAATAGCAAATGTACAGACGTCCAACAATCAAAGAACACACAATCTCTTACACCAGTATTTTCTGATATACAGATATAAAAACGCTTTGATGTCATTTGCTCAGCTTCTCTCCAGAGTGGATTTTCATGTGTCGGTTTATCTGTGATTTTTGTGTGAAACTCTTCCCACACTGATCACATGAGTGCGGTTTCTCTCCAGTGTGGATCCTCTGGTGCCGTTTTAAATGTTCAGCTGTAATAAAAGTCTTCTCACACTCAAAGCACATATGATTTCTTACACCAGTGTGTATTTTCTGATGAGCTTTTAAACTCTGCAGACGTGAAAACCTCTTTCAACACAAAGAACATGAATGTGGTTTCTCCTGGGAATGAACTGTCAGGCCTGAAGCCCTCGAAAATGTTTTACCACATTGATCACATTCGTGCAGTTTCTCTCCAGTGTGGATGATCATGTGAGACTGAAGGTTTGATGACATCCTTATCCACAAACTGTCCAATTTTAACTTCACAACATTAACTTCACAGTGGTTCAAATCATATCTTGAACTGAGAGATCAGTGTGTGGTGATCAATAATGAAATGTCTACATTCTTAAAAATTAATTCAGGAGTACCGCAAGGGTCCATTCTTGGGCCCTTGCTTTTTACACTGTATATTAATGATCTGCCAGACTCATGTCCTGCAGCAGGATTTCAGATGTACGCTGACGATGCAGTGGTTTATGTGCGAGGGAAAAGTGTGCATGCAGTTTCTGATGAACTGGCAAAATACCTGCAAACTGTGGCGGTGTGGTTTCAAAATGCAGGTCTGACATTGAATGGTAAAAATACTATGTCTGTTTGCTTTGCCTCAAGATTCAAGTCCATATCAGAAGAACTAAATTCACGGATAAATGGGCATAAGATCCAGCAGGTCTCAGAGGTCAAATACCTGGGCCTTGTACTCGACTCTCAACTTAAATTTGACAGTCATGTTAAAAAAAATCTGTCGAGTAGCCAAAGCAAATCTTTACACATTCAGACTGATCAGGGACTACATACCATTTCATGCTGCTCTCACTTTCATGCACGCCATGATCTTCTCGCATATGAGTTACTGCATCTGCTCATGGTCACAGGCTACTGTTACTACAGTTAAGCCACTTCAAATGATTTATAACAGAGCGGTTAAAATCCTAGATAGGAAGCCCATTAGGTCACATCATTGTGTTAGTCTGAGGAATTTAAACATTTTATCTTTTGCAAATTCCACTAAATTTTCTCTGTTGAAGCTGATGCACAAATGTTTAAATCAGCAAGCCCCACAGGTCTTGAGTGAGTGCATAGTTGCTCTAGAGAGCGTTCAAGCTCAGAACGGGAACTGTCAGATCCCGAAATGTAATACTTCATTTGGACAATCAGCTTTCTCTGCACAGGGGCAATAAAGCCTGGAATTGTTTACCCACTGAACTGAAAGGAGAGTCAAACTGGGTCCTTTTCAAACACAAACCTAAAGACTCTTTAATCAGAGGTCAGAAATGTGACCACTGACTGTCCGCTGCGTTTATATTGTGTTATACTGTATTATTATGTTTATTTTAACTATGTATTGTTTATTTTTATGTAAAGGCCCACTAGGGACTAACATTGAGAATTAGCTTCGGCTATAATGTTGTAGTATGTAACATGAGTTTATGTAACATACTTGTCCCTATTCAAATAAACTTAAATAAATAAATAAAATAAAAAGGTGACCATGTTGTTTAAAATCTTGTCCGCACTGATCACATGTGAACGGTTTCTCTCCAGTTTGGATCCTCATGTGATCCTTGAGACTCTGTTTGTGTGTGAAACTCTTTCCACACTGACGGCAAGTGAAACATTTCTTGTCTCTTCTTTTTACAGTAAAGAAATACTTTCAGTCTGTGAGCGAGTTTTAGCTCCAGTTTTGATCTGATGATGTTTCTCCTCCTCTTCACTCTCCTCATTCTCCAGCATCACGTCTGAGATTAAAGTAAGAAAGTTACATTTTAATAAATCCTTAAAAAGTGCAATGTAGACAGTGGCTTCATGAAAATAATCTCAATCCAGTGTAATGTTGACTGCATTCATTAACCCAGTTACCAAAGTAAAAAAAAAAAGTTTATCAGAAACTATAAATGAGATTTTGACTGATTTATGCAAAAAATCTGCCATTCTCAATATTGTTTAATTTTGGTGTTTTTAAAGTTTATTGATAAAATAATAAATAAATAGATAGATACAAAATAAATATGTAAAATATACGATCATATTCAGTTTGGTCTCCTGATGTTGACAATCAATGTGAATGTTTATCAAATCTTGTTTCACTGACCATTTGATCAAAACAAGAAAGTGAAAGACATTTGAATTTCAGGCCCTAATTTGTACCCTGAGCATCCCCGATATTATTTATTGATTAAACTGTTTCTTTTCTGTTTCCGTAAATCTGATGAACTGCTTTATAACTTTAATGTTCTTCAGCCTCATTAAAGGCACAATATGTAAGATTTTTTTGACTAAAATATCCAAAAAACACCAAAACAGTGTTTTATATTTTGTTGACTTGTGTATTAACATTATCTATTAATGGGACAGGGGACAATACTTGACAAATGCATTCACAGCCTTGCCCCACTATGTTATTGAACTTTAATACATAAAGTAAAACATCCTTTCCATTCAACTTTTGGCCCACAACAATAGAATAACAACAACCAAATAAAAAAAATTGTTTATCTTTTAACACCTTTTACATGATACTGTTTCTTTCATGGCCACAGGTTAAAATAAAATCAGTTGCTATTAAAAAACAAAACACTATTTCAGTCAAAAATAATTTCAGTCCTGCTGATGTTCTCCTGTATACTTTCCTTATGTGGTCTTCTAGATCGCTACACCTTTATTTGACACTGACACGTACACTCACCTAAAGGATTATTAGGAACACCTGTTCAATTTCTCATTAATGCAATTATCTAATCAACCAATCACATGGCAGTTGCTTCAATGCATTTAGGGGTGTGGTCCTGGTCAAGACAATCTCCTGAACTCCAAACTGAATGTCAGAATGGGAAAGAAAGGTGATTTAAGCAATTTTGAGCGTGGCATGGTTGTTGGTGCCAGACGGGCCAGTCTGAGTATTTCACAATCTGCTCAGTTACTGGGATTTTCACGCACAACCATTTCTAGGGTTTACAAAGAATGGTGTGAAAAGGGAAAAACATCCAGTATGCGGCAGTTCTGTGGGCGAAAATGCTTTGTTGATGCTAGAGGTCAGAGGAGAATGGGCCGACTGATTCAAGCTGATAGAAGAGCAACTTTGACTGAAATAACCACTTGTTACAACCGAGGTATGCAGCAAAGCATTTGTGAAGCCACAACACGCACAACCTTGAGGCGGATGGGCTACAACAGCAGAAGACCCCACCGGGTACCACTCATCTCCACTACAAATAGGAAAAAGAGGCTACAATTTGCACAAGCTCACCAAAATTGGACAGTTGAAGACTGGAAAAATGTTGCCTGGTCTGATGAGTCTCGATTTCTGTTGAGACATTCAGATGGTAGAGTCAGAATTTGGCGTAAACAGAATGAGAACATGGATCCATCATGCCTTGTTACCACTGTGCAGGCTGGTGGTGGTGGTGTAATGGTGTGGAGGATGTTTTCTTGGCACACTTTAGGCCCCTTAGTGCCAATTGGGCATCGTTTAAATGCCACGGCCTACCTGAGCATTGTTTCTGACCATGTCCATCCCTTTATGACCACCATGTACCCATCCTCTGATGGCTACTTCCAGCAGGATAATGCTGAGGGGAAAGACTGAGATGCAGTTTGACCAATGTTTGCGTTAATCACATGACCAGTGATGGCGTGCGAGAAGGCGGGACCTAAAGCAATGCAAAAACGGAGCAAAAGCCGAATCCCGGACATTTTGGGCGATCTAGAAATCCCGGCCGGACGCATTTTTTAAGCTCCAAAAAGAGGACATATGATCACCCTACCTTATCGACAGAAAATTATTCATTGTTATGTAGCTCAACACGGTTAGTATTATCGTTTAAATCTCTTGTTTTCTTGATTTACCACAAGTACCATGTTTTTAACATGCCTCAGAGACAACACTATTGTCAAGAGCTTTATTTGTAGTAACACTAATACAGCATTTTCTCCATCATACAATGTTTTAAAATAATTGTGACATTTAGCAACACAAGTCATCCAGCTTTTATTAATATGATACTCTAATATCGATCTAGCTTATAGCACTGTGCAACAAGTGTCTCATAAATGCCAGAATGTAAAATTAGTTGTTTTATGCAATCAAATATAATCCATTTTTGTTTGTACTTTACAATTGATCGCAAAATTAGTGCCTTCTAGTACAAACGCACAGTTCTCACATTTATTTGTGCATTAAAAAATTACGTCAGCTTGTGCCTTATAAGGCTGTGATCCTACAGAGAAATACTTTAGTCATGTGACGCATATATAACAAATACATACTACATGCATCAGTGGCGGCTGCTGGTCTTTCAAAGAGGGGAAGCTCATTTTCGGCCTACATCATAAAAATCGTCCATTTATTTATACGTAGATTCTGCCCTACGTTCCTTTTTAAGAAAATGCTCTGTGACCCTGACATACCAGCTAGGTATTTTCCAGTGACTTGTAATAATATATAGTAATAATATAATAAAGTATAATAATACTACTACTACTACTAATATTTTTTTTATTATTTTAATAATTATTACTAATAATAATATAAAAATATAATAAGTAATAAAATAATAAAGATATAAATGTATAATTGTGTGAAATGTATTATGAAAATTGGCAAGCAATTTCGACAAGCAAATACCAAGAAATAGTCTTTCGACTATCACTTGTAAAATCCGCGATGGGACTGAGCTCGAACAGCTTCAGCGTCAGCGACTTTTTATTGTATGAAATCGCTGCCAATCAAAAGGAGATGCCGCCTTTCAACAGACCCTCCAATCATCACACAGAATCCCGGAGTCCAGGCCAGCCCACTCCTCATTCACCCCCAGAAAAGCTGAGCGTCCGTGGGCGGGACATAATCGCAGCATTTATCCAATGACGTCTAGTTTCGAAGCACTGAAAAAAACTGTACAAAGCAGCTCCACTGAAGTCAATAGACGCTGGGCTTCAACAGGGAAATGCACTGTGACCCTACGGGAATGTTTGAGAAGGAAATCGAGTCAGCCGACCTGCAATATGTAACTGAGTCTGACTCGTCTTTGAGATGAACGTTTTCTAACGCATTTTTAGTTAATAAAATGTTAACACAATAGTACATATTTGACCATTAATTTTTTGACATTATAGGGGAAGCCGAGCTTCCCTTGCAGTCTTAAAGAAATCCCCACTGACATGCATGTAGTTTTGGTTATTTCATGACTTAATTGACGACAGAACTATGACGTTGCATGCTCGTAGTTTCTTTTGCGCTTTATGTGAAGTGCGCCGCATTTGTGCGTGATATTGAAGAGTGCGCGCCGCGAGCACAGTACAACGCCTGACACGACAGGAAAGTTCATTTTAAGCCCCTTTCACACAGAGATTCCAGAAAATACACAGATAAAGTGACCCGGGATTTGACCCGGGCTCATTTGATTTTGGTTCATTCACACTGCCAGTGATTTTGTGGAATCAGAGAGTGCATGCACACACAACCCGTAAAAATCCTGTAAAAACACCTGATCTCGATGTGACTTGTAATGTCTCAGCAGCGTCTTAAGTTTGCTTATGAGCTGCACAACCACGCTTGTGCATTTTTTTCTCTGATTCAATCATAAACTAACGCATTACGTACCGTTTCTCCAGCTGGAGAACGATCCCGGCTTCTGCGTCATCACTACGACACGGCATTATTACGGCTTTTGTTCACACAGCGTGCGTTCCGGGACTGAACACGCCAATGTTACTAGATCCCCAACCCGGCATCGATTCCGGGTCGTGTTTGCGTTCACACAGAAGGCACTCTGGCAATTTCCCGGCAATTTGAAATCCCGGGATCATCGCGCTGTGAAAGGGGCTCTAGTGACATATATCCTGACAACATCTCATCTAATTTTTTTTTTTTTTTTTTTAGGACAAAAGTTTTTTCCATGTGCAGATTACTAAAGGGGTGGTATAATGCCCTTTTCACAAGATGTAAAATAAGTCTCTGATGTCCCCAGAGTGTGTTTGTGAAGTTTTAGCTCAAAATACCCCACAGATATTTTTATATAGCATGTTAAAGTTGTCACTTTTTGAGGCTGAGCAAAAACTCACAGTTTTTGTGTCTGTCGCTTTAAATGCAAATGAGCTGCTGCTCCCGGCACAGGGGGCGGAGCTTCAAGAACTCATTCTTAGCAGCTTCGATAACCTCACACACACAATTAATTTTTCCTTTTATGTTCAAACCGGAGTCAGACAATAATGGAGAGACTCAAGAAGAAGTGACAACATGTAGAAGCAACAGGACATTTCTGAATGGTTAGTTGATGAAGTTATGTAGCTTATGTGTAGTTATCTTCTAGCGTCATTGATTAGCATATTCTGTCATGATAATCTATAAACCGTGTTCCAAGGGCCGGGGTTTATGTAAATGTCAGGGTTGGTGATGTCACTAACCCGGGAGGAATGTCGTGTAGTCTCTACCAGCCGTTTGTTGTAGTCCTTAAAAAGCAATTTTGTTAAAAGAAAATATCTCCCTTTGCTTTGAACTTTGCAGATGTTGTTTATGCTCTAACAGCAACATTACACACTAACTCTAGTTAGAAAAGTGAAATCATAATCAACCACCCCTTTAAATCTGCACACAAACATTACCTCAGAAAACATTATCTAAATGATTCCCGTTCACACGTATCCACGGAAACGACTAAAGCGTTGTATTATGCAGGCCAGACAAGTTATTGGCGATTTCACTTTGTAAAAAAAGACTACACACCTGCGCATGCCTATACTAAACATGTGATACACACGTGACACACACATGTGCATATCTTTGAAGTTTACACAGATGATAACGAAATCGCTTTCGAAAGTTGTTTTCAAAAAATTTCAAACTTTGCGTTCTCAGGCCACCAAAACGCTGCTGTCGTATAAATGAGCGATATAAAAGTTTTCTGTGTCATGTAAACGGCCCCTAATTTAATAACAAATTATTTTTACATTGGAAATTAATCGGAAACTGGACAATGACTTTCTTCTAGAGCTGCTGTGCAGCCAAAACAATCTTTGTTGCATTATTTTCCTGTTATCACCGTAAAGCTCCTATGAAACAGTCTGTATTGTATAAAAAGTACTATATAAATGACTTGACCACAGATGCTAATCAGGACAGCACGTTTCTCTCAGCATCTGACAGAAGCGTCACCAGCTTTCACACGCGTCTTTCAAAATTAAAGAGGAGGAGGAGCTTCACTGAAGGAGGAGGAGCTTCACTGAAGGAGGAGGAGCTTCACTGGAGGAGGAGAAGCAGATCTGACCAAATCAAGAAGAAATCACTTACTAAGGTTTTTATTATATACCAATTTACACATTTTAAGTATTTATATGCACCTATCTGTCTAGTAAAGTAACATTTAAGTAAATTAATCTCAAAGTGTTGGAATTCACAAAATCTACCTCTTTTTATTTCTAAGAATTTCATCTACACACTTTTTTCCTACATTTATCTCATTTACATATTGGCAAATAATTATAGAAAATCAGTTAAAGTTACCAGATACCAAAACATAAACCATGTAATAATAAAAAAAGTATATATATAATAAATTATTATATAAATATGCAAATTTGCAAGAAACTAATAACCCACCAATTGAGTTTGACTTAACTACTTGTTTTTGTTTTTTACATGGAACATGGTCAATCACAGATTAATGAAATAAATTAAACTTACCTATATCTTCTATCACAATATCTGACTGTGTCGTTTGCTCAAATCTGTTGACAATAAAATGAGCTTAATGTGTGAATTTACAGATCTGAAGACATCAGCATAATGAATGAGGAGAAAACAGGATCTATTGACATGAAATAAAGAGGCTTTTCAGCTGCTCTGATAATAGTGATGAGCCATAGACTATCAATACTCATTAACCAAGCCATTCAGGATCAGCAGATCATCTCACTTTATTATAAGTATTTGCTGCTAGAAACAGATTGTTTGAGTCAGAATATCTGCTGAAAGCAAGTGCTCTAATATTACACTGATTCTTTAGATATGGCACAAAACATGTAAAACATTAAGAAATAAAAATAAAAATACTTAAAGTTACATCTAAAGGAAATCTGGATACTCTGGACATTCATTGCTTTTATTTTTAAATAATCTCGCTAGTATTATTTTAAATACATGCTCTATATTTGGAAAATACATGTAATTTAAAAGGTTTACAAAATTAATTAATGTATTTTGTGAGCTACTGGAGACTCAGAATGAGACATACTGTATTGCTAAAAGGATAAAAACAAACCACTGGAAGGATTGTTGTATTAAATTTCATATTAGTTAAAAAATTAGTTAGGCTAGTTGTCCAGATTTGTTGTTTTGTCAATCAGTTATTGTAATCTTCAGTTGGACCGTTGTCAACTCCATCTGTTTTTGTCAACGCTGTCATTATTAAACACAGTCAAATGAAGGTTTCTATTAATTTAGAAATAAATATTGTATTCATTTTTTTCATTTAATGTGTTTGAATATTAAAACATCAACTGAACTGTAATATGTCTGATTTGCCTAAGAACATTATATGTGTTTAATAATAAAACAGAGGGAAGAGATTTAAGCAATTTAGGAACTGGATTGTTCTTAATAACCCTAACACGTGGAAAACAAATATTTATAGTATTTTTTTACTCAGCTCCTTTACTGAACACCAGTATTACATAATTGAAGACTGTATACTGTTGTTGGATGGATCAAATTAAAATATCATGCTTTTTATCTGACTGAGTTGACACAGATTAAGTTAAAAAGTGAATAAATGTACATTTTTAGAAAGAAAAAAAATTAATATTTTCAGAAAAACCTGTTCCCTTACATGGCTCGTTAGCTGAGACCCTTGTCTACAAATATATCAGTTTATAATTAATATATTATTAAATATTAAAAACTAACTTCTAAAATATGTTTTGTCCCTTACCTCCAGAAACAGTGATTAGGGGAGAGCCGGGACAATTGAAACGCAGGACGGATGAAACACTGAGATTTCCTTGAAAACCATTCACGTCATGTACGTCAAATTTCATTAGCACGCAATGCCTACCATACCCGCGAAAACATTTCTTCTTTACGTTATGCCGTTTTGGAGTTAAAGCCGCAAAGCTGTTTTTGAGTGCGGTAAGTGAATTCTTTCGGGCGGTACTTTTTTTGACTGACAAGTTGTATTTATTGTTTCATGTGCTGTTGTAATGATAATACGGCAGGTGTATTAGTACTGCAACACACCCTTAAAGGGGTGGTTCAGAATTTTGGACATCGGACCTCATTTACAAGTTAGCCTGTGTGTTATTTATCAGTGGAGACAGTTTTCAAAAAATTTCACCCAGTCCTTCCAGTTGCATAATTCGCCGGTGCTAGGCTAGCGCGAGTCAACGGTATCTGTTAGCCTGCCATTAAAAACAGTTTTACCCACTCCACAGTACACCAAAAGCAAATAAATTATAACGCCAGACTATCGATGTAAATGTCTGTTGAGAGAATAATGTTAGAAATCAAACTACTCTTGAATTCTGAGTAATGCCTAATATTAGTATTAGGCTGAATTAGTAATTTTAAGTAATTCAGTATCTTGAATACTCTTGAAGTCCAAAATTCTGAACCACCCCTTTAAGTGACCGCGCCTCCTGCCAGTTAAATCTGGTCATAGCCTGTTATTATGAAGAAAACAAGGTCAACCAGAAGACGATAAATGAAATTTATTGAAGATTGGACAATTGATGATTATTACAGAGATAACATGTGTTGCCTAATTGAAAATGAATTTACATTAAAAGAAACAAGTCTAGGAACAGTATATTAATCTATAATTTGTGTTTCTTTTAATGCAAATTATTCATGTTCAATTACGCAACACATGTTATCTGTGTAATAATCATCAATTGTCCAATCTTCAATAAATTTCATTTATCGTCTTCTGGTTGACCTTGTTTTCTTCATAATAACAGGCTATTCAACTAGCAAACACTCAATATGACTCAAGGAAGAATAAATGAATTGTAAACAGATTTGTCTGTCTTCGTCAAAATAGCCTGTTAGAAAGATTACAAAACGCGCATAGGCTTATCGCCTATATTGTTTATTGGGTGACAGAACAAAAATAGTTAATATGAACCTTTAAATTAAAATAAATTACAAAATATGTTTGTAACAATACATAAGTTACTTGTCAGGTATTGTTCACAAAAACAAGCATTAAGTATAGTTGCCGTTTAAACTGTTGTTTCATCCGTCCCACCCATAGACTGTGTTGCAGCGGGACGATTGAAACAAAGCACAACTGCCTTTCAAAGTCAAATTTTACTTAAATCATTCTATATTTGTAACGAATAACACATGATACTAAGAGAACGCATATGTGAGTTGTTGATCACAAAAAAATAAAACATCTGACTGTAACCTTATCTTAGAAAACGACATTTATCTGAAAAGTGTTTCAAATGTCCCGGCTCTCCCCTACTATTATTTCTCAAATGATACAGAAAAAAAGCAGTTATATAAAATCATACACTAATGACACCCATCTTTATCAAACATTTAGTTATATTTCCTAATAACCCCGTTCATGGCAACAAGGCAGTTCGCTAACATCTTACCGTTTTGTATGTGAAACTGATTTCTTCTTTCTTTAGTGTACACGAATAACGCCGAACACGATGGAAACCGTTCAGAAATGACCGCGTAATTCTTCAAACTGCGAAAGCGCGCGAACTGTTCACCTCAGAAGACTCGACACCACTGACTGACTGAAGGAGCGCGCGCTGGTGATGTCGTCATCACCGCGAGTCGAAATCAACGTTAGATTATCAAAAACTCGCTAAATACTGTATAAAAAAAGCAAGGCATCAATAAAACATATCAAACAAAAATAAAAAACGGTTACAGGCGTAGACAGACAGCAGTCCGTTCAATCTCAGTCATGAAATATATCAGACATTTAAAAGCTTTATAGAGAAATGTAAAGCCCAAAGCAATCACGATATTTTAATGGCTTAAATGTAACTAAAATTGTGAAATTATTTATTATTGATGCAAGAAATAAGTAGACAGAAAAATTACCAATGAAAGTTAGCTTGTAAAATACAAAGTGTAAACAAATGTGACATATCTCTCTACAAAAAAAGAAAAGAAAAATAACAACAATTTGAAACTGTAAAACAACCCTGTATATTTTCCTTCATTAAGTATAAACAAACTACGATAAAAATGCATCAAAAAAATTGACATAACATTTAACTCATAATAAAGTATAATATTTATTTATACCATGAAGCAAAATTATATACAAGAATGAAACGTCTAGATGATGTTCTGTGATCTGAATCTCAGTAGAAACTGCTGGTCTTGAAGATGAACTTTATTCCCTGTGACAAATTTAGAAGATGTTTTTGTCCTGTCGCTCGTTGTGGCTGGTTAGGACAGATTTTGAAGAGATGTTATTGCCTGATGGTATTGTTGTGTCACGTTCGGTGAGGATGCGGCATTAGACCTGAAAGTGCTGGATCTGAAGATGATCTACTTGCTGTGATTGTATTTTTTGTGGCTGAGTAGAGAAGATATCTGAGTGAAGCTCTTCCCACATTCAGTGCAGTGATACGGTTTCTCTCCAGTGTGGATCCTCTCGTGTGTTTTCACATGTTCTGACCGACGGAATCTCTTGCCGCAGTGTGAACACTTGTAAGGTTTCTCTCCAGTGTGAGTCATCCAGTGTTGTTTCAAACGTATAGCGGTAATAAAACTCTTCCCACACTCAAAGCACTTATGAGCTTTTTCACCAGTATGTATTTTCTGATGAAGTCTTAAATCCGGCAGACGCGAAAATCTTTTTCCACACAAAGAACAGGGATGTGGTTTCTCCTGTGAATGAACTAACATGTGGCTCTTCAGGCCTGTAGCCCTCGAAAATCTTCTGCCACATTGATCACATTCGTACGGTTTCTCTCCAGTGTGGATGTTCATGTGTTCCTGAAGGTTTGATGATTGTCTAAAACTCTTCCCACACTGATCACATGTGAACGGTTTCTCTCCAGTGTGGACCCTTGTGTGAATCTCAAGACATTGTTTGTATTTAAAACTCTTTCCACACAAAGAACATGAATATGGTTTCTCATGTGAATGAACTCTCAGGTGGCTCTTTAGGGCTGAAGCACACAGAAATGTTTTACCACATTGATCACATTCATACAGTTTCTCACCAGTGTGGATGTTCATGTGTTCCTGAAGGGTTTCTTGTCGTGTGAAACTACTCAGACACTGATGGCAGATGAAATATTTCTTGTCTCTTATTTTCAAAGAAATACTTTCAGTCTGTGAGGGAGTTTCTTCTTCAGTTTTGACACGATGTTTCTCCTCTCCAATCTCCTCATTTTCCTCCATCAGGCCTAAAATGAAAATAAAAATCATAATTTTAATGCATTTTTATTAATTGATACCACAAATGAGGTATATTGAAGGCTTATGGGAATATTCTATCATTTATTTATGAACTGATGTGAGCGTTAGGAAAATAATAATTCCGTTAAAAAACATGGGAAGCGGCAGCGCGTTTCATTCATATGTTGACAGACATTATTGTTTGTATTTGCACTGTAAACTTTGGGGATTATAGTTATTCTGTGGTAATTTTGGGTCTCTGTGGTAAAAAAGAAAACGTTTGAGTTCAGACAGCCAGAATATACCTTTAAATATGATAAATCATCTCTATTTAAAAGATTATATTATTACATATCACATCTGACACAAACATACAAACTACAACAATATAACACCCATTTTTAGAGTTTGGTTTTTCAGATTCCTGTCATTGGCATTATATAACTGATTATGTCCATCATTACAATTATTGCCACATTAAAGACCAAGATAGCAATTAATGTTTGTATTTTCTATCCAATGAAATGTCCTCACAGATCAAAACTTACAAAAGTTTGAGATTATAGTACATTCAATAACACTACAATATCACTCTCTAAATGAAACATATAACAAAATCGTTCATGTTTGAATGATTTCAACATTTTCCTCAGATGTTCGTTTCGTGCTGAACTAAATCAGTCTACAGACGCCAGAAAAGACGCACATTTAGCGCTTTATCCGATGAAAACAGTTCAGAAATAACCCTGTAAATGTTGCTGAAACAAACTGTGTAAAGTGTATTTTATGGGTGTGTAAATACGCGAAATATCTGAACTGCAGAACTCACCTCAGAAGACACAACAAACGCGCCGAACGAGGAAGGAAACTACTGATGACGTCAGCGAGGTGATGACAAATAAACGCGCCAAATATTGCTAACAACTATTTATACAAAATAACATACACTAAAATAACGCTTAAAGTTCCTGTAAACAATAATTCAATCTCAGTCATGTGTAGGTTGAAAAATAATTTATTAGACAGTTCAAGGATTTATTTAAAGGTTTTGATTATCATTACATTTAAAACAGGGAAAGACCAATAGCAATCATAATAGTTAATGGCTTTCAGAGTTACCCAAAATTATGAATTGATTATTTCTTAACACAAGTAGAATCAGACAATAAAACGTTTCTGAGTGCCCAACTTGTGGAGCTATACGTATTGTAAAATTAAGAGTCATTATGAAAATACAAATATTATTTTTGTAGTATAAAAATAATGAGCTTAATTATAATGTAAACATTTACAAATGCTGTTTAAAAAAAGATTTAGTAATTGATTAAACTATTAATGAAGTCTGTATTCCTCCAGGAGGCGCTCAACATAATAACTGTAATAAAACATGGAGAGACTCTTGAACCTAAAAGTGAGAAACTTTATTGATAAAATCAAGCAAAATAGCAAATGTACAGACGGTCCAACAATCAAAGAACACACAATCTCTTACACCAGTATTTTCTGATATACAGATATAAAAACGCTTTGATGTCATTTGCTCAGCTTCTCTCCAGAGTGGATTTTCTTGTGTCGGTTTATCTGTGATTTGTGTGTGAAACTCTTCCCGCACTGATCACATGAGTGCGGTTTCTCTCCAGTGTGGATCCTCTGGTGCCGTTTTAAATGTTCAGCTGTAATAAAAGTCTTCCCACACTCAAAGCACATATGATTTCTTACACCAGTGTGTATTTTCTGATGAACTTTTAAACTCTGCAGACGTGAAAAACTCTTTCCACACAAAGAACATGAATGTGGTTTCTCCTGTGAATAAACTGTCAGGTGGTTATTCAGGTTTGAAGCCCTCAAAAATGTTTTACCACATTGATCACATTCGTGCAGTTTCTCTCCAGTGTGGATGATCATGTGAACCTTGAGATTCGGTTTGCATGAGGAACTCTTTCCACACTGACGGCAAGTGAAACATTTCTTGTCTTTTCTTTTCAGTAAAGAAATACTTTCAGTCTGTGAGCGAGTCTTTTCAGTCTATAAAAGAGATTTTGACTGATTTATGCAAAAAATCTGCCATTTTCAATTAGGGTTGCAAAATTCTGGGAATTTTCAAAGATGGAAACTTTCCATGGGAATTAATGGGAATTTAAGGGAATTAACAGGAATTTATGGGAATAAATGGGAATAAACTGGGAATTTTCAAAGTTGAATATTTCCAAAATTCCCCAGCTTAACTTCCCATGGAAATTTACCGGAAACTTTCCGGAAATTTACCGGAAATTTTCCGCCCCTTTGCAACCCTATTTTCAATATTGTTTAATTTTGGTGTTTTTAAAGTTTATTGCTAAAATAATAAATAGATAGATGAAAAATAAACATGTAAAATATAAGACCTTAAGATCATATTCAGTTTGGTCTCCTGATGTTGACAATCAATGTGAATGTTTATCAAATCTTGTTTCACTGACCATTTGATCAAAAAGAGCGTCCCCGATATTATTCATCGATTAAACTGTTTCTTTTCTGTTTCCGTAAATCTGATGAACTGCTTTATAACTTTAATGTTCTTCAGCCTCATTAAAGGCACAATATGTATGATTTTTTTATATGAAAATATCCAAAAACCACCAAAACAGTGTTTTATATTTTGTTGACTTGTGTATTAACATTATCCATAAATGGGACAGGGGACAATACTTAACAAATGCATTCACAACCTTGCCCCACTATGTTATTGAACTTTAATACATAAAGTAAAACATCCTTTCCATTCAACTTTTGGCCCACAACAATATCAATATATCAACACTATAGGTAAGCCACGTTAATGGTAGTGGAAAAAGCAATGCAAAATATATTTGTTGTTTTTGCACTAAAGTTTAGTTTATTGAGATATTTTGTGTTTTAAACTGCTAAAGACCTAAATGCAGAGTAATGCAGAGAGTTGAAATGTTTTGTTTTTCCTTTAAAATGTGATTAATGCATGGTGGCTAATGCAAAGCTATTTATTGTAATATAAGCAGCACGAGCTTGCTGTTGAATTGCATGTGCATTGAAATGTACTTTGCTAGTTTAAAACTTAAGTTGAGTTCATGTTATCAACACTATAGATGCCGTGCTGTGAAATAAACGGTCAGCCACGATCCCGAACCCCTCTGTGTCTGAGTCCCCGTTTTCTACCACCATCCACGAACATACATAACACAACGCAGTGGCAGTGGCGGCGCTAGAGACCAGTGAGCGCGTGGAGAGAGAAAGAAAGAGTGTTAGTTATACAGCTCAACACGGTTAGTATTATCGTTTAAATCTCTTGTTTTCTTGATTTACCACGAGTACCATGTTTTTAACATGCCTCAGAGACAACACTATTGTCAAGTGACTAACATAGCATAACCGGAAAGAGCTTTATTTGTAGTAACACTAATACAGCATTTTCTCCATCATACAATGTTTTAAAATATTTGTGACATTTGGCAACACAAGTCATCCAGCTTTTATTAATATGATACTCTAATATCGATCTAGCTTATAGCACTGTGCAACAAGTGTCTCATAGCAGCTACCGAGCGAACGCACAGAGTAACGACATTACATAAGTTTCAACATACTCAAAAGTGTTTAGTATGATTGTTTTAAGCATTAAAAAACAGCGCTGTTTCCCAACACATGCATGAACGAAAGGAGCGTTGTGTAGACTCTACCAGCCGTTTGTTGTAGTCCTTAAAAAGCAATTTCGTTAAAAGAAAATATCTCCCTTTGCTATAAACCTATGAAAGTATATTTTAAATATTTGATCTATTAGGTAAGAAATATACATGAATTGAATAGTTATCAAACACCTCTCAGTCTTCACTGTAATTTTCTCTGACTTTTTTCTTTGATTTGATTTTTTTACATTAATGCATCACAGAAGCGGGTTTATTAGGCTGTTGTCGCTTTAAGATCTGATGCATACAATGCAGATCTGGATCTGACAAGCATCCGATGTTGTCACAACTCTTTGCGTTCATTTAACACTTTTTAACTAATTTAATACTGTGCTTACGAGGATACTCGACAAAGTGAACATTTTGGCATACTTTTGTGTGTTTTTGTCCATTCAAGCTATCCTGGCTAACGTCAGACCTCTTCTCATTGAGACGTGGTCTGGGAACCACATGTTCATTTTCTCGTATTTGAGGCGTGGTTTACGAATGCCCAGAGCCGTTTATTGGGTGCTACGAATGTCTATCAAATGCGCCTGTACGTAGCTCATAGCCAGTCGTTTCAATTATACCAGATGACGTATGTAGAGCGACAGAAATTCGCCGAGGAAAGAAGACGATGGGTCAGAGATTTTTTTTCAAAATAAGCTTGCGTTCTAAACTACTTAGAACATTATCTAAGGCTGCATCGAAAGGTAACTTCGCGTCTGCTGCCATGTTGGATCCATAGATATAAACAAACTGCTTCGGTGTGTCGCATAGACGGCGTCATCGTCTTGCTGCTCCCTCCCCGTTCTGTGATTGGTCCCCTCGCTGAGGCGAAAATCTGGTCCATGGAATCCAGGCTGCCTAGCAGTGTGAATAAAATTGCGCTGTGCGCAAGGCAGCATAGGGAATCCCAGGCTACGTTCAAGCGTGAAAGAGAACGCAATGCGGCTGCGCGCTGTCTGGAACCCTGTTTGTAAAGAAAGACTATACTATACTAAACATGTGATACACACATGTGCATGTCTTTGAAGTTTACACAAATGATAACGCTTTCGAAAGTTGTTTTTAAAAAACCTATTTCAAACTTTGCATTCTCAGGCCACCAAAACGCCGCTGTCATATAAATGAGCGAAATAAAAGTTTTCTGTGTCATGTAAACGGCCCCTAATTTAATAACAAATTATTTTTAGATCGGAAATTAATCGAAAACTGGACAATGACTTTCTTCTAGAGCTGCTGTGCAGCCAAAACAATCTTTGTTGCATTATTTTCCTGTTATCACTGTAAAGCTCCTATGAAACAGTCTGTATTGTATAAAAAGTACTACCCACCAGTTGAGAAACACTGACGTAGGCTATACATCTACTGTTCGCCGTTCACTGTTGTTGTGCTGAAGCTCATTCCCTGTACCTTTTCCACACTCGTTTGACTCACAGCGTCATCAAGCTGCGCCTTTGTTTCGAATAAGCGACTTCTAGTGGCGAAACTTACACACTGTGCCTTTAATAAAGAATCAGGAATAAACACCAACCTCTTTGTTCTTCAGTGTGTTTCATTCTGCAGTGTTCTGGATCTCTCATGTTCTCACTGTCCTTCAATAAACTCTGTCTTTGCAGATTTCAGCTCTTCCTGATGGTTTGATGCTCGTCTTCACTTGTAGCTGATGGGAATATTCCAGCATTTATTGGTGAATTGCAGTGGGAGGAGCTTCACTGGAGGAGGAGCAGATCTGACAAAATCAAGAAGAAATCACTTATTGAGTTATTTTTTATATGCCAATTTACACATTTTAAGTATTTATATGCACCTATCTGTCTAATAAAGTAACTTTAAGTAAATTAATCTCAAAGTGTTGTAATTCACAAAATCTACCTCTTTTTATTTCTAAGAATTTCATCTACATACTTTTTTCCTACATTTATCTCATTTACATATTGGCAAATAATTATAGAAAATCAGTTAAAGTTACCAAAACATAAACCATGTAATAATAAAAAAAGTATATATATAATAAATTATTATATAAATATGCAAATTTGCAAGAAACTAATAACCCACCAGTTGAGTTTGACTTAACTACTTGTTTTTTTTTTTTTTTATATGGAACATGGTTAATGTTCCGTCACAGATTAATGAAATGAAATTAAACGTACCTATATAATGCAGATGTCACAATAGCTGATCGTGTCGTTCGCTCAAATCTGTTGACAATAAAATTAGCTTAATGTGTGAATTTACAGATCTGAACATGGGCGTCGGAACCATTGTGTCTGGGTGGGACAAGACCCACCCACTTTTTAAGACCAATGATATTATACCCACATTTACTTTTACCGTCTCTAATTCAGCGCATTTGTCTGTTTGCTTTTCAGAGCGCTGTCAGTCAAATCCATTCCACTTGAGGAATTCCCTAATAAATCAAACTCCATTTCCGCTGAATCGCTACATTATATTTCTCAACGAGCCGCAACTGACGAAAGTAACCGCCCGTTGTACCCTTCCAGTCAAATATTGCGTTGCAAACATCAATAACAGCTTTAAGTTGCCATTGCTGGCAAATGACCATGGTATTAGGGGGATAATCCACGGATAGCTGTGCATTTAATGCACGACGTGGAGGCAAAGAACCGCCCGACGTGAAGTGGACTTTAGTTTTGTTTAATTAAAATACATGAAATGGTATTTACTCCAGTAACATTTTCCTGGGGGAGGACCCACCCACTTTTTTTTTTCTTCCGACGCCCATGGATCTGCAGACATCAGCATAATGAATGAGGTGAAAACAGGATCTATTAACATGAAATAAAGAGGCTTTTCAGCTGCTCTGATAACAGAGCATCACAGTCCCGCCCACAGCCCGAGAGCGCTTAGGTGCCGGAAGTAAATTTACCATTCATTTCTTCCATTGACGTTTTGGAAAATCCGTATCTAAAGAGTTTTAGAGAATGTCTGAGGATAACCAGCTACGGCTGAACTCATAGGCATACAATTTCTGTGATTCCTTACAAGATGGCGGCGCGCAGCTGTGCAGCGGCTTCTCGAGCTCCCGGTTCAACTCAAGTTTTGCCAGCTTTGCTGGCTACAGTAATGAATACTGAGTGTAATGTTATGTGTGGAAGGAAGTTTTTGAGGTACAACCCACTTGAACTCTACAAGATTAATAGCAAGTATGAAGCAAGATTACCGCAGTACCTGAAGTCAGAGCTGGGCAGGAGGGGACTTCTGAGGACAACGGCATGGAAGTACAACATATGCCGGATCAGAGGCAAGAGGAAGCGGTGTGCTTGGAAAGAGAAGAGAGGCAAGCGAGCGGGCCTCCTGGCTAAGCTAAAGGCTAAAAATAACAGACTGGTAATTCCGTCCCTCTTTCTGGCCAATGTTCGGGCGCTGGACAATAAAATGGATTTATTAAGGCTGCGGATTAATATGTACAAGGAGATGAGGAACTGCTGTGTGCTTCTATTGACGGAAACATGGCTTAATGACAACATACCAGATTCGGCACTCCAGATTAGCGATATGCTACTCCACCGGGCCGACCGGAGTCGGTTGTCGGGAAAGACTCGAGGAGGTGGACTCTGCATGTATATCAACAAAGGTTGGTGCACAAATTGTTCCACTATTAGCACTTATTGCTCTGGAAATGTTGAATACATGTCCATCAAATGCCGGCCGTTTTATCTGCCGCGAGAGTTCACAGCGGTGTTCATTGTTGTTGTTTACATCCCCCCTAGCGCAAAAGCTAGCGAGGCGCTAGCAGAACTACATGAACACGTAGTCTCTCTCCAAAACAAGCACCCGGACGCATTTTATGTGATTGCTGGAGATTTTAACCATGCTAATATGACGGACATTTCACCAAGGTTTCATCAACATGTCACTTTTGCGACCCGAGGGAATAATACCCTCGATCGTGTGTATACAAATAGACGCGGAGCCTACAGAGCGGTCCCTCTTCCTAACCTCGGACTGTCTGATCATATTTCTCTTATGCTTGTCCCCTCCTACAGCCCCGCAGTGAAGAGAATGAAACCAACACAAAAGACAATCACAGTGTGGCCCAGTGATGCTGCCTCTATGCTGCAACACTGCTTTGGAAGCACTGACTGGCAGGTCTTCAGGGAGGCAGCGACAGATGCTGGAGGGGTGGATTTGGAGGAGTATGCATCCTCTGTCACCTGCTACATAAGTAAGTGTGTGGATGATGTTACTACCACCAAAACAATAACTATCCACCCAAACCAGAAGCCCTGGCTGACTGCTGAGGTCAGATCACTTCTGAGAGCACGAGACTCAGCATTCAGGAATGGCGATACGGAGGCACTTCGAGTAGCAAGGAGAAACCTGAGTACCGGCATTAAAAGAGCTAAGGCTGGTTATGCTCTTAGGATACAAGGTCATTTTTCTACCAATGACCCCCAGAGAATGTGGGCCGGCATTAAGAGCATCACTGATTATAAAAGAAGAGATGCTGAATGCCCCAGAGACCCATCTCTTCCTGATGCTCTCAACACATTCTATGCTCGTTTTGAGGCCTCTAACACCACTTCTAGCACCAGACTCACTGTACCACCTGGTGAGCAGCCACACAGTGTAACCACAGATGATGTCAGGAGGGTCCTTCAGAGAGTCAAACCACGGAAAGCTGCAGGCCCAGATAACATCCCAGGCAGGGTCCTGAAAGACTGTGCATATCAGCTCTCAGAGGTATTTACTGACATTTTTAATATCTCACTGTCAAAAGCAGTTGTACCATCGTGCTTCAAATCTGCAACTATTATTCCTGTCCCTAAGACTAACACAGTGTTATGTTTGAATGACTATCGCCCGATAGCACTCACCCCAATAGTGATGAAGTGCTTTGAGCGGCTGGTCATGACTCAAATCAGTGAGGAAATTGATGCCAGCACTGACCAGAATCAGTATGCTTATAGAAAGAACAGGTCCACTGCAGATGCTGTTTCATCAGTTGTACATCTGGCTCTCACCCACTTGGACAGCAAAGACACTTATGTGAGACTGCTTTTTATGGATTTTAGTTCGGCTTTTAATACAATTATTCCACAGACATTGATACACAAACTGGAAATTCTAGGATTGAGCTATTCACTGTGTAACTGGGTACTGGACTTTTTAACAAACAGAAAACAGTCTGTCAAAATCCATAACACATTTTCTTCCACCATTGCTCTCAACACCGGCTCGCCGCAGGGTTGTGTACTGAGTCCAATGTTGTACACACTGCTGACATATGACTGTTCCGCCAGACATCCAAGTAATCATGTTGTCAAATTTGCAGACGACACGGTTGTGATGGGACTCATCTCTCAGAATGACGAGGCAGCCTATAGATTGGAGGTGGAACAAATGGTGGCCTGGTGCAAGGATAACAATCTTTGCATCAACGTGGAAAAAACAAAAGAAATGATTGTGGACTTCAGGAAAACAAACAGGTACCACCCCCCACCCATCTTCATTGAGGGGGCTGAGGTGGAAGTTGTCTCCAGTTACAAATATCTAGGAGTACACATCAACGATGACTTCAAGTGGAAACCCAACTGTAGTAGCCTGGTAAAAAAGGCTCATCAAAGACTGTATTTTCTGAGGAAGCTCAAACAGGCTGGCTTAGGAACTACAGTTCTCACATCTTTTTATAGGTGTGTGGTGGAGAGCATCCTAACATCTTGTATCACAGTGTGGTATGGAAGCTGCACTGTTGCAGATAGGAAGGCCCTACAGCGTGTGGTTAAGACTGCTGAGAAAGTCATCGGGTGTAGTCTCCCGCTAATCGGAGACATACACAAAAACAGATGCAGGATTAGGGCTGTAAGTATCATGAAAGACTTCACCCACCCTGCCAATAGAATATTCGAACATCTCCCTTCAAGCAGGAGGCTGCGCAGTATCAGAACCAGAACATCAAGGTTCAAAAACAGCTTCTATCCAGAAGCCGTGAGACTTCTTAATAATGCCAACCCCAGAACTGGCAAACTGAACTTACTGCCCTAAAAACTACACTGCTATTTGTTTACCATGCTGCTAATTTTCTGGGTTTTAGTGTATATTTGGGTTTGCGTGATTTATTATTATCTGTATTTGTTTTTTTAACTTATATTATTGTATTTATTGATGAGTATTCTAGCTATTTATTGTGAGTGATTTTAACCGGACCTCAGTACCCAATTTCGTTTCAGATCATGTACCATGCTTTGGAATGACAATAAAAATCCTTAATCCTTAATCCTTAACATATTATTTAGAGTGAAAAAACGACGAGAAAATCCCCAAAAAGTCAAAGGTACAAGACTGTGTACATATTTTCATTTCCGAGCGAAGGAACTACTCATCCCATAAACCACCGCGCCTCACTGAAGTCGACTGAAGCCACAACCGCGAAAGAGCCTTTAGAGCGACTTTCAAATCTTACGACAGCCACGCGAACTTTTTCTTGTGCAGTTTATAGCAGTTTATAGCAGTTCTTTCAGTAGTAATCGTGTAAATAATAGTGTTTTTTATAGGTATTGTGTATTAAATTTTATATTTATCATCGTGTATTTTATATTGTGTGCGTGTGTGAAAAGCGGTTAACGGTTGTACCTGACTGCAATCACCGCTCAGTGGTCAACACGTCGTTTTTTTTTATGATATTCAGTCTTCACGGACTTTCGCGGGGTTTAACCAGACCACACGAGCTCCACCAATCAGATGCATCACTGTGGAATTGTGGGATTGTTCAGGATTGTGGGTAATGAAGTACTTCTCCAAGACATCGCGAATAAAAGGCATTTATCCCAAAACAAGGTTAGTGCCCCATGAACTTTTGGCGGTTATATGAGCATATACAATCGCTTAGTACAGCCGTAGCTGGTTTTAAGTCTACCATGTATAGTTACGTTTTTATGGCTTATATCCCAACTGTCAATGGAGAAATTGTATTGAATTTTTACTTCCGGAACCGGCTGTGGGCGGGACTGTGATGCTCTATAGTGATGAGCCATAGACTATCAATACTCATTCAACAAGCCATTCAGGATCAGCAGGTCATTAGGGATGGGTATTATTAATCGACGATCGATAATTGATCGTTAAGAATTTCGTCGATCACGTTTATTTGTTATCGATTAAACTAATGCAGGTTGCGTTGCGTAGTGTGAGTCTTGAAGCAATGGAATTCATTTTAGCGCGGAGGTACCTGTGCATCCCGGCAACGTCAGTCCCCTCAGAGCGGGTGTTTTCGGCGGCTGGACTGGCTGTCACCAGGTTGCGGTCGCATCTGATCCCAGATCATGTCAACATGCTTATCTTTCTCAACAGAAATTAGTAGACTGGTGCAGAAGTTCTATGGGAACTTCATGCGTTTTCTCAGGTCGGATAGCTATCTGATTTATCAAAACGATTCCATTTACACCTGGTCACATAAATGTGTTTTTGCAAAACGGATATAAATCCGATCTTGAATTCCCGCGCTATATGCATATTTAAATTGTTGCACGTCACCGAAAGCAACTGATATGAGCTGCATTTTATTGATCATAAGCGAACATTTCTAAATCAACAAGATATTGCGGCAACAGCCCTGGTAAGATCATTTCGGTTCTTTACTTTTAATGAAGATGATTGTGTGTTGATGAATGACTTTCACTTTGATTTGCGATAGTTTGCACGTTGGCTTGATGAATAGATGCTCATCTGTGGTGATGCGTGTTGAAGTAGCGTCGTCATATCTGGCTATAACATGACATATAGCCTATAACACGCTCTCACACGTTTATTTCTTAGCATTTTTGGGATAAGTCAAATTTACATATGTGGTTTCAACAACCAGATGCATTTACTCTTGTCCAGTTTCGTCTGGAATGCGTCTCAGATCTCCTCCTGAAGTGGTTTGAGCGATCGGGTTTAAATCCGTCTCGAATGCGTTTCGGAGGGCATTTACATTTGGTCTTTTCACGATCGCAGAAAAAGGATGAAGTGGCCATGGGTCTCTGTTTAAGAACGCCGGCTCGCAGCTGCAGGTTCCGCTGTTTATGGTGCGTTCACACCAAACGCGAATAGCGCGTCAGGCGCGAGTGATTTCAATGTTAAGTCAATGCAAAGACGCGTTTCGCGCGTAAAAAATTCCTGCGGCGCGAATGAGGCGTTTAGCGCGGCGCGGTAGACGCGAATACGCCTCATTCGCGCGTCAAGTTCACGCGAATAGCGCGAATTGAGCGTCTAGCGCGTTAACGGTGCGTTTCCACTACAGCGGCAAAAGTCCGCTCAGTGCCACTGGCAACGCTGTAACGTCTCCGCTTTGGGGTGTGTCTGTTCCGAGTGTGTTTAATATAAGTTTATTCAACACACGGACAGTAATCATGATCAGCGATGCACGCGATTACATTTAGAAATAGACAAGCTTTGTTTCCAAATGCCCCAAGCAAAGATCCTTTCAATTTTATAAACTTTTATAAACCCAGCCAATATAATCACAATGAACACATCCAAAATAAAATCTTTAACATATATATAACAACTGCAAAGCGTCTAATTTGTAAACAAAATGATTTACGCACTAAATCCAGCATAAAATCCGGCACAATTTGCATATTTTTAAACTCTCAAAACAGACGTCACATCCCGAACCTCACAGCAATTGGCTGCCGACCGCGTTTTTCGCTTGATATTTGCATAAAGTCGAGAACTGCCCAACCTTTTGACGCTCTCGGTCGCTCTCAACGCTTTCTCCGGTCCGCTGTCAATCCCAAAATGCACTGCGCGAGCGTGAAGCTCGACTTCCATAGGAATGAATTGAAAACGCTCGCTCCGCTCCGCTCGCAACGCGCCAGTGGAAACCCACCGTAAGCGCGTTATGCGCGAATGATTTTATTAGTGCTATTTGTGCATTCACGCGTTTGACGCGAATTCGCGTCTGCCGCCCGAGTTGAAAAATCTGAACTTCTGCGTCAATTCGCGCCGCGTTAACCAATCAGGAGCCTGCTTGCTGCTGTCACGTGGTGAACTGACAGTTTATAATGTTATTTTATGTTTGGCCTCAATAAATTATTTTGTAATATGACTAAAATGCACAACAAAGCAAATCTTTCACATAAAAACTCGATTTCAATATGAGAGATACTCATTTTTTATTGAATGCTATTTATTCCATATCTATTCTAGATTATATGAAACTTTATTAATCTAATGTAAAGACAACAAACACAATTTAGTGTATAAAAACTTTTAAAAAAAAATCACAGGACAGGTTTCACTTTTGGAGGCTGGCTCCATTTATTATCAAAACAAAAATAAATGACAGATTAGGTGCGGGCGAGGGTAAACCTCGCGCCGGGCTGTACAGCGCGGGCTCGTCATGCAGCGACCACTCGAGGCCGAGGCTTATACGGCCTACGCTGTCCTCGTCAGCGTCCTCACCGTTAGGTCCACCAAACCTACCTCCTGGAGCAAATTGTGAAACTCCTGAAACCCTCCGGAGGGTCTGGTGGACCCGAGTACAGCGACGATGTCCCCTACGCAGCTGTTTCTGCTCTCCAGAGCATATACGAGCGGTGACTCTCTCGATGATTAATGCTACTGCTAATGCTCGATAAACATCTAAAAAAGATGGCCGCCAACAGGTTTCGAAACTTTCGCCTCCGGATTTCGCCTCTGACGCGCGTGACGCGCGTAAATTTCATTTCAAACTTTTGATTTTACGCGCGTCAATTTCGCTCTTGACGCGCGAATTAACACAAAGTGGTCAAGCGTATAACTAGACGCGGCAGGCGCGAATTTGACGCGCTATTCGCGTTTGGTGTGAACCATAGACTGTAAAAAAATATGGACGTAGTGTCCGTGACGTCACCCGTAGGTTTCTGAAGAGCATTTTTGAAGCCTAAAGTGGGCGGAGCCGGCCGTCGCCATCTTGGCCTTGCGTCACTCCCGGATAACAGAAAATAGGCAAACAGGCGGGGCGTGAGTGGAGCTGACTGAGGAGCCTGGCTATCTGAAATCACCTAGCTCGACGTGATCGAGTTAGCTGATGATGTAAAGCCAATTAAACGTTCCTATTTTTGCCCTTCGAAATATTATAATAGTTAAAAGACATGGCTACAAGTGAGACTATGTATTACTTCGAGAGTGTTTGTGTGTGACAGTGATTTATGTGCATGCTACATGTCCGTCACTCTTTCATGGTCCGTCAGCGCGGCATCGCTCAAGTTCGTAGAGAGCTTATTCAGTCCATTTTAAATTCTGATGTTGGCCGTCTCTCAAATGGGTTATGGTTTAACCGTTAAACCATAGATATATTGCCTTTGAAGTGCAAGTAAATGCGCTAGAAAATCCGCGCTCATTCACGGACGGAGAAAGCGCCGACGCCCGCATGATTTCATCTGACGGTAATTTACATAAGAATATTATAATCCATCTGTTCCATGAGAGCAGAACGAACGAGCATTTATTGACGTTTTAAATTTGAAAACCCCAAAAAGCAACGAAATTGTCAGACATCCATTAGTGCATGTTCACAGAGGAAAACAACTGAAATACAGCGCTGGTTGTTCTCTCGAACGATAACGACGGAATCCAAAGACGTGGGCTTTGTAACGTTACCCAAGTATTAAATTGTATGAAATAATAATCCCGAAAAAAAGCACAAACACTGCAGAGATGGCAAGTTCAGCAGCTAACATTGCTGAGATGAAGTGACGGCTAGTAACAGCAGACAAATGGCTAGCACTGACAGCGGCAATCCATCTGTCACTCAAGTGGCTTGGCCACACCCTTAAATTTAAATATTAATCAACTAAACGGACGAGTTATAAAATAATTCACCCCCCTCACAGTTGTTATGAAGGGCAAAATTAGCTGTATAGACCAAATCCATATACAGACACCAGGCTGTAAACACGTTTTTTTCTGCTGTAAAATTTGGCATTTTAACATGGGGGAGATACAGATTTGACTCACTTCTGACAACAGCCTCAAGCGGCCAGTCAACGAATTGCAGTTTAACTCACTTCCGTGTTGGTTTCAAGAGAGAGACGGGGAGGTTGCCGCTTGGTGTGAACGCAGCATTAGAGCACCGCAGGGCATATCTTCAAGTCCTACCGAACGTCCAGTTTCACTGCCACAAGTTGTACTAAAGATCTCATCGAGGACAAACAAACTGTATTTTTGTATTTTCATTGCATTTTTAATTTATAAAAAGTTAAAGAAATAATGAATTTCAATATAAAAATATTAATGATTAATCGATAGTCGATCGTTAATTCTCCCGACGATCGACTAAGAAAATTTAATCGAATGCCCATCCCTACAGGTCATCTCACTTTATTATAAGTATTTGCTGCTAGAAACAGATTGTTTGTGTCAGAATATCTGCTGAAAGCAAGTGCTCTAATATTACACTGATTCTTGCGATACGGCACAAAACATGTAAAACATTAAGTAATTCATAAAAATAAAAATACTTAGTTACATCTAAAGGAAATCTGGATACTCTGGACATTCATTGCTTTAATTTTTAAATAATAATAGCGAGATTATTTAAAAATTAAAGCAATGAATGTCCAGAGTATCCAGATTTCCTTTAGATGTAACTAAGTATTTTAATTTTTATGAAATTTATAAATTATAAATTTTATGAAAATTAATTAATGTATTTTGTGAGCTACTGGAGACTCAGAATGAGACATACTGTATTGCTAAAAGGATCAAAACAAACCACTGGAAGGATTGTTGTATTAAATTTCACATTAGTTAAAAAATTAGTTAGGCTAGTTGTCCAGATTTGTTGTTTTGTCAATCAGTTATTGTAATCTTCAGTTGGACCGTTGTCAACTCCATCTGTTTTTGTCAACGCTGTCATTATTAAACACAGTCAGATGAAGGTTTCTATTAATTTAGAAATAAATATTGTATTCATTTTTTTCATTTAATGTGTTTGAATATTAAAACATCAACTGAACTGTAATATGTCTGATTTGCCTAAGAACATTTTATTTGTTTAATAATAAAACAGAGGGAAGAGATTTAAGCAATTTAGGAACTAGATTGTTCTTAAAAACCCTAACACAGGAAAGTTTAAGTATTTTTTTACTCAGCTCCTTTACTGAACACTAGTTTTACATAACTGAAGACTGTATACTGTTGTTGGATGGATCAAATTAAAATATCATGCTTTTTAATGCATCTGACGGAGTTGACACAAATTAAGTTAAAGGGGTCATATAATGGTACATGCACTTTTACAAGTTGGTTGTACTGAAATGTGTGTTGGCAGTGCCTGTACACAACCATCATATAATGATAAAAATCCATCCAGTGTTTTTTTTAATATCCTTATGTTTTCCCCCGTCTCAAATCAAGCCGTTCGACCTTGTGACTTCACACGGTCGTACGCCCCTCCCACGATTGTTGATTGACAGCAGCGTTTCAACACCGACCCGCCCTTGCTCGTGAGCGAGCTGTCAATCATAGTCCGCATTGATGATACGCTGGAGAAGAATGGCATCTAAGGGATTGTGGTGTTCTGTTCTTCGGTGCAATAAGGAACACAGCAGTCATTTTGATGTTCCTAAATCCGAACCGCTGAAGACGCAGTGGCTGAGTTTTATTCCCCACGAACAACGTCAATGCTTTCATGTTTGCGCAAATCATTTCACCAGACTGCTTTATAAACGAGAACATTGAAAAAGGTATGAAAAATGTGTTGTTTATGTGCCAAATGACTGTCAGTCTCACAGACTGCTTATTTTTTAAACAGATCAGTAAAATGTTAGTGCTTCAGCCCTGATAGTGGTACCTAACACTGCATAGATAATGTTACGCATCACGGACAAGCCTACATGTACCGAAAAAAAGTTTTTTATGACCATTAACCTGTTAGCTGTAACATCAATCTGTCAATGAACTAACGTATAGCCTACATCAGTAAACACATAACGTTCGTATCTCACTAACGGTACATTTCCCTGCCAGTAAAGATAGATCAAAGTGACATTGCGTTAACCAACCATTTCAGAAACGTCCTGTTTCCGACTCCGGTTCAAATTGATACGGTTGCACAGTGTCCTCAGACACTCCCGCTGCCATTCTTCAAAATATACCCTCAACTGTTGTCAAGGCAACACTCCATGTGTGTTGTTGTGGCAAAACGCCCACAGAACAGAGGGGCGGGGTGAGCAAAGCTCATTATCATTTAAAGACACAAGCACTTAAACGGCATGCTGAAAACAGAGCTGTTTTTGTCCAGGTAAAATGAGTGTTTTCTTACAACACTAATGAGAATTTTTAATTAAAGTCCAACTGAAATCAAAATTGACCCTATTTACTTTGTTAGCGCATATTACTAGTCTTGTGGTGAACAATTAATCTGTGCAAGTTAATACACAGAAAAAAATTGTTTGCTGTCGTAATCTTTAATCAAAGTCTGAAAAGTTACTTCCGGGCTGGAAATGGCGTTCCTTCTCTGATGATGTAGGTTTGACGGCTTGGGTTGGGAAACGCTTAACCACTCCCCTAGTCTGGTATGAGTGAGAGATGGAGAGGAGGAGCGCTAGAGTAAAACCCTGCCCTCTGTTCAGTATTCCGTTTCACTGGGAAATATGTCACAACACTGAAGAAAAGTCGTTTGCACCTTCCGGTTCATGCGGACTTTAAAGTATATTTTAAACTTTTAATTTAGACCCTAAAGAATCGTAGGCCCTATTAGCTTGTACAAAAATGCCATTATATGTCCCCTTTAAGAAATGAATAAATGTACATTTTTAGAAATAAATAAATTTATTTTCAGAAAAACCTGTTCCTTTACATGGCTCATTAGCTGAGACCAATTGTCTATAAACAACGTATCAGTTTATAATTAATATATTATTAAATATGATTGAATTCCAATGTAGAATTCGGTCTGTTATGACCGCTGCGAAGTATCGTTGCCATGAATAACAGAGCGTTGCTATGGACGCAGGATTCTAACCGTAGAGACGGAACGGACTATTTTCTTATTCGGAAGCAATACAATCGCTTTTAAATCAATAAACTCCGGTTTAAATCAATATTCTGTGTCAAATTATTGATTTATTTGGTGGGTAGCCATGTCATAAGCCATGTAGCAGATATATAAAGTTATACACTAATGACACCCATCTTTATCAAACATTTAGTTATATTTCCTAATAACCCCATTCATGGCAACAAGGCAGATCGCTAACATCTTACCGTTTTGTATACGAAGCTGATTTCTTCTTTCTTGAATAGCGCCGAACACGATTGAAACCATTCAGAAATGACCACGACGTTATTCTTTAAACTGGGAAAGCGCGCGAACTGTTCACCTCAGAAGACTCGACACCACTGACTGACTGAAGGAGCGCGCGCTGGGTATGTCGTCATCACCGCGAGTCGAAATCAACGTTAGATTATCAAAAACTCGCCAAATACTGTACAAAACAGCAAGACATCAATAAAACTGTCAAAAAAAAAACAAACAAAAAAAAAAGGTTACAGGCGTAGACAGCAGTCCGTTCAATCTCAGTCATGAAATATATTAAACATTTAAAAGCTTTATCGAGAAACTTAAAACCCAAAGCAATCCCGACATTTTAATGGCTTAAATGTAACTAAAATTATGGATTTTTTTTATTCTTGATGCAAGAAGAACCAGTAGACAGAAAAATTAACAATGAAAGTTAGTTTGTAAAATACAAAGTGTAAACAAATGTGACCGATCTGCGATCTCTCTACAAAAAAATAAATAACAAGAACAGTTTGAAACTGTAAAAAAACACATTTATTTTCCTTCATAAAAGTATAAGTATGGAATATGTTGCCTACAGAGCTGATAAGAAGCACAAACTTTTATACATTCTCACGCCTGGCAAAGAAATGGCTTGTGTCAAATCAAATTTGCACCCACATGTGACCCGGAGGTGTGTGTGTGTGTGTGGGTAAGTACGTGTTCTATAAGAGTAGACCAGAGTTAATGAAAGGTGTGAAGATCTGATTGTTGTACATATGAAGACTTTAATTATTTATTTGGTCAATGTAAATTTCATTATTCATGTATGTATGATGTATTATGTATTTTATTATAATATCAGCCTGCCCAGGGACTACGGGTGGAAATTAGCTCTTGAGCTAAAACCTGGTACTATGCATCTCTCCCCTTGAGGTTAATGTTTATTGTACGCTGTCCCTGTTTTTTCTAAATAAATTAATAATAATAATAAACAAACTATGATAAAAATGCATCATAAAAAATTGACATAACATTTAACTCATAATGAAGTATAATGATATTTATTTATACCATGAAGCAAAATTATATACAAGAATGAAACGTCTAGATGATGTTCTTTGATCTGAATCTCAGTAGAAACTGCTGTTCTTGAAGATGAACTTTATTCACTGTGACAAATTTAGATTATGTTTTTTTATCCTGTCGCTCGTTGTGGCTGGTTAAGACAGATTTTGAAGAGATGTTATTGCTCGATGGTATTATTGTGTCACATTTGATGGGGATGCGGCATTAGACCTGAAAGTGCTGGATCTGAAGATGATCTACTTTCTGTGATTGTATTTTTTGTGACTGAGTAGAGAAGATATCTGAGTGAAGCTCTTCCCACATGCAGTGCAGTGATACGGTTTCTCTCCAGTGTGGATCCTCTCGTGTGTTTTCACATGTTCTGACCGACGGAATCTCTTGTCGCAGTGTGAACACTTGTAAGGTTTCTCTCCAGTGTGAGTCCTCCAGTGCAGTTTCAAATCTTCAGCTCTAAAAAAACTCTTCCCACACTCAAAGCACTTATGAGCTTTTTCACCAGTGTGTGTTTTCAGATGAAGTCTTAAATTCTGCAGACGTGAAAATCTTTTTCCACACAAAGAACAGGGATGTGGTTTCTCCTGTGAATGAACTAACATGTGGCTCTTCAGGCCTGTAGCCCTCGAAAATCTTCTGCCACATTGATCACATTCGTACGGTTTCTCTCCAGTGTGGATGTTCATGTGTTCCTGAAGGTTTGATGATTGACTAAAACTCTTCCCACAGTGATCACATTCGTACGGTTTCTCTCCAGTGTGGACCCTTGTGTGAATCTCAAGATTTTGTTTGTATTTAAAACTCTTTCCACACAAAGAACATAAATATGGTTTCTCCTGTGAATGAACTCTCAGGTGGCTCTTTAGGGCTGAAGCACACAGAAATGTTTTGCCACATTGATCACATTCATGCAGTTTCTCACCAGTGTGGATGTTCATGTGTTTATTAAGGCTTCCTTGTTGTTTGAAACTCTTCCCACACTGATCACATGTGAACGGTTTCTCTCCAGTGTGGATGTTCATGTGTTCCTGAAGGGTTTCTTGTCGTGTGAAACTACTCAGACACTGATGACAGATGAAATATTTCTTGTCTCTTATTTTCAAACAAATACTTTCAGTCTGTGAGGGAGTTTCTTCTTCAGTTTTGACATGATGTTTCTTCTCTCCAATCTCCTCATTTTCCTCCATCAGGCCTAAAATTTAAATAAAAATCATAATTTTAATGCATTTTTATTAATTGATACCACAAAATGAGGTATATTGAAGGCTTATGGGAATATTCTATCATTTATTTGTGAACTGATGTGAGCGTTAGAAAAATAATAATTCCGTTAAAAAATGTGGGAAGCACCCTTGTGAAAAAGAAGTGTACTTAATTGTATTGAAAGCGTACTTTTTGTGTGCTTAAAATAATAAAAGTATACTTTTTAAAAAGTGCACTTGCAGATAATATAATTAAAATTAAAGACCACTTAAGTGTACTTAAATAGAATACATTTTAATGACAATATTTCTTAACACACAAGTGCACTTTTTACAAATGCACTTTGTAATAATATCTAATTAAGCTTAACTTAAAGTACACTTTCATGACAATATTTCTAAACACACTTAAGTGTACTTTTTAAAAATGCACTTTGTAATAATGTCTAATTAAGTTTTACTTAAAGTACACTTCCATCACAATATTTCTAAACACACTTAAGTGTACTTTTTAAAAATGCACATTCTAATAATGTCTAATTCGTTTTATTTAAAGCTGCCGTTGGCAACATTTTTTTGATCATATTCAGTGAAATCGACACTATAATCCGACAGAACAACATAAATAAGGTGGTTTTAGAAAATAACCCGAGCTTCTAACTCCACCTGGAGCGTGTTATTGGTTTTGCAAAAATCCACCGCTCCCGGATCATCGGGTCCAATCAGCGCAGGGGGGTGTGAGATCTGACTGTCAATCACAGGTTGTGCACACGCCACAGATCCCACTCCCCCCTCGCGCACGTTACAATCCCATGCACACGCCTGAAGTTCGCGCAGTAACGAAGAGTGATGGCGGAAAAAGATTCCAATTCCTCGGTTAACCTCAAGAGCTAGGAGGTCAGAGCTTGCAACATTTCTTCTCGACAGGTAATTGTGCTTTATCAACCATTTACTTTATGAGTATTCCATGGTGTTGATCGATGCTGATGAGACGGGCGCGTTCACAGAAAATCTGGTGCACACGCACTGACCCTCACGAACTCCATGGGAGGGTATTAGTTGGTAGTGGGGGAGGGGCATGAGAGTTGTAAACATTAAAAATGTTGGCTAAGTCCACTCAATCTTCCAGGGTTGCCAACGGCAGCTTTAAAGAAAGTACACTTTCATGATAATATTTCTAAACACACTTAAGTTCATGTTTTAAAAAATGCACTTTTTAATAATGTCTACTTAAGTTTTACTTAAACATTTTAAATAATTATGATTTTATAGTGTTTTAAAGTTATTAAAGTTATAAGTTAAAGGAAATTTATTTTGATGTATTGACTAATATACTAAATAAAATAAGAATTTTAATGGAAAACATGGAAAATAATTGATTTTAATTTCAACTCAGGTGTGTTGTCCAAAAATAATTTGTTGATGTATTTTAAATGTTTAGTCTATAATACTGTGTGCATTAATGCACTTGAAATTTATTTTTCCAATACATTTAGTTATACATTATAATCAAGTACAACATATTGTTGACATTTTTTGTCGGTTTTATACATAATATTTGACAATAAAATGTAATTTATGAGAGGAGTCTTAGCATAATAGTAATGTGTTGTACTTTACAACTGTGAACAGAATACTTCCAATATCATTATGTTGTTCTAAGTCAATTAAACACATTTAATTGTAATCAGACTACTACACTGAACAAAAATATTGACTTTAAGTTAGGTGAAAGAGTCAAGTTTTGTGAATTTAGGCTACAGAGTCTAACAACACAATGAGTTAGAACAACTTCAACTTAAACAGAAAAGCTGAAATAACCCTTTTATATACTGTCTATGGAAATAACATTTAAAGCAGGGCCAGAGCCCGTCTACGGAGAGCCTGCCCACTCCCTCTTAAGTCCTATTGTACCGAATTTTGGTTGTAGTTCCACCAGAGTTCCACTGGGGGCGATCGCCCATGAGTGCAGAATGAATGGGAGTCTATGGAGCTAGACGGCTAAATTTGTCTCCTTCACCTGATTGCCGTTGAGAAATCTCAGATTCGATAGTAGGTTTTGCAAGTTCAACATGGGTTATAGGTCGAAAGTTGAATGAACGAGTACTTATGTCCTTTCGATTTCTTACAGGTTGAGTTGTTGTTGCCCATAACACGCTAGCATTCTGCTAATGAACGCTGATTGGTCAGTGAAGGACTGATTACGACCAGAGATACCGCTTGATGGCATCGTGGCATCCGAAGCAGGACCAGAAACAAACAAAACAAAACTCGTCTAGCGCGTGTATTTACCTGTGTCAGCTGTGTGTGTGTTTACCTGTGTCAGCTGTGTGTGTTTACCTGTGTCAGCTGTGTTGTCGATGCCTCGAGAGAAAAGACAGTGCAGAGCGCGAAAGCACCAAAGTGACTGAAGGATTGCCGTAAAGCAGTATCTCTGGTCGTACGATATGTATGACGTCATTGACACTTTAAAAAACCTTTTAAAGCAAATAAGTGACTCTAAAAAATCTAACACCCAGCAATGTGTGATTTCTTTGCATCTCCTTTCGAATACAATATTCAAATTACTAGACAAAAAATTATATCCTGAGAAAAGTGGATTTTGATGGTTATACTGCCATAGACCTCCATTCGTTCTGCACTCGTCCTGTGAGCGCCCTCATGTGGAAACAAAGTGGAACTGCAACCATTTCAGAAGCCGGAAGTTTACTGAGAGAGGAAGTTCTCCCCTTATTAGACATTCTCTGGCAGGGCTCAGTAGTTACTGGATTTCTTAGCTGTATTCTCGCTTTTTGCTTGCAGGTTTCTCTCTAGAGCTCCCCCCACAGCTTCAGAATAGATATTTGTCAACACTGTTGTAAAAACTCGTTGGCGATTCTCAGACACCAGAGGCTAGTAGATCAACGACATCAAAGCAGATGGGACATTCTTTAAAACGTCTTCTTCATTCTGGTTCGAACAGCGTGAGGGAGCGCAATAATGACAGCATTTTAGCAGATTTCTTTTGGCCGTAAAGCAATTGTTTACATCGCAAGACCTGATATCACGCGATACTTCCTGACGCGGCGGCCCGCCGGCCCAAAGTTGCAAGTGCGAATTTTCCGCTCATGGGCACCAGGGGGGTGCGAAACGACCACCATTCAACCCCAACTAAGTAATATAACCATTCCAATGACTCTGAAGCTATTCAGTTAAGGTAAAAAAGTTACTTAGATCACCTTTAAGCGCAGTAAACTGTGAAAAAGAACTCAATTCGGTGTACGCGCACAGAAAGCCACGTGTAAATTTAAATTAGCGAGTCACTAACGTTAATCAAACAAAAGAGGAAATAACTTACTGCACTTGACTGAATAACATTTTTTAGTTTTAATAAGAATGCAACAATATTTAAATGATACAGTGAAGTATTTTTTTTTTCCTACTATGGAAGTCAATGGGACCAGTTAACTGGTTGGTTACGGACATTTTTCAAATATCTTCCTTTGTGTTCAGCCGAAGAAAGAAATTCATACAGGTTTGAACCAACTTGAGGGCGAGTATGATGACAGAATTTTCATTTTAAAGTGATCTATCCCTTTAAAGTGTTGTAACTGTTTGTTTATGTATAGTGTTTCTTTGTTTTTTCTTGTGCATCAACAGAAAGGATTTTATGTATTTATTTGAGAGATTTTGTCAGTAAATGTACGTGGAGGGTTTTAAATTGAATTTGTGTTGATAGTAACTAGGTTACGATTTTTTTTATTCAAATTTGAAATAAACTGCAACTTTATTATTCATTTTAATTACAAATGTATTTAATTATATAATAGTGTACATGTATATTACATTAAAGTATATTTTAGTTCTTATTAATTGCTTGTCAGTATATTTGGAAGTACACTTATCATATTTCAAAGTTCAAAATGTATTAAAGTCCCACTTGAGTTGTTCCAAAAAATCACTCTTAATTTCAACTAATTGCATTTAATTTGAGATTAATCTTTGATACATTTGAAATCAATTACATATAATATGCAATACGTTTGTTGAAAAAATTACTGTTTACTATTATTGTTAACTGACATTAAAGTATCTTTCAGTTCACATTAATTGTTTGTCAGTTCATTAAACTACACTTTAACTATATTTTAAATACACTTTTTGCAATTATGAAAGTACGTATTAAAGTCCCATTTATGTTGTTTAAAAAAAGCATTCAAAAGTTCAACTAATTGCATTTAATATGAACTTAATTTGTGATACATTTGAAATTAAATACAAATAAAATGCACTTAAGCGGTGAAAACATTAAATTTAATTCACACTTAAGTGTATTGTTAACTGACATTAAAGTACATTTTAGTTCACATTAATTGCTGTTCAGTGCATTGAGCAGTGCACTTTAAATCAATTTTAAAGACACTAGAAGTAATTATGAAAGTAAATATAAAGTTGTATTTAAGTCCCACTTAAGTGGTACCAAAAAAACACTTAATGACAACTTATTGGATTTTATTTCAACTTAATATGTGATATATTTGAAATCAATTATACTTAATGTGCATTCAGTGCACCGAAAACATTGCATTTAAGTCACACTTAAGTGTATACATTTAAAGTATATTATTTGTATAATAAGAACACTTTATAAAAGTACACTAAAGTGCACTCTTTTTTTCACAAGGGCAGCATTTGTGGATGTTTCCTGGACTAATTCCGTTTACCGAACAAACATTATCGTCCGGCTTTCGACTACGGTCTGCCATGTACAGAACCAGTTTTGTTCATTAAATGTTCTGATCTTTGCTTTTTATGTTTTATTTATTATACTTAAAATAAATGTGTATATTTATTTAGTTTTTTTCTTTTTTCACAAATGTATGACTTTTGGAAGTGCAATTTGATTACCATATGCAGTTAGTTTTAATAAAGTTGAATTAACGTAACCTTCTGTAATTTTTACTCTTAGAAGTGTACACTTACAGGTGTTGATTATAATTAGGCTAATTTACTGATAGCCCCATAAATAATAATAAGGATACACAATATAAAAAATAAAAAAAACTATATAATTATCTAACATCTGACTAATTAAAAATTACCCTTAAAACATAAAATGCTAAATGGGGGATATCTAGTGGCCTATCTAGCATAAAAACAAAAAATTGTCAGAACTTCGTCTCTCAGTTGAATGGCGCAACAATGTTGCTACAGCCCTTACAATTCTACGTTGTTACAATGTTGCGAGCACGTAGACAGCGACATTGCCACAGAAGAAATGCAATGTGCTTCAGACATTGCCACAACGTAAATGTGTTTGCTGGGAAATGTTTCTATCCCCATGAAATTTCCTCACAGATCAAAACTTACAAAAGCTTGAGATTATACATTCAATAACACTATCACTCTCTAAATGAAACATAACAAAATCGTTCATGTTTGAATGATTTCAACATTTTCCTCAGATGTTCGTTTCGTGCTGAACTAAATCAGTCTACAGACGCCAGAAAAGACGCACATTTAGCGCTTTATCCGATGAAAACAGTTCAGAAATAACCCTGTAGATGTTGCTGAAACAAACTGTGTAAAGTGTATTTTATGGGTGTGTAAATACGCGAAATATCTGAACTGCAGAACTCACCTCAGAAGACACAACAAACGCGCCGAACGAGGAAGGACACTACTGATGACGTCAGCGCGGTGATGACAAATAAACGCGCCAATTATTGCAAACTATTTATACAAAATAACAGTTATAACTTGAACTAAAATAACGCTTAAAGTTCATGTAAATAATAATTTAATCTCAGTCATGTGTAGGTTGAAAAATAATTTATTAGTTAAAGGATTTATTTAAAGGTTTTATCATTACATTTAAACCAGGGTAAGACCAATAGCAATCATAATAGTTAATGGCTTTAAGAGTTACTTAAAATTTATGAATTGATCATTGCTTAACACAAGTAGAATCAAGTATATTTATATGTGTGTGTGTGTGTGTGTGTGTACCAAATTTGTTGTTTTGTCAATCAGTTATTGTAATCTTCAGTTGGACCGTTGTCAACTCCATCTGTTTTTGTCAACTCTGTCATTATTAAACACAGTCAGATGAAGGTTTCTATTAATTTAGAAATAAATATTTTATTATTTATGTGTTTGAATATTAAAACATTAACTGAACTGTCTGATTTGCCTAAGAACATTGGTTATATTTATTTAATAATAAAACAGAGGGAAGAGATTTAAGCAATTTAGGCTAGGAACTGGATTGTTCTTAATAACCCTAACACAGGAAAGTTTAAGTATTTTTTACTCCGCTCCTTTACTGAACACCAGTATTACATAATTGAAGACTGTATACTGTTGTTGGATGAATCAAATTAAAATATCATGCTTTTTATCTGACTGAGTTGACACAGATTAAGTTAAGAAGTGAATAAATGTACATTTTTAGAAAGAAAGAAAAAAAAATTCTGATAAAGCTGTTCCCTTACATGGCTCATTAGCTGAGACCATTGTCTACAAATATATCAGTTTATAATTAATGTATTATTAAATATTAAAAACTAACTTCTACAATATGTTTCGTCCCTTACCTCAAGAAACAGTGATTACTATTATTTCTCAAATGATACAGAAAAAAAGCAGTTATATAGTCATAAACTAATGACATCCATCTTTATCAAACATTTAGTTATATTTCCTAATAACCCCGTTCATGGCAACAAGGCAGTTCGCTAACATCTTACCGTTTTGTATGTGTACACGAATAGCGCCGAACACGATGGAAACCGTTCAGAAATGACCGCGTAATTCTTCAAACTGCGAAAGCGCGCGAACTGTTCACCTCAGAAGACTCGACACCACTGACTGACTGACTGACTGACTGAGCGCGCGCTGGGTATATCGTCATCACCACGAGTCGAAATCACCGTTAGATTATCAAAAACTGTATAAAGCAGCAAGACATCAATAAACCTGTCAAAAAAAAAAAAAGGTTACAGAGTAGACAGACAGCAGTCCGTTCATGAAATATACATTTTTAAAGCTTTATCGAGAAATTTAAAGCCCAAAGCATTCACGATATTTTAATGGCTTAAATGTAACTAAAATTATGAAATTATTTATTCTTGATGCAAGAATAAGTAGACAGAAAAATTTACGATGAAAGTTAGCTTGTAAAATACAAAGTGTAAACAAATGTGAAAAAAAACAAGAACAGTTTGAATCTGTAAAAAAAAACAACGTATATTTTCCTTCATAAAAGTATAAACAAACTACGATAAAAATGCATCATAAAAAATGGACATAACATTTAACTCATAATAAAGTATAATGATATTTATTTATACCATGAAGCAAAATTATATACAAGAATGAAACGTCTAGAAGATGATGTTCTTTGATCTGAATCTCAGTAGAAACTGCTGGTCTTGAAGATGAACTTTATTCACTGTGACAAATTAAGATGATGTTTCTTTGTCCTGTCGCTCGTTGTGGCTGGTTAGGACAGATTTTGAAGAGATGTTATTGCTTGATGGTATTATTGTGTCACGTTTGGTGAGGATGCGGCATTAGACCTGAAAGTGCTGGATCTGAAGATGATCTACTTTCTGTGATTGTATTTATTGTGACTGAGTAGAGAAGATATCTGAGTGAAGCTCTTCCCACATTCAGTGCAGTGATACGGTTTCTCTCCAGTGTGGATCCTCTCGTGTGTTTTCACATGTTCTGACCGACGGAATCTCTTGTCGCAGTGTGAACACTTGTAAGGTTTCTCTCCAGTGTGAGTCCTCCAGTGTTGTTTCAAACGTATAGCGGTAATAAAACTCTTCCCACACTCAAAGCACTTATGAGCTTTTTCACCAGTATGTGTTTTCTGATGAAGTCTTAAATTCTGCAGACGTGAAAATCTTTTTTCACACAAAGAACAGGGATGTGGTTTCTCCTGTGAATGAACTAACATGTGGCTCTTCAGGCCTGTAGCCCTCGAAAATCTTCTGCCACATTGATCACATTCGTACGGTTTCTCTCCAGTGTGGATGTTCATGTGTTCCTGAAGGTTTGATGATTGAGTAAAACTCTTCCCACACTGATCACATGTGAACGGTTTCTCTCCAGTGTGGACCCTTGTGTGAATCTCAAGACATTGTTTGTATTTAAAACTCTTTCCACACAAAGAACATAAATGTGGTTTCTCATGTGAATGAACTCTCAGGTGGCTCTTTAGGGCTGAAGCACACAGAAATGTTTTACCACATTGATCACATTCATACAGTTTCTCAACAGTGTGGATGATCATGTGTTCCTGAAGGGTTTCTTGTCGTGTGAAACTACTCAGACACTGATGGCAGATGAAATATTTCTTGTCTCTTATTTTCAAAGAAATACTTTCAGTCTGTGAGGGAGTTTCTTCTTCAGTTTTGACATGATGTTTCTCCTCTCCAATCTCCTCATTTTCCTCCATCAGGCCTGAAATGAAAATAAATTCATAATTTTAATCAATTTTTATGAATTGATACCACAAATGAGGTATATTGAAGGCTTATGGGAATATTCTATCATTTATTTGTTAACTGATGTGAGCATTAGGAAAATAATAATTCCGTTAAAAAACGTGGGAAGCAACAGCGCGTTTCATTCATATGTTAACATTATTGTTTGTACTTGCACTGTAAATGTTGGGCATTATAGTTAGTGGTGGGCAGATCGAGGCTGACACCTAGTGGTCACTTGCAGGTGTTGATCTGAAACAACCTTGACAACGAGCCAGTAAAATTTTTTTTGTTTTTATATTATTGTATTTTTCTAATATGTGAAGCTTGTAACCTGTAGGCTCCTCACTGTCCATAATGTTTTTTTGGTCATGAAAAATTAATATTAATAAAAGAAATTTTGTTCAAAAATATTAATTTCTCTGCTGTGGAAGGACTTTTTTTTTACAGATAATTTCTCCAGCCTTTGAAAAAAATCCTTTCTCAAGGGACACTTGTTGCTGGCATGCAAAGATATTTTTTAGCAAGGACATACAAATAATTATATTTCAAACAATGCATACCTTGCTTAGATGGCCCAGCAGTGTCAGTAGCAGGCCGAGGTACAGGGGGAATGCTACCATCCTCTGCACCCTGCAAAATGGCAGGATGAGTGTTCCTCAAATGGCGCATCATGGATGATGTATTGTTGCAGTGGGCTAGCTGCCGATCACAATACATACATCTCACTTCATTTGGGGTTTCCAAATGGAAATGCTCCCACACCACAGATGTACGGCATTTCTTCTGTGGAGCCTCCATTTTTATTTATCTATCTATCAATGTATCTATCTATTAATCTATCTGTCTATATATATTTCTATCTATGCATCTATTAATGTGTCACTATATGTATACTCTGTCTATCTGTAGCCTATCAGTCAATGTGTAAATTTAAATGTAAGCCTAAATATAACTAAACAAATCACACTATAAATGTCATTGTGTCACCAAAAAGCCGCTATCTCAAAATCAAACTCCTCTCTCAAAAGCCCACGAGGTCAAGATACGTTGACTTCTTCACTTTTATACAGATGTGCGATTGTGTGGTCTGTTCCCGACCCTGTCAATCAAATGCTGATTCGGCGGACCATGCTTCATTTAGCCGTAGTCACGTGACATGGGTGTTTTGAATCACGCTTCGGATCAGTGTTTCGAAACATCTGCGCTTCGGGATCTCGAAAAGCTTCGGAACTTCAGTTTCGCGTCAGCCATCCCTAATTATAGTTATTCTGTAGTAATTTTGGGTCTCTGTGGTAAAAAGAAAACGTTTGAGTTCAGACAGCCAGAATATACCTTTAAATATTATAAATCATCTCTATTTAAAAGATTATAGTATTACATATCACATCTGACACAAACATACAAACTACAACAATATTACACCCATTTTTAGAGTTTGGTCTTTCAAATTCCTGTCATTAACATTACATAACTGATTATGTCCATCATTTAAATTATTGCCGCATTAAAGACCAAGATAATGTTTCTATCCCCATGAAATTCCCTCACAGATCAAAACTTACAATAGTTTGAGATTATACATTAAATAACACTACATTATCACTCTCAAAATGAAACATATGACAAGATCGTCGTTCATATCATGTTTGAATGATTTCAACATTTTCCTCAGATGTTAGTTTCGTGCTGAACTAAATCAGTCTACAGGCGCCAGAAAAGACGCACATTTAGCGCTTTATCCGATGAAAACAGTTCAGAAATAACCCTGTAAATGTTGCTGAAACAAACTGTGTAAAGTGTATTTTAAGGGTGTGTAAATAAATACGCGAAATATCTGAACTGCAGAACTCACCTCAGAAGACACAACAAACGCGCCGAACGTGGAAGGACACTAGTGATGACGTCAGCGCGGTGATGCCAAATAAACGCGCCAAATATTCTTACAACTATTTATACAAAATAACATTCTAATTATGTTTATTATAATTATATAATTATAATTTAAACTAATTATTTAAAGGTTTTAATTATCATAACATTTAAACCATGGAAAGACCAATAGCAATCATAATAGTTAATGGCTTTCAGAGTTACCTAAAATTATGAATTGATAATTTCTTAACACAAGTAGAATCAACAGACAATAAAAAGTTTCTAAGGGTCCAACTTTTGGAGCTATAAGCATTGTAAAATTGAAAGTCATTATGAAACTGTTGTCCTCAAAAATTATTTTTGGTCTTACTTGAACACTGATAATATAGTATTATTTCTCACTATGTGACACAGATAAAACATACAAAATACAACAAAACAAATAAAATAAAGTCAGAATTGCGTGAAATAAAGTTGCAATTGCGCGTTATAAAGTCAGAATTCTGACTTTTTTCTCACAATTGCGACTTTATAGCACACAATTCTGACTTTATAACACATAATTGCGAGTTTATATCTCGCAATTCTGACATATTTTCTCAGAATTGTGAGATATAAACTCACAATTGTGAGATATAAAGTCCAGACTTTTTCTTCTTTTTTTTTTTTTTACCTCAGAATAGTTTATATCTCAAAATTCTGACTTTATAGCACGCAATTGCGACTTTATATCATGCAATTATGACTTTATATCTCCCAACTGTGACTTTATTTCTCTCAGAATTGCGACTTTATATCTCGCAATTGCGACTATATTTCTCAGAATTGCGACTTTATTTCTCACAATTCTGACTTCATATCTCGCAATTCTGAGAAAAAAAAGTCACAATTCTGACTTGATAGATCGCAATTGTGAGAAAAAAAGTCAGAATTGTGAGATAAAAAGTCGCAATTATTATTATTTATTTATTATTCAGTGGCGGAAACAAGCTTCCATAGAAAACAGTGATGTTAGTTTGTTGTTTTGTTACTAGGGCGCCGCCATTTTGAGCTTCAACAGTCCGTGACGTCACTGGCATGATAGGCTACCTTGACAGCTCCAGCAAAATGGCATATCAAGAGCATAACAGATCGAGAGGGGGGTCTTAATGCATTGTGATCTGTCCAACAAGCGAATATAACACCTTCCACTCACACATAAACAAGTTCCACTCACCCCTTAGTTGTTATCGTGATGTTCACCTTCACTGCAGATCACCTTGCTAAATTAATCCGATGCCAGGATGCTATCCAATATAAGAATCAGTATAGGTGTCATTCATACTGTGAAAAATATGCAGTTTTATTATTTCATTTGAGGATTCAATTTCTAAAATGCTGTTTTTAGTGTTAACTTGTACAGTTAATCTGTATTACCATACTGTCAAAATCAGTCAGTTCAGTCAGAGTAGCCTGACATAACGTTAGTAGCCTACAGTGGTGCCATGCCAGTGACGTCATCGAACACGGCTGCGCTCTGATAACAACAAATGTAAATTTCAGTATTGGGAAAAACTTTATATGTTTTGTTTTTAATATTATTTTTGAATTAATTTGTTTACAATTTTTATAACCACATGTTATCGAATTATATTTTGTTTGTTTCATTTCCCCTTTAAACTGCGTAACACGAAAGCGCGCAAACTGTTCACCTCAGAAGACTCGACACCACTGACTGACTGAAGGAGCGCGCGCTGGTGATGTCGTCATCACCGCGAGTCGAAATCAACGTTAGATTATCAAAAACTCACCAAATACTGTACAAAACAGCAAGACATCAATATAACATTATCAAACAAAAATAAAAAACGGTTACAGGCGTAGACAGACAGCAGTCCGTTCAATCTCAGTCATGAAATATATTAGACATTTAAAAGCTTTATCGAGAAATTTGAAGCCCAAAAGCAATCACCATATTTTAATGGCTTAAATGTAACTAAAATTGTGAAATGATTTATTCTTGATGCAAGAAGAATAAGTAGACAGAAAAAATTAACACTGAAAGTTAGTTTGTAAAATACAAAGTGTAAACAAATGTGAGAGATCTCTCTACGAAAAAAAACAAGTAAAATAACAAGAACAGTTTGAATCTGTAAAAAAAAAAAAAAACGTATATTTTCCTTCATAAAAGTATAAACAAACTACGATAAAAATGCATCATAAAAAATGGACAAACTCATAATAAAGTATAATGATATTTATTTATACCATGAAGCAAAATTATATACAAGAATGAAACGTCTAGATGATGTTCTTTGATCTGAATCTCAGTAGAAACTGCTGGTCTTGAAGATTAACTTTATTCACTGTGACAAATTTAGATGATGTTTTTGTCCTGTCGCTCGTTGTGGCTGGTTAGGACAGATTTTGAAGAGATGTTATTGCTCGATGGTGTTATTGTGTCACGTTCGGTGAGGATGCGGCATTAGACCTGAAAGTGCTGGATCTGAAGATGATCTACTTTCTGTGATTGTATTTATTGTGACTGAGTAGAGAAGATATCTGAGTGAAGCTCTTCCCACATTCAGTGCAGTGATACGGTTTCTCTCCAGTGTGGATCCTCTCGTGTGTTTTCACATGATCTGACCGACGGAATGTCTTGTCGCAGTGTGAACACTTGTAAGGTTTCTCTCCAGTGTGAGTCCTCCAGTGCAGTTTCAAATGTATAGCGGTAATAAAACTCTTCCCACAGTCAAAGCACTTATGAGCTTTTTCACCAGTATGTGTTTTATGATGTGCTTTTAATTCCTGCAGACGTGAAAATCTTTTTTCACACAAAGAACATGAATGTGGTTTCTCCTGTGAATGAACGAACATGTGGCTCTTCAGGCCTGTAGCCCTCGAAAATCTTCTCCCACATTGATCACATTCGTACGGTTTCTCTCCAGTGTGGATGTTCATGTGTACATGAAGGTTTGATGATTGAGTAAAACTCTTCCCACACTGATCACATGTGAACGGTTTCTCTCCAGTGTGGAGCCTTGTGTGAATCTCAAGACATTTCTTGTATTTAAAACTCTTTCCACACACAGAACATGAATATGGTTTCTCATGTGAATGAACTCTCAGGTGGCTCTTTAGGGCTGAAGCACACAAAAATGTTCTGCCACATTGATCACAGTCATACAGTTGCTCACCAGTGTGGATGTTCATGTGTTCCTGAAGGGCTTCTTGTCGTGTGAAACTACTCAGACACTGATGGCAGATGAAATATTTCTTGTCTCTTATTTTTAAAGAAATACTTTCAGTCTGTGAGGGAGTTTCTTCTTCAGTTTTGACATGATGTTTCTCCTCTCCAATCTCCTCATTTTCCTCCATCAGGCCTGAAATGAAAACAAAAATCATAATTTTAGTGCATTTTTATTAACTGATACCACAAATGAGGTATATTGAAGGCTTATGGGAATATTCTATCATTTATTTGTGAACTGATGTGAGCGTTAGGAAAATAATAATTCTATTAAAAAACATGGGAAGCGGCAGTGCGTTTCATTCATATGTTGACATTATTGTTTGTATTTGCACTGTAAACGTTGGGGCATTATAGTTATTCTGTGGTAATTTTGGGTCTCTGTGGTAAAAAGAAAATATTTGAATTCAGACAGCCAGAATATACCCTTAAATATTATATGTCATCTCTATTTAAAAGATTATAGTATTACATATCACATCTGACACAAACATACAAACTATAACAATATAACACCAATTTTTAGAGTTTGGTCTTTCAGATTACTGTCAATGACATTACATAACTAATTATGTCCATCACTAAAATGACTGCCACATTAAAGACCAAGATAGCAATTATTTTTTCTATCCCCATGACATTTCCTCACAGATCAAAACTTTGTTTTGATCAAAAGTTTGAGATTATACATTCAATAACACTACATTATCACTCTCAAAATGAAACATATGACAAGATCGTTCATGTTTGAATGATTTCAACATTTTCCTCAGATGTTCGTTTCGTGCTGAACTAAATCAGTCTACAGACGCCAGAAAAGACGCACATTAGCGCTTTATCCGATGAAAACAGTTCAGAAATAACCCTGTAAATGTTACTGAAACAAACTGTGTAAAGTGTATTTTATGGGTGTGTAAATACGCGAAATATCTGACCTGCAGAACTCACCTCAGAAGACACAACAAACGCGCCGAACGAGTAAACTACTGATGACGTCAGCGCGGTGATCTTCTTCTTCTTCTTCTTTGGTGTTTATTGGCGGTTGGCAAACCAATTTGTAGGTGCATTACCGCCACCGACTGGACTGGAGTGTGGACAGGATACATGCTTATAGACCTTATGTAGCTCCGCCCCTTTTCAGCGCTGCGCTCATTGTCTTTTGACTTCCGGTCTGTATTTTCACAGCGTTTTGCGTGTTTATTAATGAACGGCTCGTTTTAAAATCTTCCCGGTCGATTTACATTTGTTAAGTCATCTGCTTTAAACATTACAGTCCTCATGATAACTTTCGTTAACTTTACATTAAATAAATCCACTTAAAAGGCTAATTACTCCTGGACAGAAATGCCATAGAAATGTACAGAGCGACCGCAAAACGGAAGTTAAAAGACAATATTCCAAAGATGGCGGCGCCCTTGTTTCTCTGGTGCATAAGGTCTATAGGATTGACATAATGCGACATATGAATGAAAATTCATGAGGAAACAACAACAAAACAAAACGTAAAAAAAAACAAAAAAAAAACAGCCTAAATTCTTTTACTTAATTTCGTTTCTTTAATAAACTTAATAATACTATCATATATAGCTTTTTCCTTTAGTATACCTATTATAGAAAAATCTTAATGCTCAGCTTTAATTAGTGACTGAATGAAATTACGTCTTTCATTGTTGTATTTCCTGCAGTAAAGTATTACATGTTCAACTGTCTCTTGCTGACTACAGTGATTACATTCCCCTGTTGGGTGCTTGCCAATTTTAAACAATGTACTATTCAATCAGCGCGGTGATGCCAAATGAACGTGCCAAATATTGCAAACTATTTGGCTGCATTCGAAACCGCATACTCACTGAGTAGGTACTTAATTTCAATAAGTACTTACTTAACGAGCGCTAAAAGAGTAGGTAATTTATAGCCAGATCTCGTTAAGTAGGCTATGAATGCGAGCCGTACATCATCCGCTATGTTGACGTTTTCATGTGTCCTACAACGTTATTACAAGCGCAACAACTTATCCTTAACAATAAATATTTTTATTACGAAAACCCAAAATCTTTATCTCTTGAATATGTTAATTTCTTTATTTTATCCACAGTTTTTCACCCACAAGCAAAAGCATTATGATTGTTCATTGTTAATACAACCTTGGTATATTTCGTAATGTCTGTAATGTCTGCACAAAGGAGACGGGCAGCTGCTCGAAGATCTCACCTTTGGAAAAAAACTGTTGATTTATACTCGAAAAATGTATATTACCCCAGAACAAATTGTATTGCTAACCCACCCCAAAACTTACACACAATAATAATGATAAATGCTGGCCAATACTTAGCCTAATTATATTACCTTTGTTTTACTGAAAATTATATAATTTAATAAAACAAGCTAAATGTAATTTGTTTTGTCATATGACATAGCTATGCATGAATACACTATAGATAAATGCAGTGAAAACATTAACATTTTCAGTCAAGCAAAGAATTAAAGCATTAATTAAATAATTATATTTTTATTTACTGACAACAATAAGAAACATGAATAAATTAGTAAAAGAACAAATAAAAGTAACCAAATGCACAAACAATAACACAATAAACAAATGCATATACAAGTCAACAACACATGAAACTTTATTCAAACTACAATCATGTATTTACAGCAAGGGCGTAGATTTGGTTTGAACATTGGGGGGGTTGAAGTTTGGGTATGCCCCCTTTTCATGTGATCATGGTATAAATATTGGGGGGGTTGTAATGCATAGATTTAAATATTGGGGGGGTTATCTCCCCCCCAACCCCCCCACAAATTACGCCCCTGATTTACAGGCAGTGAACCCCACATCCTACTGCCATCTCAACACAGCGGTTCTCATTCTTCAGATTTATTCTGATGAAGCAGCTGACTGCCAGAGATGAGCCGTGCCTTCGTGCCGGAGGCTGTTGCGTGCTGTGCTTCACAATCTGAGGCAATAAGGGCCAGTGGAGTGATGGAGGATCTCATAAGGGCAGGTGGAGTGATGGAGGGTCTCGTAAGGGCAGGTGGAGTGATGGAGGGTCTCGTAAGTGCAGGTGGAGTGATGGAGGGTCTCGTAAGTGCAGGTGGAGTGATGGAGGGTCTCGTAAGTGCAGGTGGAGTGATGGAGGGTCTCGTAAGGGCAGGTGGAGTGATGGAGGGTCTCGTAAGTGCTAGTGGAGTGATGGAGGGACTCGTAAGGGCAGGTGGAGTGATGGAGGGTCTCATAAGGGCAGATGGAGTGATGGTGGGTCTCATAAGGGCTGGTGGAGTGATGGAGGGTCTCGTAAGGGCAGGTGGAGTGATGGAGGGTCTCGTAAGTGCTAGTGGAGTGATGGAGGGACTCGTAAGGGCAGGTGGAGTGATGGAGGGTCTCATAAGGGCAGATGGAGTGATGGAGGGACTCGTAAGGGCAGGTGGAGTGATGGAGGGACTCGTAAGGGCAGGTGGAGTGATGGAAGGTCTCATAAGGGCAGGTGGAGTGATGGAGGGTCTCATAAGGGCAGGTGGAGTGATGGAGGGTCTCATAAGGGCAGGTGGAGTGATGGAGGGTCTCATAAGGGCAGATGGAGTGATGGTGGGTCTCATAAGGGCTGGTGGAGTGATGGAGGGACTCGTAAGGGCAGATGGAGTGATGGTGGGTCTCGTAAGGGCTGGTGGAGTGATGGAGGGACTCGTAAGGGCAGATGGAGTGATGGTGGGTCTCGTAAGGGCAGGTGGAGTGATGGAGGGTCTCGTAAGGGCTGGTGGAGTGATGGAGGGTCTCGTAAGGGCAGGTGGAGTGATGGAGGGTCTCGTAAGTGCTAGTGGAGTGATGGAGGGACTCGTAAGGGCAGGTGGAGTGATGGAGGGTCTCATAAGGGCAGATGGAGTGATGGAGGGTCTCATAAGGGCTGGTGGAGTGATGGAGGGACTCGTAAGGGCAGGTGGAGTGATGGAAGGTCTCATAAGGGCAGGTGGAGTGATGGAGGGTCTCATAAGGGCAGGTGGAGTGATGGAGGGTCTCATAAGGGCAGGTGGAGTGATGGAGGGTCTCATAAGGGCAGATGGAGTGATGGTGGGTCTCATAAGGGCTGGTGGAGTGATGGAGGGACTCGTAAGGGCAGATGGAGTGATGGTGGGTCTCGTAAGGGCTGGTGGAGTGATGGAGGGACTCGTAAGGGCAGGTGGAGTGATGGAAGGTCTAGTAAGGGCAGGTGGAGTGATGGAGGGACTCATAAGGGCAGGTGGAGTGATGGAAGGTCTAGTAAGGGCAGGTGGAGTGATGGGGGGTCTCGTAAGGGCAGGTGGAGTGATGGAGGGACTCATAAGGGCTGGTGGAGTGATGGAGGGACTCGTTAAGGGCCGGTGGAGTGAAGGAGGGACTCATAAGGGCTGGTGGAGTGATGGAGGGTCTCATAAGGACATGTGGAGTGATGGAGGGACTCGTAAGGGCCGGTGGAGTGAAGGGCAGGTGGAGTGATGGAGGGTCTCGTAAGGGCTGGTGGAGTGAAGGGCAGGTGGAGTGATGAAGGGTCTCATAAGGACATGTGGAGTGATGGAAGGTCCCATAAGGGCAAGTGGAGTGATGGAGGGACTCATAAGGGCAGGTGGAGTGATGAAGGGTCTCATAAGGACATGTGGAGTGATGGAAGGTCCCATAAGGGCAAGTGGAGTGATGGAGGGACTCATAAGGGCAGGTGGAGTGATGGAGGGTCTCGTAAGGGCTGGTGGAGTGAAGGGCAGGTGGAGTGATGGAGGGTCTCGTAAGGGCTGGTGGAGTGAAGGGCAGGTGGAGTGATGAAGGGTCTCATAAGGACATGTGGAGTGATGGAAGGTCCCATAAGGGCAAGTGGAGTGATGGAGGGTCTCGTAAGGGCAGGTGGAGTGAAGGGCAGGTGGAGTGATGAAGGGTCTCATAAGGACATGTGGAGTGATGGAAGGTCCCATAAGGGCTGGTGGAGTGATGGAGGGTCTCGTAAGGGCAGGTGGAGTGAAGGGCAGGTGGAGTGATGAAGGGTCTCATAAGGACATGTGGAGTGATGGAAGGTCCCATAAGGGCAAGTGGAGTGATGGAGGGTCTCATAAGGGCAGGTGGAGTGATGGAGGGTCTCGTAAGGGCTGGTGGAGTGATGGAGGGACTCGTAAGGGCAGGTGGAGTGATGGTGGGTCTCGTAAGGGCAGGTGGAGTGATGGAGGGTCTCGTAAGGGCAGGTGGAGTGATGGTGGGTCTCATAAGGGCAAGTGGAGTGATGGAGGGTCCCATAAGGGCAAGTGGAGTGATGGAGGGTCCCATAAGGGCAAGTGGAGTGGTGGAGGGTCTCATAAGGACATGTGGAGTGATGGAGGGTCTCATAAGGGCAGGTAGTGTGATGGAGGGTCTCGTAAGGGCAGGTTGAGTGATGGAGGGTCTCGTAAGGGCAGGTGGTGTGATGGAGGGTCTCGTAAGGGCAGGTGGAGTGATGGAGGGTCTCGTAAGGGCTGGTGGAGTGATGGAGGGTCTCATAAGGGCAGATGGAGTGATGGAGGGTCTCATAAGGGCAGATGGAGTGATGGTGGGTCTCATAAGGGCAGGTAGAGTGATGGTGGGTCTCATAAGGGCAGATGGAGTGATGGTGGGTCTCATAAGGGCAGATGGAGTGATGGAGGGACTCGTAAGGGCAGATGGAGTGATGGAGGGACTCGTAAGGGCAGATGGAGTGATGGTGGGTCTCATAAGGGCAGGTAGAGTGATGGTGGGTCTCATAAGGGCAGATGGAGTGATGGTGGGTCTCATAAGGGCAGGTAGTGTGATGGAGGGTCTCGTAAGGGCAGGTGGAGTGATGGAGGGTCTCGTAAGGGCAGGTGGAGTGATGGAGGGTCTCGTAAGGGCAGGTGGAGTGATGGAGGGTCTCGTAAGGGCTGGTGGAGTGATGGAGGGTCTCGTAAGGGCAGGTGGAGTGATGGAGGGTCTCGTAAGGGCAGGTGGAGTGATGGAGGGTCTCGTAAGGGCAGGTGGAGTGATGGAGGGTCTCGTAAGGGCTGGTGGAGTGATGGTGGGTCTCATAAGGGCAGGTAGAGTGATGGTGGGTCTCATAAGGGCAGATGGAGTGATGGTGGGTCTCATAAGGGCAGGTAGTGTGATGGAGGGTCTCGTAAGGGCAGGTGGAGTGATGGAGGGTCTCGTAAGGGCAGGTGGAGTGATGGAGGGTCTCGTAAGGGCAGGTGGAGTGATGGAGGGTCTCGTAAGGGCTGGTGGAGTGATGGAGGGTCTCGTAAGGGCAGGTGGAGTGATGGAGGGTCTCGTAAGGGCAGGTGGAGTGATGGAGGGTCTCGTAAGGGCAGGTGGAGTGATGGAGGGTCTCGTAAGGGCAGGTGGAGTGATGGAGGGTCTCGTAAGGGCTGGTGGAGTGATGGTGGGTCTCATAAGGGCAGGTAGAGTGATGGTGGGTCTCATAAGGGCAGATGGAGTGATGGTGGGTCTCATAAGGGCAGATGGAGTGATGGAGGGACTCGTAAGGGCAGATGGAGTGATGGAGGGACTCGTAAGGGCAGATGGAGTGATGGTGGGTCTCATAAGGGCAGGTAGAGTGATGGTGGGTCTCATAAGGGCAGATGGAGTGATGGAGGGACTCGTAAGGACAGGTGGAGTGATGGTGGGTCTCATAAGGGCAGATGGAGTGATGGTGGGTCTCATAAGGGCAGATGGAGTGATGGTGGGTCTCGTAAGGGCAGATGGAGTGATGGAGGGACTCGTAAGGGCAGGTGGAGTGATGGTGGGTCTCGTAAGGGCAGGTGGAGTGATGGTGGGTCTCGTAAGGGCAGGTGGAGTGATGGAGGGTCTCGTAAGGGCAGGTGGAGTGATGGTGGGTCTCGTAAGGGCAGGTGGAGTGATGGTGGGTCTCATAAGGGCAGGTAGAGTGATGGAGGGTCTCGTAAGGGCTGGTGGAGTGATGGAGGGTCTCGTAAGGGCAGGTGGAGTGATGGAGGGTCTCATAAGGGCAGGTGGAGTGATGGAGGGTCTCGTAAGGGCAGGTGGAGTGATGGAGGGTCTCGTAAGTGCTGGTGGAGTGATGGAGGGTCTCGTAAGGGCAGGAGGAGTGATAGAGGGTCTCATAAGAGCAGGTGGAGTGATGGAGGGTCTCGTAAGAGCAGGTGGAGTGATGGAGGGTCTCATCCATGGCACCGTTTCCAGGATTCAGCTCTGGGCTCCTCATCCTCGGTGCTCACACCAGTCTGCAGAGATTTCAGATCTCAGATTTTTTTCTGCTTCACCACAAAAAGATCTGGAGCAAATGCACAGAAATCAAGTATCAGAAAAGTGTTGTAATAGCTCTGTTTGAAATTACAATAATTAAAATAAACTACAACTTAGTATTTAAATAGATTTTGTTATTCATTTCTGTAGTATGTTCACTCAAAGCCTTTGATGGAAGCATTCAGCTTCATGAGCAACTCTCCACTGGATAAACACACATCTGTTCATCTGTCCCTGAAACATCCAGACAAGATTCATGTTACCTCTGTGATTTATGAACTCAATAAACACACATTCATCTGACCCTGTAACATCCAGACAAGATTCACATTACCTCTGTGATTTATAAGCTCAATAAACACACACGTGTTCATCTCACCCTGTAACATCCAGACAAGATTCAAATTACCTCTGTGATTTATAAGCTCAATAAACACACACGTGTTCAATGTTCATCTCACCCTGTAACATCCAGACAAGATTCAAATTACCTCTGTGATTTATGAACTCAATACTACATTTACATGTTGAGGTTGTTGCTGATGTGTTAACTCACTTTTTATCCAACATAAATGTTCCTCAATTTATCAACAGTACAGATAAAATATATAACTTATGTTTACTTCATAGATTTATGTACCTTCCTTACAGATCATTTATCTAATATAAGCAGTGTTGACAACAGTGAATTCTCTTACATAATAGCACACATTCATCACTCAGATGTCTATTTCATGTTGTGATGTGCTCATCTGCAATACTTTTAGAATATTTTCCTGTCAGATGTAAATAGACATTTAAAATGAGCGTCTTTAAGATGTATATGGTTTATGTAAATCCACTTTCGAGACGTAAATGTGTGCTTACTGGAGCTCCCCTGATAGCTATACATAATAAAATGTGTTTTTACAGCAAAATCACCCGGAGAATGGGCGTGGCCAACGGCTATAATTGAGCCCATTGTCCGCCTGGGACTTCAGATTTAATCTCCTTAAGCGAATCACCACTTCGCTGATCTCCGGATAAGATGCCTTTTCGCCGCCATCGAAAAGCCTTCAGCGGAACAAGCCACCTGCTTTGCAGTTCCGAGGACGCTGGCATTCCTGTTTTTTCAACTGGATGCCGCCTTCAGCCACCGTTCTGCTGTGCCATCCGGCGCGCAATATATCCTTTTAACGCTATAGTGTGTTCGCCGTTGTGTCACACTTTTTCTAAAAGAGCAAATTTGAGGCGTTGCTGCAAATACCTCGAATCGGCGGAGACCGTCACATCCTCTGCACTTCCTGTCTGGGCCGTTACCACGTGGAAGCTGCACTCGCTAAGGGCGGGTGGAGGGATCAGGGAAAGCAATCAGAAAAGCGGGAAAGCGGGTGGACGGAAGTGTGCAAGTGTGCAGTGCTACTAATAGCCCCTCTCTGGAATAGGGCTGGGCGATATATCGCATGACATTGTTAGGCACATCTCGCCAGTAAAGCCGGTTCCTTGATTAGTAGTAAATCGCCATCACCTGCTTTCAGATGGAGCGGCATTTACAACACAGAGCCATAGTTAACTGACAAGCTGAGCCATATCGCATTAATTATTGCGGATCGCTACTCTGGAAGACCCAGCTATGGTTCTCCCAGTTGACACAACTGCTGAAAACAGCCCCATGGCCAATTCCGCTGAGGAGAGATCTCCTCACGCAGGCGAACGGGAAAATCTGGCATCCCCGTCCCGATTTGTGGGGCCTTCATGTATGGCCCCTCAACAGGTACCCGGGTGTCTCCCGGATAAGGTTCTGAAAACCATCACTGAAGCAAGAGCGCCCTCAACTAGGCGCCTCTACGCTCAGATATGGAGGGTGTTCTCTGGCTGGTGCGCTGCACAGAGCCTGCACCCCTACTTGATGAAAATGTAATGTGATGCCGCCGGCGCCGTTTTAATGACGGACAAAATGCACATTTGTACACATTCGCTGGTCAAAAACCCCGTAACTGCCTTTGAGTTTGACTTTTGTAAAATGTTAACAAAATATTGATAAGTAATACAACAACATATAGCCTAATTTGTATTTGTATTTGTATTTGTATTTGTATTGTCGCCCCCGCGCTGTTTTGTACTAGAACTTACACAAAGCGACTGAGTGATCCTCGTCACCTAGGTAACATATATTTCTAAGAAATTTCTTCTTTGATTTATGATTGCTGATACACGTAATTAACATTTAATCCTGTTATGGTAATAATATTAAATTATGGTTAATTAAAGGCTGTTAATATGCATGTATCCGCTATCTAGCTAATTTTTTAATCTATAGTAGGGGTCGACCGATTAATCGGTCGGACGATTAATCGGCCGATTTTTTGCATTTTTTAACATAATCGGCATCGGCCAATATCCAGTATATCAAGCCGATTATTAGGCGGGCGCATCTGTGGGCAGCCTAGTGTTGTTGTGGAACACGTGTTCGACGCACGCTGCTTAGAGTCATTCTCCAGCAGAGTGAGCAGACCTCATCCAGTGCCTACGGAAGGAGATCAGTTCCTTGGAGAAAACTCCTTTATATTTAATTAAAACCTTTTGATATGTTACTGCCAACTTCGAGAAAAAATATGAATCTAGGCGACATGACGTTCGGCTATTTTGGATATTGAGAGCGTAGTTGAGGTTGCATTAGCACAGCAGAAGGGTTGCTATCATGTCACAATAAGTAAGCAAGAATTTTGCAATTACAGACAGAGAATCTGAGACTTTTATTTGTTCTGTTTTGTGTGTCTTATTTTGAGAGGGTTGTCACTCAATGCAGAGAAATAAGTAATAAAAAAGTGACCAACGCACTATAGGTTAGTGAAGGACTGGCTTTTCTTTGCTAGCGTCGTTGTTGCTAGGGTTGGGTAGCTACAGATAGACCCGGTGCTAATATGGCACTGGTGCCTTAACGACCGTTATTTACCAGACCGAATATCAATGCGGATTTCTGTGCTTCATTTCGGTGCTACTGTTATGCCTGTGCTTCTCTTGGATGCTCTGAAAACGGACGTTAGAAACGTGACGCTAGTCAGCAGTTAACTTTAGCATACCGTTAGCTAGTAGCTGGATTAAAAACGGTTAAAATGCTGGCCAAACAGTGTAATGTGTGACTGTATTTCACTGTAGACTAGGGGTGGAACGGTACATGTATTCGTATTGAACCGAAACGGTACGGGTGTCACGGTTCGGTGTATAAATTTACACGGAGAATACATGGTATAAAAATAAATAAAACTCGCGTGCAAAATTAATTCATGTAATGCGGAACTACTGTTAGATACGCGGGTTCTTTAGGGACACCTAATCTGTAGCTCCGCCTTAGCTCTGAAGCAGGCAGCGATGTAAAGATTGCAATGCTGGAATCATATACTGTCTATGGCTGGAATATGGTGTGTGTGTGAGAGAGAGGGAGGGGCGCGGGCGCGATCGAAAAGTCGCGTGTGTTTAAAGTCGCAAAGTGTTTACTTATATTTGTGTGTGTGTGTGTGTGTGTATGTGTGTGTGTGCGTGAAGCGCGGATGCGATCGAACAGTGGAAACATAAAAACATACTCCGTCATTTTGTTTATAGTCTACAAGACATACAGACAAACTGCAAATTGTTTAAAATTAAGGAAAACATTCAGGTACAATTACCAAATATACCTCAAGGTCTTTTTGTCTTTTGTACAAGTGCAGATTGGTCAAGTGTTCATTGTTCAATAAATGTTTTTGTTTTGTTGAGAAATCTTGTCTATCTTAAGTAATTATTTGTGTTACATTTTATCTTTCAAATAGAGGTTAAAAACAAGCACATAATCGGCCAAATATCGGCCAAAATAAATCGGCAGCATTAATCGGCCATCGGCCGACCCGGATTTCAAAAGATCAGCATCGGCATCGGCCTGAAAAAAAACATATCGGTCGACCTCTAATCTATAGTATTCTATACTCTTCGCTCGTCTTCACATGTATAAATGTAGTAAAACATGTTTTTTTTAGGGCTTAAGGGCTAAAGAAGCCCTGAAAACCCTGTATATCTACAGTATATTATATATATTATGGTTGTTATTAATAGTGAATAAATCTAAAGCTTTTGAGACTATTATTTTGTGTTATTGAATTTGTGTTATTGAAATGAAGATGTGACCATTTCTTCCTTTTATGTAGGCTTACTAAATAATCTTAATCTAAAAAAAACAAAAAACAAAAATCAAAGGGAGGGGGGTGCCCTTTTTCAGTTTCAACACATGCCCCTCAAAAGGTCTGTGCACGGCCCTGATCACAGCAGTTAAACCCTACACCAAGGTCTAAGCTACGTCCTTGCTTCAGGTTGCAGTTTCTGTAAAAAATTATTGTGATTTTAACAGTCAAAGACTGTAAAAATGCTAAAGTGAAAAACTGTTAATTGGTTAACAGAAAGCTTCCTTACTATATACGGTAAACAACTGTGATAGATCTAATGGTACATTTAATGTAAATTTACAGTTTTTGGAAGTGAAAAAGAACAAGTCATTGTATAATTTACAGTGAAAAAACGTAAATTGACATTCCCACAATTCCCTGTGTGACCCTTCACATTTGATCTATTTTTGTTGAAATAACTGTTTCTTCATAGTTTTTTTAGTTTTTTGTAATCAGGTATGACATTAGGGTTTTATGTTACATTTAATGTTGTTAAATTAATGTTTATTGCATTTTTTTAATTTCATGTGTGTTGTCAGCACCGATAGCCTCATGGGCAGCGTGCCGACATATAGCACCATTGCGCTTCGGGTGACCTGAGTTCGAATCCCGGCTCGTGGACCTTTCCAATGTAGATGTACATAGTTCTTCAACCTTGGTAACAGTCCAGAACAAATTCAATACTCCACACAGCAATTCCAGACACAAGCAGAATGTCATGACTACCAGTCAGATTGCTCTGATACACTGTTCCTCTCCCCTCACAGTCGAAGAAGTCGATGGGCGACCGCTAGGCTCCGGCCGGGTTTCCCACGTCACTCAAGAGATCCGCATGCGGACTGGAGCCCTTCACCGTGAAACCATCCAATTCTATGTACTTCATGCTCCGCACACACCTGTCATCCTGGGCCTGCCCTGGCTCCGCAAGCATACTCCAGTGGGCAAGAGGCCAAATCGTCTGTTGGGGGAAGAACTGTCATGCTACCTGTCTCACCAATGTCACACCGTTATCAGTCCAAAGTATCATTGAGCCCCGGGAGGACGCTGTGATGAACCGCCTCCCATCCGTGTATCACGATCTGTCGGAGGCCTTCAGCAAGACAAAAGCCTCCAGGCTTCCTCCTCACCGTGCCATCGATCTGGTGCCGGGCACCATGCCTCCCAAGGGCCGAGTTTTCCCACTCTCCCAACCAGAAACCGAGGCCATGCGAAAATACATTGAAGAGGAACTCTTGAAGAGGAAGGGCTTCATACGTTCTTTAACGTCCCCTGCATCGGCCGGGTTTTTCTTTGTGCAGAAGAAAGACGGCGGTCTCCGACCCTGTATTGATTAAAGAGCTCTCAATTACTGCACAATCAAGTTCCGCTACCCGCTGCCCCTAGTGCCCGCCATCTTGGAACTGCTTCGCACGGCCAGATTCTACAGTGTGTGTAGAGTATCTGCGGTGTGCCTATAACCTGATCCGCATCCGCGAAGTGGACGAGTGGAAGACCGCCTTTTCCACCTGCACGGGGCACTATGAATATCTTGTTATGCCATTCGGCCTGGCAAACAGTCCAGCCGTCTTCCAGTCTTTCATAAATGATGTGTTCCAAGATATGCTCCACCGAACTGTTATCATTTACATTGATGACATCCTGATTTATTCAGACACCTTAAAAGACCACATCCAGCACGTCCGGGCAGTCCTCCAAAGACTCATCCAGCATCAACTCTACGCTAAGATCGAGAAGTGTGATTTCCACCAGACCACTACAACATTCCTGGGTTATGTCATCAGTCCAGAAGGCGTGGCAATGGACGAGAGTAAGGTCAAGGCAGTTTTGAACTGGCCTCAACCCACCTCCCTGAAGGAGTTGCAATGCTTCCTTGGGTTTGCGAACTTTTACCGCCGCTTCATTAGGGACTTGCATAGTGGCAGGGCCCCTTACCTCTCTGGTGCGGAAAAGCGTCTCCCCTGGAATGAGGGCGCCACCCACGCCTTCAACCAACTCAAGCAACGGTTCACCACGGCCCCCATCCTGCACCATCCCAACCCAGAGTTGCCCTTTGTAGTGGAAGTGTACGTCTCTAACACGGGCCTAGGTGCCATTCTGTCCCAACAGCAAGGATCTCCACCCAAGTTATACCCCTGTGCCTACTACTCCAGGAAGCTCAACGCGGCAGAGCGGAACTACGATGTAGGTGATCGTGAACTGCTGGCTATGAAAGCCGCTTTCGAGGAGTGGCGGTATTGGCTGGAGGGAGCCTCACACCCTTTCACTGTACTCACGGACCACAAGAATCTAGAGTACCTCTGCACAGCCAAGAGGTTGAATCCCAGACAAGCCAGATGGTCTCTGTTCTTCACTCGGTTCCAATTCACGGTCACTTACCTTCCCGGTTCTAAGAACACTAAGATGTTATATGTCAATATGTCTCGGACCTGACCTCCCAGACTCCTGAAACAGTCCTGAACCCCGACCTCGTCCTCGGCTCTATCCAGTGGGATATTGAAACCAAGCTCAGTCAGGCCAACGCCCAGATAGAAGTTCCCCCAGACTGTACTCCCAATAGAGTTTATGTCCCCGAAGCACTCCGAAAAAGGGTCCTGGAACACGTACACGCTCTCCCCAGCTCTGGGCACCCAGGAATCACAGCCACCATTCAACTCCTCCAGAACCACTACTGGTGGCCCACCTTAGTCCGCGACGCCAGCAAGTTCATCCAGCAGTGCCAGAACTGTAACACTCAGAAAGCATCCCGACTACTGCCCGCCGGTCTACTCCATCCTCTTCCAGTCCCGCAACGCCCCTGGTCACATATTGCCATCGATTTTATTACTGATTTACCCCCCTCCGACGGTCACACCACCATCCTCACAGTGGTAGACCGTTTCTCCAAAGCCTGTCGCCTTATTCCGCTCGCCAAACTCCCCACTGCTCTGCAGACGGCTGAACACCTCTGCAACCTGGTGTTCCGATTTTATGGGCTGCCTGAAGATATCGTGTCCAATAGGGGTCCCCAATTCACCTCTCGAGTCTGGGCAGCCTTCTTCCAGATGCTCCAGATTAACGTGAGCCTTACGTCCGGGTACCATCCCCAGGCCAACGGACAAGTCGAGCGCCTCAACCAAGAAATCATCCGGTTCCTTCGGTCTTACTGCCACCTTCATCAAGACGATTGTACTTAAGTCGGTACTTAATGTGGGCTGAGTACGCCCAGAACTCCATCCGAAAACACTCCACGGGTCTGACCCCCTTTCAATGTATCCTCGGCTTTCAACCACCCCTGTTCCCGTGGTCCGGCGAACCCACTAATGTCCCCTCCGTGGATGATTGGTTAAGGCGCAGTGAGGAGACATGGAACCTTGCACACACTCACCTCCAGCGGGCCATAAATCGCTGTAATAGACAGGCCGACCCACACCGCCGACCCAACCCAGAGTTCAAACCCGGCCAGTGGGTGTGGCTCTCTACTCGAGACCTCCGCCTCCGGCTCCCCTGCAAGAAACTCAGCCCGAGGTATGTGGGTCCATTTAAAATCCTCCGGCAAATCACCCCAATATCCTATCGTCTTGCCCTGCCTAATCACCTTCGCATTGCTCCCACTTTCCATGTTTCGCTGCTCAAGCCGGCCACGGACCCCACCGAGGAAGGGGAGGAGAGGTCCGCAGAGCCTGTCTGTGTTTGTGACCCTTGCTGAAACTCTCTCTTTGATTGTCTGCTGCCTGCCCATTGACCTTCTGCCTGATTCCTGGATCTCGTATCGTCTGCTGCCTGCCTCTGACCCCTTGCCTGGTTCCCTTTACGCCTTGCCTGCCCTGCTACACTGTTCTTGCTGGTATTGGACCCTTGCCTGTTGACTTTGAGTAATAAACTGTTGCAAATGGACCTGACTGAGTCTGATGTTTCACAACACAGAAACAGTTCTTATCCTCTTGATTAATATCCCGTTTGCGATGTCCCAAGGCAATGACATGAGATATAATGCTGGTAAGTTAGTCCTTTCTATCCCAACATGTACCATGCGGTAGCAACTGTACCATTGGTACATCTAAAGAGGGTACGTAAAAGGAGTCCTTCAACAAACAAAATATTAAACATTAGTATAAACCTCAAAAACAATGGAATACAATTTATACAGCCACCATTGAATATGAAACAAAAGAACCTTACTTTGAGCATAAAACGATACGTTTCCCAATCAGGACATCAGTAAAGGTAAGATTACCAGATGGAAGACAATTGGATGTGGACAATTTTTGTATTACCCCCCACTGTTTGCAAATTAAAGAAAGTAGCTGTGAAGTAAACTGAGCTCCATGATTCCTACTAGGATTCTGGCTATTTGGGGAGCTTTCGCCACTCTCAAAGCGAATAACTCCACCCACTTGGAACAGTAGTCAACAATAACTAAGAGATGTTTATTTTGCTTGACAATCTTTGGGAAGGGACCCATCAGATCAACCTCAAGCATGTAACATGGTTCGACTATTGGTGTGGACTGTAGATATCCAGACAACTTGGTTAACACAGGCTTATACTTTTGACATGTTTGCCAATCTTTACAATACTTCCACACATCAGTTCTCACATTTGGCCAGGTAAATTAGTTGAAAAAGCAGTCGACTTGGTAACTTTGACTACAGCCAGCAGCTCTGATGATCCTGCGTGTTCTTGGTTTCTGAACAACACATCGGCTACGACATTACATATACCTTTTCTGTAATTAACTGTGAATTGAAAGCCTTGCAGACATATAGTCCACCGTGTGAGACGAGAGTTTGGTTTAGGATGCTGAAAAACCTATGTGAGAGCCCTTCCAAGTATTGTCTACATTTCTCAACAGCCCACACAACAGCCAAACACTCTTTCTCTGAAACCAAATACGCTTTTTCTGCTCCTCTTAATAGCCTAGAAGGTTCCACATGTTCCTCTCCTTCTGTTTCCTGGGTTAATACAGCCCCCAATCCAATCTCACTAGCATCAGTCTGCACCTTGAATGTCTTACTGAAATCTGGAGGGGTTAGTACTGGTGCTTGGGTAAGGTCTTCCTTTATGATCTCCAAGGGACGCTGACATTGCTCAGTCCAAATCCATGAAGCTTTCTTTTGTTTAAGAGCATGTAAAGGTGCAGCTTTTGCTGAGAAATTTGGGATAAAATGGTGGTACCACCCTGCCAAACTCAAGAAATACTGAACATTCTTAATCGATTGGGGTATTGGAAAATGTGACCAAGAAAAGTCAATTCTCTTTGGATGAAGTTGCATTTTTTCAGATTGAGAGTGAGGCCAGTATCCTGTAAACATTTGAAGACTTGGTTTAAATGCTGAAGATGCTCCATTTCGTTCTGAGAATACACCACCACATCGTCTATACCAGACAACATTTTCTTAACATCAACATCCTCTTAAGTCTCTGAGTACATGTTCCATCAGTCTTTGGAATGAAGCAACAGAGTTTTTCAATCCAAAAGGAAGGCGTAAGAATTCAAATAGCCCCGAGGACGTCACAAATGCTGTTTTCTGGATACTATCTGCCTCCATCTCCATTTGCCAATAGCCACATTTAAGATTGAGTGTGGTAAACACAGCAGCTCCATGTAGTGACTCTAAAATGTCAGGAATTTGTGGCATGGGGTAAGCATCAAGATGTGTTTTCATATTCAGTCCCTGAATCTTGAGCCACCATCTTTCTTTGGAACGATTACCACAGGAGAAGCCCAAGGAGAGATTGAAGGACGTATGATTTATTTTGCTAACAACTTTTTGATTTCAGTATCTATGAACTGCTGCTTATCCCTAGAAACTTTGTAGGCTCTTTTCCTGACTGGGATTTCATCAGTGGTAATAATGCAATGTTTTACCAGGTTTGTGTGTCCAATGTCGTGGGTACAAACGGTTGGCCAGTCTAACATAAAATTTTCCAGATTCCTTTTAATCCAGGGTTGAGTGTCAGCTTTTTTAACAAGTTGCTGAACAGTCTGCAAGGTGTCATCAGTAACTGGAAGATTGGGTATAGCAAGATAAAAATGTGTGTCCCAATAGTGTCCCCTAATGGTGGGTAGTGGAATAGCACCATAAGTAACATTTAACTGTTACAATACTTCAATAGGTCAGTAAATTAACATGATATCAGATAATTAAATGTGGTTTATTACTGTAAATTTAAGTAAAGTCTGTAAAATTGAAAATGATTCTACCGTATTTTTTTACGGTAAATTTCTGGCAACCACAGCTGCCAGTTTTTTACCGTAAATTTAACCGATTTTTTTTTTTTTTACAGGCAGTGGTTCTCAACCGGTGGGAGGAACAGGAGCCTAACAGGATGGGAGAAAAAAAAAACTAAAACTAAAACTAGCAATTTTTTTTTTATCACTAAACTACTGTCATAAAAAGTTATAGTTTTGTATATACATAACTCCTGAATAAAAATAAAAATGTGTTTGGACTGATTTAAAAAAAAAAATTGAACAAATTTGATTGGTTTGTCAATAGTGAGCGCAAATTCAATTCAATTCAATTCAAATGTATTTGTATAGCGCTTTTCACAATACATATTGTTTCAAAGCAGCTTTACAGAAAGTGCATTTCAGAAATGTACATAGAGAAATACAGTTAGTTAATCATGTATTGATTTAGGGCATAAACATATCGCCAGCGTCGAGTCGTCTCTTCACGGGCGTCGAGTAGTCTCTTCACGGGCGTCGAGTCGTCTCTTCACGGGCGTCGAGTCGTCTCGTCACGAGCGTCGAGTCGTCTCTTCACGGGCGTCGAGTCGTCTCGTCACGGGCGTCGAGTCGTCTCTTCACGGGCGTCGAGTCGTCTCTTCACGGGCGTCAAGTCGTCTCTTCACGGGCGTCGAGTCGTCTCTTCACGGGCGTCGAGTCGTCTCGTCACGGGCGTCGAGTCGTCTCTTCACGGGCGTCGAGTCGTCTCGTCACGGGCGTCGAGTCGTCTCTTCACGGGCGTCGAGTCGTCTCGTCACGGGCGTCGAGTCGTCTCTTCACGGGTGTTGGGGCATCTGTAGTTTCCATGGGAGGCTGGATACAAACTGGAGCTGACGATCTGTATTCATCTCGGGACTAGCGTCCCGAGATAACAACAGAAAAGCAGATGGGAAATAATTAGCGTAGCTGCTGTTCATAATATTAATGCATTCAATCTGATTCAACTGTAGTATAAAAGGTAAGTATTACGTGAATGCTTGGCTAAAGAGATGCGTCTTTAATCTAGTTTTAAACTGGGACAGCGAATCTGAGACTCGAACAATATCAGGAAGACTATTCCAGAGTTTAGGAGCTAAATGTGAAAACGCCCTATGCAGGTGATAAGCGGTTTTATTAAGCGAGTCATTGAGTCGTTCATTCAAGCGATTCGTTCAAACGGCCGATTCATCAAGAATGAGACAGATGTTTGTGAATGGGTCATTGTATCTTTGACTCAACCGATTCGTTCAAAACACCGAATCATTCAAAACACGATTGAGTGTTGCTGTGAGATGCGCTATGCTGTGATCTTTGTTTGGATTCATCGGATCTATTTTCGCTGCTAAAATAGACCAAAACAGTCATTATTTCGTCTAAAATGTAAGTGACTTAATATTATTAACTTGTTTGTTGAACTGTCATATGAAATCAGTGTCACATTTTCAATCGTGAGGTGATGGTAAATTAAGTGATGGTCAATTGTCAGCTCTCTTGGTCGTCAGGTCGTGTGATGTATGTTGCTGAACTGTGTTCAAATGTTATAAATATAAAAACACCACATTTTGAAATTTAACTGCAGTATGTCAGTTTAGTTTATTTGTGTGTGCTGTGCTCATAGACTTTAGAAAACGGCGCTCATTTGTTTGATTTCTCCTCGAGAAGCTGCACAAGCCTCAAAAGTTTAAGGTCCTTGCACCCTGACTGAGTCCGAAACTGTCGTATTAGTTTTTTCATATTCGTCATTTGGTGGCTCTCAATTGTCAAAAACACCCCTCAAAATATTTGCTACGGATGCGAAAAATGCAGAAAATCGAACCATCCGAAATAATTTTTATGACGGACAGAAGTTTCAGAGGCTGCAAACGTATAAAACGTGAGGTCGTATTTAGTTTTATATAGTGATGGGGACGAGACCGCCAATGCAGAGTCCGAGTCAAGACCGAGTCTTTGAAGGGTCGAGTCCGACTCGAGACCAAGTCCTTTGGTTTTCAAATTCAGTCGAGTCCGAGTCAAGACCGAGTCTTTGAAGGGTCGAGTCCGAGTCGAGACCGAGTCCGTTGGTTAATATGGGAGGATTTGAACTTGAAACACGGAGTGTACTGACGCCTTTCCGTGGTTAAAACAACATTGCTTCTTATGTTTGTTCATGTTTATTTGAGGCTATAAATTAACTAGAAGGAAGAGATGATCGGTTCACGAGCAGCTTTAACTGATGCTCTACAGCGATCTGTCACTACACATTTAAGAGCCACAAAACGGTATTTATTGTTTAAATTTCTTTTAAAAAATGACCAAATTTGAAAGGCGAGACTTTGTTTAATATGTTTAATATCAAAAGTAACCCAAAAGTAACCTGGTCTGTCCTCAGCGTGTTGTCAGTCTCCTCTCTGCTCCGCGATGTATTTTTCACTGCGTGAGAACATGGTGTGGCGTGAGAACGGTGTATGGGTTCTATTATTGATGACTAGTGATGGGACGAGACCGCCTATGCCGAGTCCGAGTCAAGACCGAGTCTTTGTAAGAACAAGTCCGAGTCGAGTCCGAGAAAGCAGAAATCGGTCTCGAGACCGGACTCGAGTCCGAGACCGGACTCGAGTACTACATCACTAGTTTTATATATATAAAAAAACCGAATAAACTAGTCAGAATATAGGCTACAGTTAAAGTTTTCCTTTAGTTTTTGTGAAATGCTCACACACACGCACGCAGCCACGCACACACAAACAAACATGTGTAAATACATTTATGTTGTTAATAAATAAATAACAATAAATTGTTGTAACAGCAATATCTCCAAGTTTTGTTTTTCACTGTAAAAATGTCATGATTTGCCAATGCAAAGAGAGTACCGCCACCTTTTTCCCCCACTTCAAGCACTGATTATAACACAAACAAATCATCGTCCTGGCGACTTTTTTTTTTGTCAAAAGCGACAAATCCAGCGACTTTTACTGGTGTTTTTGGAGACTTTTGTGGTGTTTGGAGACTCAAAAGCACGAGTCACTCTGCAGTTTACTGTGCTCAACGAGGCAGGATTCTCAAAAATGACTGCACTCAAAACGAAATACCGCAATCGTGCACAAATCGAGGATGATTTGAGGCTATGTTTATCAAACATTGAGCCAAGAATTGAGGACCTTTGCAAGGCAAAGCAGGCTCAGGTCTCACATTAACATCACCTACCTGCAAGCTTCTGTAAAAAATGCAGATGATGCCTACTATTAGGCCTAATAATAATAACAATAATAAAGCATAAATTAATATCAGAGGTCTGGTGCCAATTCCCAATTATAGCAATAGCCTAGTAATGATAATAGGCCTACCTACCGCTACTGATGATAATAATAATAATAATAATAACTAGAAAAAAAAGTTCGTCGAGACAAACTTTAAGTTGGCTTGAGAAAGCTGGACCAGAGAGTTTGAAGAAGTTTGAAGTTTAAAGTAGTTTGAAGTTTAAATTAGTTTAAAGTTTAAATTAGTTTGAAGTTGAAAGTAGTTTGAAGTTTAAAGTAGTTTGAAGTTTAAAGCAGTTTAAAGGTTAAAGTAGTTTAAAGTTTAAAGTAGTTTAAAGTTTGAATTATTTTTAAGTTTAAAGTAGTTGAAAGTAGTTTGAAGTTTAAAGTACTTCGACGTTTAAAGTAGTTTGAAGTTCAAAGTAGTTTAAAATTTAAATTAGTTTGAAGTTTAAAGTAGTTTAAAGTTTCAAGTAGTTTAAAGTTAAAAAAGTTGCTAGGCTGTTGCTAGGGTGTTCTGGGTCGTTGCTATGTTGTTGCTAGGCGGTTGCTAGGGTCTTTTGGGTGGTTGCTAGGATATTTTGGGTGGTTGCTAGGGTATTTTGGGTGGTTGCTAGGGTGTTCTGGTTGGTTGCTAGGCGGTTGCTAGGGTGTTCTGGGTGGTTGCTAGGGTCTTTTGGGTAGTTGCTAGGCGGTTGCTAGGATATTTTGGGTAGTTGCTAGGGTCTTTTGGGTGGTTGCTAGGCGGTTGCTAGGATATTTTCGGTGGTTGCTAGGATATTTTTGGTGGTTGCTAGGGTCTTTTGGGTGGTTGCTAGGCGGTTGCTAGGGTGTTTTGGGTGGTTGCTAGGATATTTTGGGAGGTTGCTAGGGTCTTTTGGGTGGTTGCTAGGGTATTTTGGGTGGTTTCTAGGGTGTTCTGGGTGGTTGCTAGGCGGTTGCTAGGGTGTTCTGGGTGGTTGCTATGGTATTCAGGGCGGTTGATATGGTGTTACTAGGTGGTTGGTAGTTGTCACAGATGGTTACTATGGAGTTTTTATAGAGATCTTAGCATGATCTTGGCATGATTTAACACTTAACTAATTGCTATTAGCATGTAGCTATTCACTGCTAGCATGTGTAGCATGTTGGAAGTGCTGTTTGCTAGCATGAGTCAAAAGAGCCAAAACTCATCTCTATACGATGTTCTGATACAGAGATATAGGTCTTGCAAAACGGTTGCTAGGGTACTCAAGTTTGGTTGCTATGGAGTTGCTTGGGAGCTGGAAGCTTTAAACTTAAGAAGTTTAAAGTGGTTTGAAGTTTAAAGTAGTTTACGAGTTTTAGAGTTTTGAGTTTATAAGTTTAAATGAGTTTAGAGTTTAAGTTTAAATGAGTTTAGAGTGTGTGTGTGTGTGTGTGTGTGTGTGTGTGTGAACACACACACACACACACACACACACACACACACTCAGAGTTTATGAGTTTAGAGTTTATAAGTGTATAAATGGATGAGTTTATAAGTGTACAAGTTTTTGAGTTTAGTGTATAAGTTTAAATGAGTTTTGAGTTTGTAAGTTTAAATGAGTTTAAGAGTTCAGAGTTTATTAATTTATGAGTTTAAGAGTTCATAAGTCTATGAATTCATGAGTTTATTAGTTAATTAGTTATTAAATTTAAGTTAATTAGTTTATAAGTGTATGAGATTAGAGTTTATTAGTTTAAATGAGTTTCATTGGCTAATATATATAGAACGGCAGTTTGGTTTAGTCTTCAAGGTGTTTAGATTTGAATTTTTGTCGGTTGGTGAGTTTGAATCTGGATTTGAATTTTTTAGAACTCCCCAATGTAAGTCAATGGGAGTTTTTCCGAGTTTTGATCGTCATTTGTAGGAAAACCGTAAGTCCGATCAGTCTGAAAAGATATAGCAACTAACTTCAGATCAGTTTGAGTGTCTGAGCCGAGTTTGGAGTATGTAGAGTTAAAGCTCTAGGGCGAGTTTGAGTCAACAGTTTTTCACAGAAGATTAATAATAACTAGATGCGAAAGTTCGTCGAGACAAACTTTAAGTTGGCTTGAGAAAGTTTGGACCGGAAAGTTTTTTGCTAGGCGGTTGTTAGGATGTTATGGGTGGTCGCTATGGTGTTGCTAGGCGGTTGCTAAGGTATTCTGGGTGGTTGCTAGGCGGTTGCTAGGGTATTTTGGGTGGTTGCTAGGGTGTTTTGGGTGGTTGCTAGGCGGTTGCTAGGGTCTTTTGTGTGGTTGCTAGGCGGTTGCTAGGTGGTTGCTAGGGTGTTCTGGGTGGTTGCTAGGATATTTTTGGTGGTTGCTAGGCGGTTGCTAGGGTGTTTTGGGTGGTTGCTAGGATATTTTGGGTGGTTGCTAGGGTCTTTTGGGTGGTTGCTAGGCGGTTGCTAGGGTATTTTGGGTGGTTGCTAGGGTGTTCTGGGTGGTTGCTAGGCAGTTGCTAGGGTGTTATGGGTGGTTGCTATGGTGTTGCTAGGCGGTTACTAGGGTATTTTGGGTGGTTGCTAGGGTGTTATGGGTGGTTGCTATGGTGTTGCTAGGCATTGCTAAGGTATTCTGGGTGGTTGCTAGGTGGTGGCTAGGGTGTTCTGGGTGGTTGCTAGGCTGTTTTGGGTGGTTGCTAGGGTATTATGGGTAGTTGCTAGGGTATTTTCGGTGGTTGCTAGGGTGTTCTGGTTGGTTGCTAGGCGGTTGCTAGGATGTTATGGGTGGTTGCTAGGCAGTTGCTAGGCTGTTATGGGTGGTTGCTATGGTGTTTTGCTAGGCGTTGCTAAGGTATTCTGGGTGGTTGCTAGGTGGTGGCTAGGGTGTTCTGGGTGGTTGCTAGGCTGTTTTGGGTGGTTGCTAGGGTATTCTGGGTGGTTGCTAGGGTCTTTTGGGTGGTTGCTAGGCGGTTTCTATGGTGTTTTGGGTGGTTGCTAGGATATTTTGGGTGGTTGCTAGGCGGTTGCTAGGGTCTTTTGGGTGTTTGCTAGGGTGTTCTGGGTGGTTGCTAGGCGGTTGCTAGGGTCTTTTGTGTGGTTGCTAGGCAGTTGCTAGGGTGTTCTGGGTGGTTGCTAGGCTGTTTTGGGTGGTTGCTAGGATATTCTGGGTGGTTGCTAGGCGGTTGCTAGGATATTTCTGGTGGTTGCTAGGGTCTTTTGGGTGGTTGTTAGGCGGTTGCTAGGATATTTTGGGTGGTTGCTAGGGTCTTTTGGGTGGTTGCTAGGCGGTTGCTAGGGTCTTTTGGATGGTTGCTAGGGTCTTTTGGGTGGTTGCTAGGCGGTTGCTAGGATATTTTCGGTGGTTGCTAGGCGGTTGCTAGGGTATTTTGGGTGGTTGCTAAGATATTTTGGGTGATTGCTAGGGTCTTTTGGGTGGTTGCTAGGCGGTTGCTAGGGTATTTTGGGTGGTTGCTAGGGTGTTCTGGGTGGTTGCTAGGTGGTTGCTAGGGTGTTATGGGTGGTTACTAGGATGTTTTGGGTGGTTGCTAGGGTGTTGCTAGGCGGTTGCTAGGGTATTTTGGGTGGTTGCTAGGGTGTTCTGGGTGGTTGCTAGGCGGTTGCTAGGGTGTCCTGGGTGGTTGCTATGAAGATTTTAGGCCATTACTTATTGGCTGCTTGATAATATAAATCCTCTGAGGGAGAGAGAGAGGGAGAGAAATGCAGGGGTGTCAGGCCCTTTGTGTCTGTGTGTGTGAAAACGTCGGTTTGGATTTGAATTTTTTTAGAATGCCCAATGTTAAGTCAATGGGAGTTTTTCCGGGTTTTGATCGTCATTTGTAGGAAAACCGTAAGTCCGATCAGTCTGAAAAGATAAAGCAACTCGAGTCAGAACAGTTTGAAGGTCTGAGCCGAGTTTGGAGTATGTAGAGTTAAAGCTCTAGGAGGAGATTGAGTGTAATTTTTTGGTAAGAAGAATAATAATAATAAGTTTAAATAGGATTTCAATATGTTGGCTTTCTCAAGCCAACTTAATAATAAGTTTAAGTACAATATCAGTAAGTTGGCTTTCTCAAGCCAACTTAATAATAATAATAATAATAATGTGGGCCTAAAAATAATAGCCTAGCGCTATCTATCTATAGTGGGGCACTGGGGCTACTTTTATATTTTGGCTACTTCCGTTGGCGCAGCTCTGCAGCGACACGGGCTCGTGCTACGACTGTTTGTTTTGTTTGTTTGTTTGTTTAAGCGCCTTTTAAATGATTGTTTAGTATTTTAGAGGCCGGATTGTAAAGTTAACACATTTAATGCGACGCAAGGTGTTCTGCGATTAACACGAATGTTTGTGGACTTAAACAATGGCCGCGTATCTGTTCCTTCTATTCTTGGCTCTGATCATCGGGGAAATGTTCATTCCTTGCTTTGCATTGGATTTAAGACTACAACGGGACCAAACTCAAAGACTGGTATATTCCAGGAGTGCATTGCTGTCTCTAAAAAAACATCATCATTACGCAGCGATGGATTACCTTCCATCGGCTATACGTGCGACACATGCTGGGACCCGGTTGCGGCGCAAGCGAGGAAAACGGGGAGGCGTTCGGGAGCGTCTCCGCCGGCGAACCAATAAACCACCGCTGCCTTCAGTGATCATGAGCAACGTGAGGTCGCTGGCGCCTAAGATGGATGAACTCCGTGCCATCACAAAGACCTGCTTTGAATATCGTGAGTCTAATCTTATGGTGTTTACGGAAAGCTGGCTTCACGGGGGAATTCCAGATTCACTTCTTGAACTTGATGGATATACGCTGGTGCGTGCAGATCGCTGCATTGAGTCCGGAAAAAAGAAAGGAGGAGGAGTTTGTATGTACATATGTGACAGATGGTGTAAACAACACACAGTAAGATCCAAGATGTGCACCCCTGATATCGAATTGCTTTGTTTGTCACTTAGACCACACTATTTGCCAAGAGAATTCGGCTGTGTCATCATATGTGCAGTGTATATTCCGCCAAAGGGCAATGCAGGTAAAGCTGCCGCATGCATCGCTGAGTGTGCACATGAGCAGCTTCAGCGCTCACCTGGAGCCCCAATTTTCTTTTTGGGTGATTTTAATAATTGTAAAGTAGAATCTGTGTTAGCGGGTTTTGAACAATTTGTGCGCTGTGACACCAGGAAAACGAAAATCTTGGATAAATGTTATGGTAATGTTAAAAATGCATATATAGCGAAGTCAAAGCCCCCTTTGTGTAATTCGGATCATAATGTTGTACATTTGATTCCTTCTTATAGGTCAGTTTTTAAGTCACAAAAACCAGAGTACAAAACCGTTAATATATGGACAGAGGATTCCATGGAAACACTTAAGGGTTGTTTTTTGTGCACAGATTGGTCCATATTTTATCAATTAGAGCTCGATGAGGCCACCGACACAATGACTGAATATATTAATTTCTGTGTTGGTAATGTAGTAGAAAAAAAGGATGTAGTTGTTTATCCTAACAATAAGCCCTACATTACAAAGGACATTAAAGAGTGCATTAATAAAAAAAAGCTGGCATTTAGGAACAGGGATAAGTTAGGACTATTAGTGGCACAGAAAGAATTAAAATATCAGTTGAAAAAAGCAAAGGAACAGCACAGGCAAGCTATGGAATATAGTTTTTATACTTCTAACACAAAAAAACTCTGGGAAACAATGAAATTAGTAACTAATATGAATCCTGCTAAGAAAAATACTATAACATTAGATACTTTACAGAGAGCAAATGAACTAAACGATTTTTATTTGAGATTTGAGGTACAAAACGAGTTAGACGAGGATCATAGCATATTGCAATCAGTGTTTGATAATAAAGAGACCCCTGGGGTAGAAGTAGACCCACGTGAGGTGCAGCACCTTTTTAAGCGCTTGCACACTAACAAGGCTACTGGGCCAGATGGTTTAACAGCCTTTTTGTTGAAAAACTGTGCTGAGGAGCTTGCAATAGCATGGTGTCCCTTATTTCAGCGATCTCTGGATACCCATACTGTACCAGCATTGTGGAAAAAGTCTTATATAATACCAATTCCAAAAAAACCTGGTGCTAGAACAAATAATGATCTTCGCCCTGTCGCTTTAACTTCAAATGTCATGAAGTGTTTTGAAAAAATCGTAACTGCATTGCTGGAAAAAGAAGTAAAGTCACAATTGGATACCTGCCAGTTTGCCTATAAACAGAATAGAAGTACTGAGGATGCTGTTCTTAGCATTGTTCATCTTGTGTCTAAGCATCTTGAGGATACTAAAGCCTATGCTCGTATTTTATTCGTTGATTTTAGCTCAGCATTTAATACTGTGCAGATACATCTGCTTTTGGAGAAGCTGTGCGGCATGGGTGTCAGTGCTTTTTTAATTAAATGGTTTTACTCTTTTTTAAGTAATAGAACTCAGCAGGTCAGAGTCAATGAAATATTTTCTGAAGTGAGATACAGTAATACTGGAGTGCCTCAAGGTTGTGTGTCATCACCTGTGCTTTTTGCTTTGTATACAAATGATTGCAGGAGCAAACATAAGAATAATAGTATTATAAAATATGCTGATGATACTGTTATTCTGAGTCTTTTACACAAGGATATGGACCTATCATCTTACCATAGTGAAATAGATCAATTCACTCAGTGGTGTGACAAGAACTGTCTTGTGTTAAATGTACAAAAAACACAAGAAATGGTCCTTGACCCAAGAAATGTATCTGAAGATAAGTGTGTGATTATTAAAGACACAGTGATACATCAAGTTAAATCTTATAGATACCTGGGGTTTTATATGGACAATGTTCTTTGTTGGAAGACACACATTGACAGTCTGTGTACACGACTACAACAGAGGCTGTACTTTTTAAGAAGATTAAGACTGTATGGGGTGGGCAGTGACATTCTACTTGTTTTTTATCGAGCCACACTTGAAAGTCTTATTCGTTATGGAATTATAGTCTGGTTCGGAAATTTGTCTGTTCAATTGAAAAGCAAATTGATCCATATTCACAAAACAGCCATGAAAGTCATAGGATTAAAACAATATGAACCCATACAGACTCTATACGAAGAGGCAATGATGAGGAAAGCAACGAGTATTAGTACTGACTCTGAACATCCTCTTTTTAGTGAATACCAGCCGCTGCCATCGGGAAAGAGACTGAGAATGCCAATATGTAGGAATAATAGACTGAAGTTTTCATTTGTTCCTGCCTCAGTAAAACTGCTGAATATGACCCGGAGCAATGCACCTTTACACATTAGCAGTAGCAACTAAATGTGTTAAGTATTTTATTTATTTTGTATTTTATTTATTTTTTATACATTGGTGTACTGTGTATACAGTGTTGTGTATTGTGTTGTGTGTTGTATTGTAGCACCTTGCCCAGGACAAATTTCCCCTTGGGGACAAATAAAGTTTATCCTTATCCTTATCCTTAACTGCAATGAACCAGCTTTGGGGGGGGCCCAGCTTGCAAAAGGTTGAGAACCCCTGGTGTAAGAAATGAATAAACAAAATGTTCCACACATATACAGACAGACTGAAGCACATCTCCATCGATTATGCAGCTGACACTTGGACCCTGAAGTTAGGCACGTCGTGACCTTCCAGGTCTCAGATCTGCATTGCTGGGCGCCAGCATGTCCAGAACAAGAAGTCAGTCAATCTCCAATAATGCCAGTGGTTCCTTAACCTGCAACCAAGAAGACTAACACACAGCTTTTCCAAGGTTGGATTTGGCCAGGCTCTAACTATAAACAGGAGTCTCGTCTCAAAACATCAAGATATTGTGTTCTTTCTCTCAAGGAGAGATACACTTCAGTTTAACTGGAAAGTAAGGCTTTAACAAAGAAATGGTCCCTTAAACTATAGACTTCAATGACCCCTATATGTTTTAACATGTTGAAGACCTTTCTCAAACACAAAACAAGTCTCTATTTCATTTCTGGAAGCCGGGCTAAATAAGCAAGCACTGTTACTGCATTCGGATATCAAATACTGACATTAAAGAATACATGAAAAGAGCATTTTAGTAATCACACAGTGAAGCAGCTTTGATACAGTCTGTAAAAGCTCTATATAAATAAAGGTCACTTAACTTGACTTGAATCTAAATTTCCTAATAATTACATTTATAAAAATAATTAGTTTGCTAGCATCTTGCTGTTTAGTTTATATAGAGAAACAGACAAAACTTAAAATCTTCTTTAAATGTTTTAGATGGCAGAAACACAAATAGCGGCAAATCCGAAGAAAAACATTCAGATTTTTATTTTATTATTTGATTTATATTTATATTGATTTAAACTGTGTAAAGAGAACTGCTCACCTGAGAAGACTAGGCAAGGCAAGGCAAGGCAAGTTTATTTATATAGCACATTTCATACACAGTGGCAATTCAAAGTGCTTTACATAGAAGAAATTAAAATAATAAAAAGAATAAGAATAATTAAAACAGTTTATACAGAAAATACAGTACAGTTCAAACAGTCGGACGAACATTGGCACAGTGCTCATTCATTAAATGCATAGCTAAACAGATGTGTTTTGAGTCTGGATTTGAATGTGACTACAGTAGGAGCACATCTGATCTCCTCTGGAAGCTGGTTCCAGCTGTGGCTGGCATAATAGCTAAAAGCGGACTCGCCATGCTTAGAGTGAACCCTTGGTATTTCAAGCTGATATGATCCTAATGATCTGAGTGATCTGTTGGGTTTATATTCAGTGAGCATATCTGCAATATATTGAGGTCCTAGGCCATTGAATGATTTATATACCAGTAATAATACTTTAAAATCAATCCTAAATCTAACTGGGAGCCAGTGTAAAGACCTGAGGACTGGTGTGATATGTTCATATTTTCTGGTTCTGCTCAGAATCTTGGCGGCAACGTTCTGTATGAGCTGCAACTGTCTTATGGTCTTTTTGGGAAGGCCAGTGAGGAGTCCATTACAGTAATCCACCCTGCTGGTGATGAAAGCATGAACAAGTTTCTCTAAGTCTTGTCTGGAAACAAAGCATCTAATTCTTGCAATATTTTTTAGATGATAGTATGCTGATTTTGTTATCGCTTTGATTTGACTACTGAAACTAAGGTCTGACTAGACACTGAGGACGCTTCTCATTTCTTATTTGTGAATCCTCGTTTCCTTCCGTCGTGTCTCAGCTCCACCCCTGTAGGACGCGAGGGAAGGATGCAAGGATATGACTTGAGGACGGAGAAATCAAAGAAAATCTTTTTGTATATTGGAATATTCTTGATCACTCGAGCGTCACTTCAACGCTTCATCAGCTGCGCTCAAAGAATCTAATCTTGTGTTGTTAAAGTTTGGTTATTTAAGAAATGTAGGGTAGAGTGGGGGAAAACGCCCCCCTGGGGTAAAACGCCCCCCACCTGTTTTTCCCAAAATAACCACTAAAAGTAGTCAATATAGGTTTTTACTGTTGCTATGCACTACGCTGATAACGGGGATATACAAATCTTTATGGAGAAGCTGACACCAGCGACACATTTGAAGATAAGAGGATTAAATGGTAAATGCTATAATTTTCAGATATTAGTAAATAAGTGTTTAAGAGAATATTGTTCTGCAGGATATCACAGTGATGTATGATAGATGAATAGTGAAGTCTGTAGTTTGAGATCATATATTATTTATAAGGAATATAATTATATTTTAAAAATTAAACATTATTTTAAAAAACTCATAGCTTGTGGGGTAAAACGCCCCCTACACTGAGGGGTAAAACGCCCCCCCCCCCCCGGGGGCATAGTTTCTCTATCATAATTACTATAATAAAATATTTCTGTCTATCAAATCCTTTGTTTTACACTTAATGCAGTATAACTAGGTGGTAAAATCAAAATATTTGAACAAAACATGAAAAAAATACCTCAAGTGAGCATTAACTAGCTAGCTTGCTAGCACAGTTAGCTCACTGATGGAAGGTAGTTAATTTTGCCTATTTTGAACATTTCTGAAATAAATATTAATATATATACATGTTGATACATTACTTGCCTTTTACCTTTAGAGATTAAAAACTATTGTCTGTTAATTTTGCTGTTTATCTATGAAGCAAACTGGTTGGTAAGAAAGGGGGCATTTTACCCCACCTTGGGGGGCGTTTTACCCTACCGCTGGGGCAAAACGCCCCCTTTGTACAAAAATATTTTCAGTGGAAATACTAATTAATTATGAAAGCTGAGCAATTTTAATATTTGGTGAATAACTCCTGCCATAGTCACTCAAAACCGGGATGGCAATTCTAGTCACATTTATGTTTTGTTTCACTGTAATGTCACATTTTCCTTAAGGGGGGCGTTTTCCCCCACTCTACCCTATCAATAATAATAAAGCAAGATGCCCTGTTGAAATATGTGTGATATATGCAAAGGTAGAGCATAAATATAAATGATTGTGACAGATGTGAAGGGGGAGGAGAATTTATACGTGCGTCAGGTTTCTGGCCAAGAAAGACTTCCACAGAGGAGACACCTGTGCATCCTCGCTCATAACTCCTCATTCCTCGCGGTGCAATTACAGGATTGAGATGTCCTTCAAGATGGCTGAATTCGATCGGTTTCCGGGTCACATGCTGGAGGATGGAGGAGTGAGGAAACGAGGAAGCATCAATTTGAGTATTGAGACGCACCCTGACTGAAGGAAGAGTGCGCTAGTGATGACGTCATCGCCGTGAGACGAAATCAAAGGCAGATTATCGAAAATGTGCAAAACATCAATAAAACCAAAAATATGTGTATTTCATGGATTTTATATGTAACAAATAATGTATTTATGCATTATATATATATATATATATATATATATATATATATATATATATATATATATATAATACTTTGTGAAGCAATAACAAAAAAGTAAAAGTAATACGAACAAATTTCTTTTTATTGACTAACAAAATGGCATGTGATGAACTTTACACAATGTGACAAAATTAGATTGAAGGTATTTATTACTTATTACTTTATAATAAGTAATATGTTTTTTACTTATTACTTAACAGTATTATTGTGTCACGTTTAGTGAGGATGCGGCATCATACTTCAAAGTGCTGGATCTGAAGATGATCTACTTGCTGTGTTTGTTTTTTGTGTGACTGTGTAGAGAAGATAATCGAGTGAAGCTCTTCCCACATGCAGTGCAGTGATACGGTTTCTCTCCAGTGTGGATCCTCTCGTGTGATTTCAAGGTTCCTGACTGATTGAATGTCTTGTCGCAATGTGAACACTTGTAAGGTTTCTCTCCAGTGTGGATCCTCTGGTGCAGTTTTAAATGTTCAGCGCTAATAAAAGTCTTCTCACACTCAAAGCACATATGATTTCTTACACCAGTGTGTATTTTCTGATGTGCTTTTAAACTCTTCAGATGTGAAAAACTCTTTCCACACAAAGAACATGAATGTGGTTTCTCCTGTGAATGAACTGTCATGTGTCTCTTCAGGCCTGAAGCCCTCAAAAATGTTTTACCACATTGATCACATTCATGCAGTTTCTCTCCAGTGTGGATGATCATGTGAGACTTAAGGTGTCCTTTATTAGTAAAACTCTTCCCACACTGATCACATGTGAACGGTTTCTCTCCAGTGTGGATCCTCATGTGAACATTGAGACTCTGTTTTGCGTGTGAAACTCTTTCCACACAGACTGCAAGTGAAACATTTCTTGTCTTTTCTCTTCAGTAAAGAAATACTTTCAGTCTGTGAGCGAGTTTTAGCTCCAGTTTTGACATCATGATGTTTCTCCTCCTCTTCACTCTCCTCATTCTCCTCCACCAGGTCTGAAATGACAGTAAAAAAAAGTTATATTTTAAAGAATCATCAAAAATTCAGAGAGAATTGTGGCATCTGCAGTCAGGAGACGCCATAAGTGTTCCTGCTGGAAGGGCTGCACGATATATCGTTTTAGCATCAATATCGCAATAGCCACAGTAAAGAATACGAAAATAATAGGCCTAATTAAAAGCGAACAAAGGAAGAAACGTTTATAATCCCCTTCGGAAATGGGTGAGACGCGAGTGAAGATATGGGAAAAGAAACGTCTCAGGTTACGTATGTAACCCTGGTTCCTTGAGAGGGAACGAGACGCTGCGTCGAGACGCGGTGGGAACGACCTGCGTGATTGCGTCCTGAAGCACGTGTATAGTCAGTCCAATAGAAAGACGAGACGTCATAGGCGGGTGACGTCATCGACCAGGAAGCTATAAAGCACCCCTGAGACAGACCGCGACAGCTTCTGAAAGCCGAAGCAAGTCGATCACAGGCATGCAGGGAGTATGGCAAGGCGACGCAGCGTCTCGTTCCCTCTCAAGGAACCAGGGTTACATAGGTAACCTGAGACGTTCCCTTTCAAGGGAACTCGAACTGCGTCGAGACGCGGTGGGAACCCTATACTCACTACACCATATGACAAATACCTGTTCTGTATGAAGACCATGCGCACACTAGGAAACAAGCACCCTAGGCCCTGGAGTGGAGCCTAGGTCCAAGTCATAAAATCTAACAAATGTAAGCGGTGAGGACCAGCCAGCCGCATTACAGATGTCATAGAGTGAAACTCCTGATAATAAAGCCTTAGAGGCAGCCACACTCCTGGTAGAAGGTGAAGGCTGTCTGGCCGGTTCATAAGCAAGTGAGATAGCCTCAACTACTCACTTGCTCATTATCTGTTTAGATGCAGGGCAGCCTATCTTAGGTAACCCGAAGCAGACAAATAACTGCTCTTATATATATGCCACAGGGCAGCTCTGTGGACATAAGCATCCAAAGCCCGGACAGGGCAAAACAGATTACGTTTTTCCTGATCTGGTTTGTATTTAAGGTGGAGGACAGAAGGCCTGCAGCACAAATGACCCACAAATTTAGTAGGGACCTAGGAATACAACCTGGCAAGGGGTGAGGAAAGACTATCACCATACCAGGTGCAAATCCAAGTACGTGCAGGCCTCAGCCTCATGTACCACGGAGAAGATGAAATAAGGATCTCTCCTCAGAGATAACCCAGCAAAGAAACATTCATTGCAGAAATCAAGTACTGTACCATAGGGCAGATAGCAAGATTCAGAAGGCGTTCTCCGCACCAGGTAGAGAACAGTTTCCATTTCAATGCATATTCAGTCTTCTCGTGGAGGGAGCTCTAGACTGGAGTATGGTCTCCACGACCTCAGTCGAGAGACCTGAATCTATGAGCTGGGCCCCCTCAGAGGCCGAGCCCACAGTATCCATAACTCCAGATGAGAGTAACTCCCGAGAGCAAAGATATCTGGAAATGCGTACAGGTGTAGCCTCAACCACACCTAATACGTTGCATCCAGTTCAAGCAGAGCTGGATGCGTCAGGGAGAACCACATAGGGCAATGCGTTGTATAAACGATGCGAAAGGTAGACTTGAGTTTTGACCGAAGTTCTCCCAAAGGAGCTCCACCACCTCGGGGTGAAGTCTCCATTCCCTGGGCCTCAGCCCCTGCCTCAACAGGATATCTGCTCTGATATACGAAACCATCAGTGTGTTGTCCAGAAGGACAAGCACATGGTGACCTCTCGGGTCTGACAGGAAGTATTGAGATTCTCGGAATACCACCATCACTTCTAGCCAATTATGTGCCAAAAGGAAGATGGTCCTGCCAAAGACCCTTCGCCGAGCGACCACTCATGATCACCCCCCACTTGTGAGTGAAGTATCCGTCGATAGCATTATGCGACGACAAGAAGCCCCCAACACTGGGCCTGGGCGAGGAACCAAGGTTCTTCCACATGACCGAGGCACGTAGGCATAGCCGCGTGACCTTGATCATGCGAAAACGGATTTCCCCTCGGAGAAAACCCCTTTGTCCTGAGCCACCACTGCAGGGGTCTCACGTACAGAAGGCCAAAAGTAATTACGTTGGACGCAGCTGCCATGAGACCCAACAGTCTGAAACTGTTCCACAGTGAGTGACTGGCCTAGTTTTATACCCCATCTACGGCGAAGCCGCAACCCCAACATCTTTAAATGAGACAGAACGACATCTCGATGCCGAACTGCCATCTGCTCAGATTGAGCTAGGATCAACCAATCGTCGATAAAGTATAATACGCGAATGCCCTGGAGTCTCAGAGGAGCCAGAGCTGCATCCACGCATATTGTAAAGGTGCGGGGTGATAAAAAAGGCCGAATGGAAGAACCCGATACTGGTATGCTTCGCCCCCAAAAGCAAACCTCAGGAACCTCCTGTGATGAGGATGGATAGATAATTAAGCATCCTTCAAGTCTATTGTGACAAACCAGTCCTCGGACTGAATCTGTGACACAATCATTTTAGCGTAAGCATACTTTGAACTTGAGATTCTGAAACCTGCTGTTTAATTGACGCCGGTCTAGAATAGGACGCAACCCCTCATCCTCTTTCGGAACAATGAAGTAACGGCTGTAAAACCCTGACTGTCTGCTGGGAGGAGGAACTCCTTCTAAAGCTCCTTTTGCAGAAGTGTCAGTACTTCCTGCTCCATAACCAGAGCCTGCTCGGGGTCCACCACTGTGGGGAGGACCTCTAGAAATCTGGGCGGACGAGAACCGAACTGAATTCTGAAACCCTTTTCTATAGTGTGCAGGACCCACCGAGAAATATGTGGCAGTAGTTTCCACGCTGCCAGAAATTCTACTAGGGGAACCAGTCTCTCGAGACTGGCCTCTGGATTTGGTTGAACATTCACTTTGATGCCCTGAAGCGGCGAACCGGCAGGGAACAACTGAACTGACCGTTCTACGCCCCTCCTCGGAGGATCGTATGGGGACGCTGACACCTCGGTGCCCTGAACGGAGAACCGGCAGGGAACAACCGAACTGGCAGCGCTGCAACCCTCCTCAAAGAGTCGCACCCCAGAGGGTGCCGAGGAGAAACGATTTCTCAAAACCGTCCCTACCCCGGAGGGGACCACCCTCAGAAGCCTGCAGCCTCGGCGTCAGGGCTTCTTCTTCCAAGCTATTTTAGAGATAAAACAGTCCTCAGATCTTGCATATCTCTAACTGGCTAGACTGCGACCGCCACCCAGGTCCCCCTCGATTGTGGATGAGCCCGAATGGCGAATCTCTGTTTTGCCGCACTCTATGCTGCGAGGAGCTTAAGTATGCTGAGACTGCTCCTGCCCAGCAGTCTCAGGAACATCAGATCAGTGAGGAAGAGACCTCTGGAACGAACGTTTATTTCTTCGTTTTTTTTAAAGCGGAGCGTCCAGAAGAACAGACATATTTTATCTTAATTTTTCTTACCATCAGAAAAACTATATATATATATATATATATATACATATATAAATATAGCACTCCGTGGCCACCAGCAGGAAACAACCGAACTGGCAGCGCTGCGACCCTCCTCAGAGAGTCGCCACCCAGAGGACGCCGAGGAGAAACGATTTCTCGAAACCGTCCCTCCCCGGTATAGTTTATCTGTTGCGCGACGCAATTCTCGAATAGCGTCAGTGCTGTTACATCCTCACATTCATCCATGTCCTTATATACTTTACCTACCAGTGCTGCCTAATAATATTTATCTATTATTTATGATGGCTGGTGGGTAACGTCGGGGTTATGATGACGCCAACACGGGAGAGAGATAGCTCGCAAGCGTCTCTTTAACCCGAGGCACTGTCATACCATGATACTTAATACCCATCACATTACTACATTAGAAGTTTATGGATAAAACACACAAATAGAAACCGGTTTATTCCACGATCTCGACACCTCAGTGTGGAGATAGGGAAAAAACGGCACTCCCCGACGAGGAGGCTGAGATATCGAGTTTTCCTTATATTTTCACTCTCATATATGTTCGGCTGGCCAGTAATATTTAACTTAGCAACAGCACTAGATAAAACCTCCTTTTATAAGCTCCTCTTTATTCAACAGAGTTATGAGCTGACTTATTTATTTATTTATTGAAAACTCATAAACATCTGCCTTATTTTTTTTTTCTTTTTTTTTTTTAGGTGTTTGTTAGAACCATTTGCGACCCCCAAGATGCGCGTCGACGCCGTGCCTCGGCAGCAGTGGGACCCGCGCCTGAACGGCCGGCGGGAGCGGAGCGTCCTCACGGACAGTTTCTCACAATGCTCACAGTCAGCCCCCTCGAGAACCGACTGTTGGCATGCTCCACTCCCAAACAAGCAACACAAAGCTGAAGTGTGTGTCCCCACCCGTGATATAACGTGGGCAGGGAACAACACAACGCTTGCTTGCTCTCTTTTGCCATAATATATATATATTGCAACTTGACAGACAACAATAAATATGACAAGGACAGAATACACAGATTGCTTGCTGAAGGCACAGAAGCTGTCGCGGTCTGTCTCAGGGGTGCTTTATAGCTTCCTGGTCGATGACGTCACCCGCCTATGATGTCTCGTCTTTCCATTGGACTGATTATACACGTCACGTGCTTCAGGACGCAATCACGCAGGGCGTTCCCACCGCGTCTCGACGCAGCTCAAGTTCCTTTAAAAGGGAACAAGAGATTCCATGCAGGGATGAGTCACGATTTTTGAATATTCGATTAGTTGATTTAATTATAGAATATCTAATATGTTGTCCAATTATTCTCTAAAATAAAATCTCCATGTTCTGGTGCTGAAGCAGTGGTGACGCGTTCATGTAACCAGAGGGTGACGCTGCCAATAACGCACATAACAGCTGTCACAAAGAACCGGCAAAAGTAATGATTATGAATGTGTCAAATATAGCAAGGAGACATTCAAATTGTTTATTAATAAAGTGTTTTTTTGTGTGTCAGTGTCGGCTGCAAAGATGAAGTTGACGATGCTGACTCGTCATCTTCGCAGTGAACGCGCCTATAAATGCACACTTCATACGGAATTCATAAGCATAGTCGGTTTATTTTCGTTTTGAATTGTTTTGTTTAAAAGTAGACAATTCAAGCTTTCTATTTGGAATAACTAATGGGATATTTTTAAATTTGCTGATAATCGGGTGACCAGATCGCAAACCAGAATTCAAAGCCGACAAAGTTTAAATTTATGGGCTCATGCACAACTCTCTTCATGAATTCAAACTTTTCCATGGCTGCGATATAACATTTAATTGCTAACCTATTATTTATTTTTGTAAACAAAGCTTTGTGTGTCATAATATTAATGTAAAACAGCATTCACATACAAAAATTTTTTTGGCGAACCACCGCCGGTACTACTCAGCCACCGCGGTGGTGTGGTTGTCAAGTTTACCGGCACAGCCCTATACGCAGCACGTTTGAGCTTCTGCAAGAACCAATGAGATTCATTCTCGTGTTACGCAGCACATTTGAGCTTCTGCAAGAACCAATGAGGTTCATTCTCGTGTTACAGGATTTAAATTTTTGGGTGAACGTGGGCAGGGAATGTTTTAATTGCTGAAGTGTTTAACTTTCTTTTCCTGTGTCCTATTCTTCTGCACTCCAGAACAGCAGCAGCTGAAAGGTTTGTTTGAGCGGCGCCCTCTACTGTACAGATGTGAATTTGCATTAAATAAAAAATAAAATAGGGCCCTTGGTGTGAAAGGGCCTTTAAGTTTGACAAAAATATAACTTTTTTTTTGTTTAAATCCCCCCCAAATTTTTTGTTTAATATCCCTTTAAATACGTAAAGACATAGGCTATTCATTACTTGTTTAATTTTTCTCACCCGGGCTGGGCTTGCTTGTTTTTAATAACAAAAAAAAGTTATATTTTTGTCAATGTATACACAGTATACTGTCCTTGTCCAGAAAGGTAATAAAGACATCATCAAAGTAGTCCATGTGACATCTGTGGGTTAGTTAGAATTTTTTTAAGCATCGAAAATACATTTTGGTCCAAAAATAACAAAAACTACGACTTTATTCAGCAATTGTATTCTCTCCCGGGTCTGTTGTCAATCCGCGTTCACAACTCCAGAGTGACGCTGCTGACGTAAGATGCTGCTGACGTGTTATCAATTACGCACCATTTTAAAAAATATAGCAGTACCAAAATACAAACAATGTAGAATAGCTTGAATACAGCTTGCGTATTCAAGTCGTTTACAGTCTGAGTCTGCTCCCTCAGACTGTAAACGAAGCTCGGGCGCACCAGATAACACGTCAGCGTCTTACGTCAGCAGCGTCACTGTGGAGTCGTGAACGCGGATTGACAACAGACCAGGAAGAGAATACAATTGCTGAATAAAGTCGTAGTTTTTGTTATTTTTGGACCAAAATGTATTTTCGATGCTTAAAAAAATTCTAACTAACCCACAGATGTCACATGGACTACTTTGATGATGTCTTTATTACCTTTCTGGACAAGGACAGTATACCGTGTATAATTTCTTTAAAAAATGACCAAATTTGAAAAGTGAGACTTTGTTTCATATCAACCGTAACCTGGTCTGTCCTGTCTGTCAGTGTGTTGTCAGTGTCCTCTCTGCTCGGCGATGTGTTTTTCACTGTGTTTCAATGGTGTGGCGTGAGAGAGGCGTGGCTTGTTGGACATAGCAACAGTAACTATAGGGGGCGGGTCTTTGGAAACGGTCAATAACCAACTCTGCCTAGGTAGCGCCGGCCCTGATCATAGCAAAGCATCTCAAGAGAATAAAAAAAGAAGGCCAGTTGCAAAGCAACATGATAGTATATCTTACATCTGCGTTTTCTAACTACACTATTGCTGGGTTTCCATCCAAACATGAAGCGAAACTTTTTAAAGTTAGGAAAAAACAAATGCAAATAAGGTGCTTACAATCAATCAAGTTGTTAGAGCGGAGGACGATGATATTGGTAGCCTAATAACCAACAGTAGATAAAACACCATCAGCGGAAACAACCGATTAGTCACATGGGTTTCATTTTTGCTACGTCAGAATTTATTCAGCAAATGCGTTTCCATCTCCCATTATTCCCATTAACTCTTTTCTGCACACGTCAAACACCATCTCAAGAGAGCATTACAACTTTTGAAAATTAGTTTTTATTTTATTTTAAATGGCCAATTCCATCACTCGTTTCTGATGTGATGCTTCAAAACGGGCATAAAAACATGGAAACAGCAACTAAGTGGAAGAATAACTAATGGTTTTAAAAACAACAATAAAGGACAGCTTAAAGATAAATCTGTCTCTTTTAAAAGTGTTACAGAAAGAACCGTTTGTACATGGAAAAAACTTTTACTTTCCCATATAAAACTTTAAACAAACTACTAGTGATACTTATGCAGTATAAGAAACGTAACAATTAATTTTACTAAAGATTCATTTATATCATGCAGCAAAATAATATAACAGAATAAAACACAATGTTATTTGGGGAGGAACTCCATCTTTGATCTGAATCTCACAGTAGAAACTGCTGGACTTGAAGATGAACTTTATTCACTGCGACAAATTCAGATGATGTTTCTTTGCCTTGTTAATCGTTGTCACTCGTTAGGACAGATTTTATTGCTTGACCCGTTATAGTGTCACGTTTGGTGAGGATGAAGCTTCACACTTGAAAGTGCTGGATCTGAAGATGAACTACTTACTGTGATTGTTCTTTGTGTGACTGTGTAGAGAAGATGATTGACTGAAGCTCTTCCCACATGCAGTGCAGTGATACGGTTTCTCTCCAGTGTGGATCCTCTCGTGTGATTTCAGATGTTCTGACTGATTGAATGTCTTGTCGCAGTGTGAACACATGTAAGGTTTCTCTCCAGTGTGGATCCTCTGGTGTGTTTTCAGATGTTCTGACTGATTGAATGTCTTGTCGCAGTGTGAACACATGTAAGGTTTCTCTCCAGTGTGGATCCTCTGGTGTGTTTTCAGATGTTCTGACTGATTGAATGTCTTGTCGCAGTGTGAACACTTGTAAGGTTTCTCTCCAGTGTGGATCCTCTGGTGCCGTTTCAAATCTTCAGCTGTAATAAAAGTCTTCTCACACTCAAAGCACATATGATTTCTTACACCAGTGTGTATTTTCTGATGCCGTTTTAAACAGTGCAGAAGTGAAAAACTCTTTCCACACAAAGAACATGAATGTGGTTTCTCCTGTGAATGAACTGTCATGTGGCTCTTCAGGCCTGAAGCCCTCAAAAATGTTTTACCACATTGATCACATTCATGCAGTTTCTCTCCAGTGTGGATCTTCATGTGAGACTTAAGGTGTCCTTGTTGTGTAAAACTCTTCCCACACTGATCACATGTGAACGGTTTCTCTCCAGTGTGGATGATCATGTGAACCTTGAGACTCTGTTTGTTTGTGAAACTCTTTCCACACTGACGGCAAGTGAAACATTTCTTGTCTCTTCTTTTCAGTAAAGAAATACTTTCAGTCTGTGAGCGAGTTTTAGCTCCAGTTTTGACATGATGATGTTCCTCCTCCTCTTCACTCTCCTCATTCTCCAGCATCACGTCTGAAATGATAGTTAAAAGTATCATGTTTCTGTAGCAAGGACTATTACATATATTAGATCAACTGCACAATTATCTAACATAATATTAACATTTTAAAACTATACAACAGTAATACAGTTCTGACAGTCTCTCAGAGAAATATTACATTTATTTTAATAAAAACGTTGTAATTACTTGCTAACTTAAAATGAACAATTAATTAGCCAGTGTACATTTTTCACTCAACATTGAATCAATCAACAATTTCCTTCTTATAAAATGGCGACAACCAGGAAGTGACATCATTTGAACTCTTTCTAGAGTATGATGGGAAAATAATCTCAATCCATTGTAGTGTTGACTACATTCATAAACCCTGTTACCAAAGTTATGTGTATCAATATATGCGACTTAACCTTCGTTTCCATCTCTTCTCGTTCTGTTCAAAAGAACAAAATCATCACTTCCCGGTATTTCTAACAATGACTTTAATATTAATAAGATATTAACAGCCAAAAACATGTTAAAAACACGTCCATTTTCTGGGAATGACGTAGTAAAAGATAAATGAAAGGTCTTTGGATTTAAGAACGAATACTTGTGGCTCATTATTATTAATGAAAACACATCAACAATAGTATAATGGAAAATTAGCTTATATCAAACACATACATCTAATATTAACTTATTAAATATTAACGATAACCGACCTCCTCATCTGAGGTGCTTCAGTGCTCCAACACCAGATTCACTGCTGAGCGCGAATTCCAGAGAGACACTTCATAGTCAGCATAGTCCAAAAACATTGATTCATTTAGGAAAGAAACAAGTTGCGGAAACTGACCTTTGATGCTCATACTAATTGCTCATATGTGCCTCTGGACACAGAAGGATTGCATTGGCGATTGCATAACCTGGCGTAATATGCATTACATATTTTAGCAATATGTATATTTTAGTCAGAATTATTGCGCTACTATTCTACTGTGCTCCGTCTGTTTAGCGGCGCTCATTCACGGACGCTTGAATTTTAGCGGAGATCCTCGTCCTCTTCTGACAGTGAAATGGACATATTTGTTTGAGTCTCTAACATTTACAGATGTAGAATATGCCTGTGAAATGTAAGTTAAAGGAACACTCCACCGTTTTTTGAAATAGGGCTTATTCATTTTCTTTCCTACATTTAGATAGGTGGGCAAATGCATTTTTGTCTCAGTGCATGCATTGTTTTAGTTTGACAGGGTCGGCGCTAGCTTAGCTTAGCATAATGAATGGAATCCTTTGTTGCCAGCTAGCATGTCCTGAGTAAAAGTGATATAAAAAAAAATAAAAAAAACACCTAATTACTTCTTGTGGCCTGCGTATTCACAACAAGTACAAATAGTGATGCAGATTAACACTAGGCGATTTCCTAGGCAGATATTGACTTATATATTAAGGACTATATTAGGGGGAAGCACAGGCGAAGCACTGCTACTTGGGCGTAATATCTCTGCGCCCAAGTAGCAGTGCTTCGCCTGTGCTTCCCCCTAATATAGTCCCAAGTCAATATCTGCATAGGAAATCGCCTAGTGTTAATCTGCATCGCTATTTGTACTTGTTGTGAATACGCAGGCCACAAGAAGTAATTAGGTGGGTTTTTTTTTTTTTTTTATATCACTTTTACTCAGGACATGCTAGCTGGCAACAAAGGATTCCATTCATTATGCTAAGCTAAGCTAGCGCCGACCCTGTCAAACTAAAACAATGCATGCACTGAGACAAAAATGCATTTGCCCACCTATCTAAATGTAGGAAAGAAGGTGAATAAGCCCTATTTCAAAAAACGGTGGAGTGTTCCTTTAAGCACTGAGGAAAGCACCACATCTCAAAAGTATTTATCTGTCAGTCAGCAACAGTATCTGTCAACAGGCATGAAAACAGGTCAGGGGTAAAAAAGGTGAGAAGGATGCGGCATATATACCCCGGTATATATATTCTTTTACCTTTTATCACAGTCTTGGACATGTCAAAGATTAGAAACAACATTGGTTTTGATGCATTGTTAGTTTTTGTGCAGCATCAGATTTTAACTTTTTCTCCCTCATTTACTGTTCGTGGCTGTTTTTGCCCCATTGACTTCCATTATAACCACATTTTTTTATTGCAAAGCCATGACACCATATAATCATGCATTTTTGATTGTTGGTGGTTTTCCCTGTTGGGAAGAGGTAAAATTTGTCATTTTTACTGTTGATAACCAGATGGCACCATTAACCCTTTAGATAGGCCTGTGCAAAGTAGTGGCTGTTTTCAGCCACGAACATAACGAAAGGGTAGTGAATTTGAACAATGCACAAGGGTTAATGAGTGAGTAGGAACGCGTGAGAGTTAACACGAACAGATGAAATAAGTACAAAATTCTCACTTATTAATAGAATTGAACTATACTCCACAGTGATGAATCCCCCCCAAAAGCTGTAAGCTGCATTGGCATAGTAATACCAGTGTTTCTCACAGGATTTTTTGGATCACTGTGGGGAGTGGACCTCTGCCACTCTAGGGGGGTTCGGGGGCATGCTCCCCCGTAAGAAAATGTTGTGCTTTTCAATGTTAAATTCTAGCCTGTCTAACGTCAGACCACTTTCTCTTTGAGACGTGGTCTGGGAACCACGTGCAGTTTCTCGTATTTGAGGCGTGGTTTACGAATGCCCAGAGCCATTTATTGGGCGCTACAAATGTCTATCAAATGCGCCTGTACGTAGCTCATAGCCAATCGTTTCAATTATACCAGATGACGTATGTAGAGCGACAGATATTCAACAAAGAAGAAGACGATGGGTCAGAGATTTATGTGTACACCAGAGAGTCCTGCACGGGTCCGATTTTGTAAATCCGCACCCGCCTGTACCCGCACTGCTTAAAACCGCACCCAACCCGTTTTCCGTCAACAGCACTAATTAAAATCTGCACCCGACCCGCTTAAAATAGTACCGACCCGCACCCGAAATAAAATCAGTTTAGACTATCACATTATAGACACACTTACAAAAATGTTTATTGCCAGGTCATACAGAAGTTATTACACGACAATTAACACAAGGACAACTTCAGCCGAAGCTGTCAAAAGGCCGGTACATGAAGAACATGGCTAACGTTACCACAAAACTGAGTAGCCTTATCACATTTTACCAATCGAACAGACGCGGTTACAACACTATGCCACGCAATTTCTGACCATTTTGGGTTCAAACACGCCCTGCACACCACACATATTGTACTTAACAGTGTTAAATATGAAAAATACTGTTCGATAGAACTGCTTTCTTACCACAGTTTCTGCGTGCTTCCTCGGGGATGAAGTTCCACATTTGCGGCTATCCAACACGAAAATGTTTGCAGCAAAGCCTTTCACAATATTTTCTTCAGATAACTCCAAATTTCTCCCACACACTGGACTTTATTTTTGATGACGTATTGTCGACAACTTTACAATCTCCACTAGCTATTCTTTTCTTCAACTCCTCAGCATCTATCTCGACGACTGCAAGCAGATCGCGCGCGCGCGGTTATGAAGAATTAAAAAAAAATAAACCAGACTGCCTAGCAGCGTGAATAAAATCGCGCTGTGCACAAGGCAGCATGGGGAAACCCAGGCTAGTTAAATTCATCAATCTGGTGGATTGATCACTGTGGGGAGTGGACCTCTGCCACTCTAGGGGGGTTCGGGGGCATGCTCCCCCGTAAGAAAATGTTGTGCTTTTTAATGTTAAATTCATCAATCTGGTGCAAATTAAACAAAGAAAAATTCAAAACTCTTTTAGTTACAGTGTCTGTCTACATTACCACTACAATAATAGTTATAATATGAATCCCATGATAGTAATAGCCATATATTGTAAAACAAATGCACTGAAAAATAAAGGAAACTTTCATAATTTCTATAATTGAAAGAGTATATTTCTATACTTCACATTAAAGATGTGATTGGGCTAGCCCAGTGTCAATCAAGAAAAGAACCAATCCGGAAGTATGCTGTAACGCGACACACGGCGAGACTTGGCAGAATCTAACATGGCGTGCTTCTGAAGCAAGCAAACAAACAAATGCTTAATTAACGAAAGGATAAAAATAATAATATATCAAGTCAAGTAAGTAATTTATAAAAAATAAAATAAAAAACACATTAAACTTGGCAATCCTGGATCATAGGGAGGAGGATTTAGCCAGCTTGACGAGCTTTATTGACGAGAGCTACCAGTGGGTCGTTATGGGAAAATCCAAGAGGAGTCGGAAAGACTCCCCCGGGGAATCCTCTCCGACATCACCAGCCGGGAGCGACACGGCGGATATATTGCTCTCCATAGAAGGGAAATTATCCAGCTTTGATGCGCGGTTGGGCTTGCTGGAAGTTCTTCACCGGGAAATCCAGGCACTACGTGAGTCTCTGGAATACAGCCAAAAGCAGGTAGAAGATCTGGCCGCGGAGAATAGCACCTTCCGGGAGTCCGTGAAATACTTAAACGAAGAGGTAACACGACTCTCGGTAGAAAATAAGAAAAAGAAAGAAACAGTTCTAGACGTGCAGGGTAGGAGCATGAGGGATAATCTGGTTTTCGCTGGTCTGCCAGAGCAACCCGAGGAAGATGCTGAGGTAACTGTCAAAAACTTTCTGCAAATACAACTGAAACTTCCAGAAGTTAACGTTAAGGCTATTCAATTTGATCGCGTACATCGTCTAGGCGCAAAAAGATCAGCAGGGCAAAGACCGCGTCCCATAGTTGCTAAATTTGTGCTTCATAAAGAAAAAGAAGAGGTGAAGCGCTGTGGTAGACAGCTCCGGGGAACTGACTACAGCATGAATGATCAGTTCCCAAAAGAAATCCTGGAGCGTCGTAAGATCTTGTTCCCCATCAGGAGGAGATTCCTGGAGGAAGGAGCCCGCGCTGTCATCTCGGTGGACAAACTGTATGTAAATGGACACCTACATCGAGACCAGAAATCTACCCCTTGGCTCTACTGAAACTAGATATGTATTCTCTTTTTTCATTCAGTTTACATGAGAGAGATATGTTAAAAAACCATGCATAAACATTATTCTCTCAAAAATACAAACATGTACATGCAAGTTGTTCACATATTATGGTAGCCCTGCTTGTGCTAAATAGAGTGAATTTACACCTTTGCCATTAATATGTTTATAAGCAACTGAAAAAAGCACAAATGTCAGGGCATGTCAGAACATCTCAAGGACCCCAAAAACCTCTCAGACCCCAGAGGGTTAATCTGACTCACTGGTTTTAATACATAAGATCTGCTAATTGATGGTGATATTTACTCACTATAACACTGCCAGTCTCTAGTCTATGTCAATAGCTAGGTTTTTTTTCTTTGTTTTTTCTTTTCTTTTCTTTTTTCTTTTAAAAAAAAAATGGTTTCTGCATTTATCTTCTTTTTCTCTTTTTTTTCTATTGTCTTTTCTTGCACTGTTTTTTCTTTACTTCTGCACACTATTCCCTGCTCTCACCCCCCAGGCGGTCACTTCATTAATACAAACAACAAACACATAGAAATATACTGGTATCTGTATAAGATCCATATACACAGTCATATTACACACATAGAGTCACACAAATGTAAAGATACACACATAATTACACACACCATGTATTCGCTCTCACACATACACACTTATACATACACACACACACATACACACACATTTGTAGATAGTATTCAACACATACCACCACTATGAGCATGAATACATTTAGATTTATCACGTGGAATGTACACGGAGCCGGGACCAGAGAGAAGAGGCTAAAAATTCACAATCAATTAAAAGACTTACATGCTGATATTGTGTTTTTACAGGAGATTCATATGTCAAATACGTCAGTTGATATTCTTTCTACAGTACAGTTTCCGCACATTTTTTCTTCCAGTTATAATTCTAAACAGAGAGGTGTTGCTATTTTGATTAATAGAAAGGTCAAATTCACAGTATTCAGTATAGTTACAGATCCTGAAGGGAGATTTATAATAGTTAATTTATCAGTTCAGAACATGAAACTGTGCTTAGCCAACTTATATGGCCCAAATGTTGATGACCCTTCCTTTTTTCATTCCTTCTTCACCTCACTGTCTGAGCATACAGACAGTGTATTGATTATTGGAGGGGACTTCAACATGGTAATGGACCCCACAGCTGACAGGCTTAGTAATGCAGGTAACTATCGAAACTGGCAATCTGTTAATACTGTTAAACAATACATGGAGGACCTGGGACTGTGTGACGTTTGGCGTTCTTACCACCCTAATCTTAAAGAATATACTTTTTTTTCATCAGTTCATCACTCATACTCTAGATTAGATTACTTTCTAGTTAGCAGCTCTTTAGTGAGTGAGTTATCTGATATTCAGATTCACCCCATCACCGTGAGTGACCATGCCCCAGTTTCCTTCAACCTGAGGAATAAATCAATTACTCCACCATCTAGGAACTGGAGATTCAATACGGCATTGCTTAAAGACCCTGATTTTATCAGCTATTTCAAAAGAGAATGGTCCAACTATTTAGAAAACAATGATACACCAGGAGTCTCAGCAGGCATCCTATGGGAAGCAGGGAAGGCAGTGATGAGAGGAAAAATAATTTCTTTTGCATCATATAAAAAAAAGAAGGAAAATGCAAATATGTCAGAATTAGAATTAAGAATTAAAGCATTAGAGGACATCGACAATACATCACCGGAAGAACAGACGCTTAAGCAAATAAGGAAAACTAAACTTGAATTAAATGAAATAATTAATAAGAAAACACAGTTTATGGTACAACGATTACGCTTGGAGCAGTTCGAACATAGCAACAAATCTGGAAAATTTTTAGCTAACCAATTAAAAACTAACAAAGAAAAATCAACAATTAATTCAGTTAAAGATTCAGTAGGTAATATCATACACGAGCCCAATGCAATAAATGATACTTTTAGAAATTTCTATAGAACCCTATATTCATCCCAACTAGACCCATTAGATAGCGACATCCAGAAATTCTTGAATAACATAAACCTTCCAAAATTAAATGAAGAACAAGTCATGGCCTTAGATTCTCCCCTTACAGTGGAAGAGCTACATGAAGCCCTTAAACATATGTCCTGCAATAAAGCTCCCGGACCAGATGGCTTCCCAATAGAATTTTATAAAGAATTTTGGACAACACTGGCACCAACTTTTTTTAAAATGGTTACACAAATTAAAGAAGAAAACTATTTAACATCAACCATGAACTCTGCAAACATCATCGTACTGTTAAAAACAGGCAAAGACCCCACATTACCATCTAGTTATCGCCCCATATCATTGATAAATGCTGACCTTAAAATAATCTGCAAAACCTTAGCAGGAAGGTTAGAGAAAATAACTCCTCTTATAATTCACCCTGACCAAACGGGTTTTATAAAAGGCAGACATTCCTCTACCAATATGCGTAGATTTATCAATTTAATAGATTATTCTAACATTAATAATTTAGAAACAATTATAGTATCTCTGGATGCGGAAAAAGCCTTTGACAGAGTCAATTGGAAATTTCTACTAGCTACTTTAAGTAAATTCGGCTTTGGACCAACCTTTATTAACTGGATTAAGATCTTATATAAATCCCCTAATGCAAGAGTTAGGACAAATGATCAAACCTCTTCTAGCTTCAATCTGCAGAGAGGCACTAGGCAGGGATGTCCTCTTTCCCCATCGCTTTTTGCCATCTTTATAGAACCTTTAGCAATGGCAATCAGGCAAAATCAGAATATTAAAGGTGTTTGGTCCTTAAAGAATGAACATAAGATAAGCCTATATGCCGACGACGTTTTATTATTTCTTCAGAACTCACGTACATCTTTCTCTGAAACAATGTCATTAATCAATAAGTTCTCATCTCTGTCTGACTATTCTATTAACTGGTCAAAGAGTACAGTCCTACCGATCAACTGTAGGTTTCAAGGGCCATCCAGTATAGCATTACAGTCAGGTAATATAAGATATCTTGGCATAAACATCTCTTCCAGATTGTCAGATTTATTGAAGTTAAATCACACTCAACTACTGAAGACCATAGAGGACGATCTTGCTCGGTGGAAATCTCTACCCATATCACTCATGGGTAGAGTTGCCACCATAAAAATGACGATCTTGCCTAAAATCAATTACTTGTTCTCTATGGTTCCTACGAAACCTCCCTATACGTGGTTTAGATCACTAGAATCACACATATCCCAATTTCTCTGGAAGAATAAACCCTCTCGAATCAGCCTGAAAACTCTACAGAAAACTAAAGACAGGGGTGGACTAGACTTACCTAATTTCCATCATTACTTCTTAGCAAATAAGTTACAGTATATATCTAAATGGCTCAAACCTAGTGCATTAGACGAAACATGGATGGATATAGAGCAAGCACTATGCGACAACCTGGAAATTTCTAACCTGCCGTATTTTAGCTTAAATATTAAGTCTCATAAGTGCTTTAAGAGCATAAACATCAGCACTTGTTTGACAGCCTGGTGGGAATTTCTTAAAAAAACAGACTCTTCAATGATCCCATGTAGGCTCACCCCTATATGGAATAATCCTGATATTATATTAAACAAAAATATGATTAATTTTATCCAATGGAAAAACAAAGGAATTAAACACTTAGAGCATTTAATCCATAACAGTAACTTTTTACCTTTTCAAACACTCACCTCACAGTACGGGATAAGTAATAACAGATATCTAGAATATCAACAACTCAAATCAGTAATAAGTAAAAAATTCCCCCTTAAGCAAACAAACCTGGAACTCCCACCAAGTTTTACAGAATTCAGGAGCCTTGGCACTCCAAAGCTACTATCGAAAATATATAGATTAATTTCCAAAATAGATGATACAATTTCATTACCAATTGTAAAATGGGAGTTAGAACTATCACTGAATCCCACCAATCAGTTCTGGTCAGAAATAATACTAAATAACTTTAATATGACTGACAGCTTAAATTTACAACTTATACAATACAAAATCCTCCATAGAACGTATTACACAGGACAAAGGATGTTCAAGATGGGTTTTAATCAATCAAACATTTGCACGCAGTGCACAAGTAACACAGCAGACGATTACATACATGCCTTGTGGCTCTGCACACCAGTCCAAAGATTCTGGACTATGGTTTGCGAGGACCTATCAATATGGCTTAAGTGTAATATACCTGCTTGCCCAAAATTATGTATATTAGGTGACCTAAATGATATTAATATGGAGATCGACAAAGCACACATGGTCCTCACCACACTAACTGTCGCAAAGAAAACTATCCTTTTGAATTGGAAAACTAAAAATAATCTTAGCATTAATCAGTATAGAAATCTCCTGTCTGATCATATCAGTATGGAGTCCATGTTTGCCTTTAACAAACTTCAATCAGCTGACTTCAACTCTCTCTGGGCCCCGCTGATTAGTTACGTCACTTAGTGGGAGGGAAGGGATATGTGTTCTGCCCTACTGGGGGCTATGGGGATCTGCTGTATGATTAACGCAGGACCGTGACCAGTCTGTGTCTCTGCCCAGCAGTCTGCAGTTAGCATAAGTCCGCGACCAGTCTGTGCCCCTGCCCAGCAGTCTACAGTTAGCACAAGCCCGTTATCAGTCTGTGTCCCAGCTTAGTCAGTACAAACCAGGCCTGCAGTCAGTACAAACCAGCTCTCAGTCTGTGTCCTAGATCAGCGGACTGCAGCCAGCACAATCCCGTTACCAGTCTGTGTCCCAGCTCAGCGGCCTGCAGTCAGCCTAATCCCGTTACCAGTCTGTGTCCCAGTCAGCACAAGTCCGTTACCAGTCTGTGGACCAGCCCAGTGGCCTGCAGTCAGCACAAACTAGCTCTCAGTCTGTGTCCCAGATCAGCGGCCTGCAGTCAGCACAATTCCGTTACCAGTCTGTGTCCCAGCTCAGCGGCCTGCAGTCAGCCCAGTCCCGTTACCAGTCTGTGTCCCAGCTCAGCGGCCTGCAGTCAGCCTAATCTCGCTACCAGTCTGTATCCCAGCCCAGCAGTCTGCAGTCAGCACAAGCCCGTTACCAGTCTGTGTCCCAGCTCAGCGGCATGCAGTCAGCCTAATCCCGTTACCAGTCTGTGTCCCAGCCCAGCAGTCCGCAGTCAGCACAAGTCCGTTACCAGTCTGTGGACCAGCCCAGTGCGGCCTGCAGTCAGCACAATTCCGTTACCAGTCTGTGTCCCAGCTCAGCGGCCTGCAGTCAGCCCAGTCCCGTTACCAGTCTGTGTCCCAGCTCAGCGGCTTGCAGTCAGCCTAATCTCGCTACCAGTCTGTATCCCAGCCCAGCAGTCTGCAGTCAGCACAAGCCCGTTACCAGTCTGTGTCCCAGCTCAGTGGCCTGCAGTCAGCACAAACCAGCTCTCAGTCTATGTCCCAGCCCAGCGGCCTGCAGTCAGCACAATCCCGTTACCAGTCTGTGTCACCGCTTAGCGGCCTGCGGTCAGCCTAACCCCGTTACCAATCTGTGTCACAGCCCAGCAGTCTGCAGTCAGCACAAGCCCGTTACCAGTCTGTGGACCAGCCCAGTGATCTGCAGTCAGCACAAACCAGCTCTCAGTCTGTGTTCCAAATCAGCGGCCTGCAGTCAGCTAAATCCTGTTACCAGTCTGTGTTCCGATTCAACAGTCTGCAGTCAGCACAAGCCCTTTACCAGTCTGTAGACCAGCTTACTGGCCTGCAGTCAGCACAATCCCGTTACCAGTCTGTGGACCAGTCTGGCATCCAACAACCCGCTCAAGCCAGTTCACAGTCTGTGGATCAGTCTGGCATTTAACAACCCACCCAAGCCAGCTCACAGTCTGTGGACCAGTCTGTCATCCAACAACTCACCCAAGCCAGTTCACAGTCTGTGGACAAGTCTGGCATCCAACAACCAGCCTAAGCCAGCTCATAGTCTGGCATCCAGCAACCCACCCAAGCCAGCCCACAATTTGTGGACAAGTCTGGCATCCAACAACCAGCCCAAGTCAGCTCACAGTCTGGCATCCAACAACTCACCCAAGCCAGCTCACAGTCTGTGGACCAGTCTGGCATCCAACAACCAGCCCAAGCCAGCTCACAATCTGTGGACTAGTCTGGCATTCAACAACCAGCCCAAGCCAGCTCACAGTCTGTGGACCAGTCTGGCATCCAACAACCAGCCCAAGCCAGCTCACAATCTCTGGACCAGTCTGGCATCCAACAACCAGCCTAAGTCAGCTCACAGTTTGTTGAACTGTCAGGTAGCCTGGTGTCAGCTCAAGCCAGCTCACAGTCTGTGGACCAGTCTGGCATCCAACAACCAGCCTAAGTCAGCTCACAATCTGTGGACCAATCTGGCATCCAACAACCAGCCCAAGCCAGCTCATAATCTGTGGACCAGTCTGGCATCCAACAACCAGCCCAAGTCAGCTCACAATCTGTGGACCAGTCTGGCATCCAATAACCAGTCCAAGTTAGCTCATAATCTGTGGACCAGTCTGGCATCTAACAACCAGCCCAAGCCAGCTCACAATCTGTGGACCAGTCTGGCATCCAACAACCAGCCCAAGCCAGCTCACAATCTGTGGACCAGTCTGGCATCCAACAACCAGCCCAAGCCAGCTCACAGTCTGTGGACCAGTCTGGCATCCAACAACCAGCCCAAGCCAGTTCACAGTCTGTGGACCAGCCCAGTGGTCTGCTGCCAGCATAATCCCGTTACCAGTCTGTGTCCTGGCTAAGCAGTCTGCAATTAGCATAAGCCTGCTACCAGTCTGTGGACCAGCCCACTGGCCTGCAGCCAGCGCAAACCAGCTCTCAGTCTGTGTCCCAGCCCAGCAGTCTGCAGTTAGCACAAGCCCGTTACCAGTTTGTGGACCAGTCTGGTATCCAACAACCAGCTCAAGCCAGCTCACAGTCTGTGGATTAATCTGGCATCCAACAACCCGCCTAAGCTAGCTCACGGTCTGTGGACCATTCCAGTGGCCTGCTTTTAGCACAAGCCTGTTACCAGTCTGTGGTTCAGCCCACTGGCTTGCAGTTAGCAAACTAGCTCTCAGTCTGTGTCCCAGATCAGCAGCCTGTAGTCAGCACAATTCCGTTACCAGTCTGTGTCCCAGCCCAGTAGTCTGCAGGCAGCACAAGCCTGTTACCAGTCTGTGTCCCTGCCCAGCAGTCTGCAGTCAGCACAAGCCCGTTACCAGTCTGTGGACTAGCCTAGCACTCTGCAGTCAGCACAAACCCGTTACCAGCTTGTGTCCCGGCCCATCAGTCTGCAGTCAACATAAGCCTGTTACCAGTCTGTGAACCAGTTCAGTGGCCTGTAGTCAGCATAAGCCCGTTACCAGTCTGTGGACCAGCCCAGCAGTCTGCAGTCAGCACAATCCAGTTACCAGTCTGTGTTCCGGCCCAGCAGTCTGCAGACAGCATAAGTCCGTTACCAGTCTGTGGACCAGATCAGAGGCCTGCAGTCAGCACAAGCCCGTTACCAGTCTGTGGACCAGCCCAGTGGCCTGCAGTCAGTATAAACCAGCTCTCAGTCTGTGTCCCAGCCCAGTAGTCTGCAGTCAGCACAATCCTGTTACCAGTCTGTGGACCAGCCCAGTGGCCTGCAGTCAGCACAAGCCCGTTACCAGTCTGTGTCCCGGTCCATCAGTCTGCAGTCAGCACAATCCAGTTACCAGTCTGTGTTCCGACCCAGGAGTCTGTAGTCAGTACAACCCTGTTACTGTGGACCAGCCCAGTGGCCTGCAGTCAGCACAAGCCTGTTACCAGTCTGCGTCCCGGCAGTCTCGATTCCAGGTCTTTCCTAAGCCAGAGCAGTCAAGTTATAGGTCTCTCTCCAGTCTTGGCCCCGAATCTTTGGAGCAACCCACTAAAATACCACTTCAAGACTCAGATTCATTCTGTCCGCTGGATTCACTCTGTATCAGGACCACTGAAGGACAATGTAAAAGAAGAAAAATGAGTTCAGCATCGAGGGAAAAGAAGAAAAATATAGGGAGCCTATAGGGAGGAGATCAAGCACCTGGCCACATGGTGCACCGAAAATAACCAGCTCCTCAACACCACCAAAACGAAGGAGCTCATCGTGGACTTCAGGAAAGTGTCAAGAGGCACACACGACACCATCTACATCAATGGAATGGCTGTTGAGCGTGTCTCCAGTTTCAAGTTCCTGGGGACCCACATCTCGGCGGACATGACCTGGACAACCAACACCTCCAGCCTGGTCAAGAAGGCTCACCAGCGCCTCTTCTTCCTGAGGACACTGAGGAAGAATCAGCTTTCCTCCACTATCCTGGTGAACTTCTATCGCTGTGCAATAGAAAGCATCCTGACCAACTGTGCTACAGTGTGGTATGGGAGCTGTTCTGTTGCAGAGCGCAAGGCACTGCAGCGGGTGGTGAAAACCGCCCAGCGCATCACTGGGACTCCACTACCTGCCATCGAGCACATCCAGAGGAAACGCTGTCTGCATCGAGCTCGCAGCATCCTTAAGGACTCCTCTCACCCAGCCCACAGACTGTTTTCTCTCCTGCCTTCCGGCAGGCGTTTCAGGTGCCTCCGGACCAGGACCAGCAGACTAAAGAACAGTTTTTTCCCCAGAGCTGTCTCTTTATTAAACTCTAACCCTCATTGATCCCACTCCCCTTATATACTGATTGACTCTCCTCTCCCTCCTCACACCTGCCTCCATTTTGTTATTTGCAATACTATAATGTTAATTTGCACTGCTGACTGTTATTACAGTAACAACTGTTTACATATGCATCTTGCACTACTACCTTGACTGGAATATGCTCATTTGCACTGCCGACTGTTTATTTACAGTACCGACTGTTATATATACATTGCAATATCGTACCTTAACTGTAATATGCAATTACTTTCCACTGCACTCACTCGGATAGCTTCTGTCCAAACTTTATTTGCACTACTTTAAATCCATTGTTATACTGCTCATTAGCCTAACTTATACATATATCTATTTGTAAAATTCTGTTTATAGTAATATCCATCTGTATATTATGCTCACATTCTGTTTATAGTAACAGCCATCTGTATATATATTCATAGTACATATCTATCTGTAAAATTATGTTTATAGTAACAGCCATCTGTATATTATATTCAGTACATATCTATCTGTAAACATTCTGTTTATAGTAATAGCCATCTGTATATTATTATATTCAGTACATATCTAGCTGTAAATTCTGTTCACAGTAAGAGTTATCTGTATATTATATTCATAGGACAATCTATCTGTAAATTTTTGTTTATAATAGTATTCAACTCTATATTTATTCAGTACATATCCATGTTCTGCACTTATGAACCACTGTATATCCTGCACTTGCTGCTATTGCACTTCTGGTTAGACCTAAACTGCATTTCGTTGCCTTGTACCTGTACTTGTGTAATGACAATAAAGTTGAATCTAATCTAATCTAATCTAAAAGAAGTGTTTTGTGTTTTACTCTGTATGTGGTGCTCTAATCCCCCATGCCTTTATAAGGATCCAGGATCTTACTAAAAAATATGGTGAAAGATTATGGTAGGACAACAGTTTAATGCACTGACTATAAATGTAATTCGAAGGTAATATATTGTGTATGTACTTAAAAAATATATTGCAAAAAATATATTTTATAATAAAAATAAAATAAAGTTGTCCTCCGGAGAGGGGGGGGTGGAGGTGGGCAAAAAAAAAAAAAAAAAAAAAAAAAAAAAAGAACCAATGGGGAAAAATAAACTGCTGACATTTTTTTGACCAATGCATTACACACTAATTACGCACTGGCTAACCCAGCGCCGGCAAATAAGCAAAACAAAACGTATGGGCCGCCGATGTACGAGTTTTATGGGGCGTTAAGACAAAAAAAAAAAAAAAAGTATGAGAGATGTATCGGCCCAAAAAGCACGTTGGCCCACCGGGAATCTCCCGGTAGTCCCGATGGCATTAGCCTACATGCCTGGACGTCACACAAAACAAAATCCTACCTGTAGCCTTTCACCATCCACTTATTTAGCTGCTGTCGCATCAATTGACATGCCATCTCCTTTCCCCTCTTTCTTTTTCTATTTTTAGCCCCCGACAGCTTTTTTGCGTTATCCATCTTTCTCACTAACTGTTACTCGTTCCTGCTCTCTCAGAGCTCACGGCGCCTGCGCCCGCTCGCAATATTATCCCGCCCACTTCTATGTGAAAATAAAAAATAATGACATTGGCAACATCGCTGTCTGTATCTGACAGGACAGTTAACATTGTAAGCTAACTTACCTCAGGCTTGCTTTCCGACGTGCGGTTCTTTGTTCGGCAGTGTGTCCAGTTGTCAGACTCGCGGTGTAAAAGAATTTGAAGACATTTCTGCCCTAACGTTACTCTTGACTCGTATTGGCCGTCAGGTTTTGGTATTAGGAATGATAATTGTTTTTTAAAGCTGCAAAGTTTATGGTAACTTTATAGCGGGTAAATGCTGCCCCGCCCCGCCAATAAATATTTTCTCATCGGATCTGCACAAATCACGTAGGTGACCCATTTTGGTTTTAAAACGGCGAATTTCGACGAAAGATGAGGAGTTTACATGCCTGGGACAAGCTGCTTTAAACTTGTTAACTATATCTTACCAGTTATTTTGAAGTCCTTAATATAAGCTTGTGTCATGTTTAGGACAAATTGTACTATGTACTTTCAAACTACTGTATCGATATAAATGGTATTGCCTCATTCAATATTGTTTCAAAAAATATATATCGATATATTGTACAAACTCGATATACCGCCCAGCCCTACATCTATGCAAAATAACCCTTGAAACATTTCTCATTTAAGGCCATTCCCGTTTCGAATAGGCTATGTGATTTTAGAACCAATGAGCTTCATTCTTGTGTTACGCAGCACGTTTGAGCTTCTGCAAGAACCAATGAGGTTCATTCTTGTGTTACGCAGCATGTTTCAGCTTCTGCAAGAACCAATGAGGTTCAAGCACGTTTGAGCTTCTGCAAGAACCAATGAGGTTCATTCTCGTGTTACGCAGCATGTTTCAGCTTCTGCAAGAACCAATGAGGTTCATTCTTGTGTTACGCAGCACGTTTGAGCTTCTGCAAGAACCAATGAGGTTCATTCTTGTGTTACGCAGCACGTTTGAGCTTCTGCAAGAACCAATGAGGTTCATTCTCGTGTTACGCAGCACGTTTGAGCTTCTGCAAGAACCAATGAGGTTCAAGCACGTTTGAGCTTCTGCAAGAACCAATGAGGTTCATTCTCGTGTTACGCAGCATGTTTGAGCTTCTGCAAGAACCAATGAGGTTCATTCTTGTGTTACGCAGCACGTTTGAGCTTCTGCAAGAACCAATGAGGTTCATTCTTGTGTTACGCAGCACGTTTGAGCTTCTGCAAGAACCAATGAGGTTCATTCTCGTGTTACGCAGCATGTTTGAGCTTCTGCAAGAACCAATGAGGTTCATTCTTGTGTTACGCAGCATGTTTCAGCTTCTGCAAGAACCAATGAGGTTCATTCTCGTGTTACGCAGCATGTTTCAGCTTCTGCAAGAACCAATGAGGTTCATTCTTGTGTTATGCAGCACATTTATCAGCAAATTTTATTTCTCTTTGTACACATATAGGCCTACACTTTTTAATAGACGTATTCATGTTTAAACACAATCTAAAACTATTATTCAAATGCCTTACTTCTATATAACTATATATTAAGTTGCTCAAGCAAGTGGTAAAATATTTAACCATGCACTTATATTAAAATCGCATACATAAATAAATCTTGCATGTCACAAAGAACTTGTTTTTCCACCTCCACGAATGAGACGAGTGTTGTTCATCATGTTTGAGCTTCTGCAAGAACCAATGAGGTTAATTCTCGTGTTACACAGCACGTTTGAGCTTCTATCTGAACTACTTAAAGCTTCATAACCTTAATGTTCTTCAGCCTCACTAATGAAGAATCAGGAATAAACACCAACCTCTTTGTTCTTCAGTGTGTTTCATTCTGCAGTGTTCTGGATCTCTCATGTTCTCACTGTCCTTCAATAAACTCTGTCTTTGCAGATTTCAGCTCTTCCTGATGGTTTGATGCTCGTCTTCACTTGTAGCTGATGGGAATATTTCAGCATTTATTGGTGAATTACAGTGAGCATTAGTAAAAGAATGATAACTGCATTAAAGAAATCTGTCAAAATCAAGATTAAATCAGAAAGTGGGTTTGTTTTTATATACTAATACTATACTAATTCTCCTATTCATCTATTAATGGAACTTTAAACTTTTATTTTACCTCTAATTAATATGTAGCCAAAGAAATACATAAAAATATATTGTTTATTGTTTTTTACTTTAGTTTTGTGTTTAACTTTTATATGAAAAACGGTTTATCACAGATTAATGAAATAAATGCTCTTATGAAACTTACCTATATCTTGTAGATGTCACAATAGCTGATCGTGTCGTTTGCTCAAATCTGTTGACAATAAAATTAGCAATTTACAGATCTGAAGACATCAGCATAATGAATGAGGAGAAAACAGGATCTATTGACGTGAAATAAAGAGGCTTTTCAGCTGCTCTGATAATAGTGATGAGCCATAGACTATCAATATTCAACAAGCCATTCAGAAACAGCACATCATCTCACTTTATTATAATTATTTGCTGCTAGAAACAGATTGTTTGTGTCAGAATATCTGCAAAAAAAGCCTATATAAGTGCTCTAATATTAGATTATTTCTCAAATGATAGAGAAAAAAACAGCAATACAAAAGACAGACACTATAATGACACCCATCTTTATCAACCATTGTAATTTGTCTATAAAAATGTAAAAGTTATATCCTAATAACTTCGTTCATAACACTTACTTCGCTAGCATCCTACCGTTTTGTATGTGAAGAGAAATACATTTAAATATAAACATAAACATACATATAAATACACACATAATAAAAACTTCTTCTTTGAGTGTTTTAGTCAGCAGACACAAATAGCGACGAACCCAATGAAAACCATCAGGAAATGTCGCCGTAAAATGATATGTAAACTGTATAAGGAGTATTTTAGAATTACGTGAAATAGCGTGAACAGTTTACCTCAGAAGTCTCGACACTGACGGAGCGCGCGCGTGATGACGTCATCACCGAAAGGCGAAATCAACAGCAGATTATATATAATAATTCGATATAAAAATAAAAATAGATCTCTTTTCTATATTATAGAAGATTTTAATATATCTCTTCATATTAGTTAGACAACGTTTAAACTAAAATGTAGTAGATTATCTTATAGTGAATTCTTGGATAAATGTGGGGTTTCCAGTTACACTGAAAGAGTATGCTGAGCAATATATGTTAAAGACAGCATGTTTCTAGGAGACATTGGTATTCTGAAACACAGTTGTACTAATAAACTTACAATTTTAAGAATATAAGCTGGAATCATAAAAGCTAAATTGTGGTCCAGTGTATTTAGAAATATAAACTGGAATAAGGCTTGGTGTATTTGTGAAGCATACTGTTTAAATAATAAAATAAAAGTGGTTACATTACATACAAATTGTACATGGTATATATCCAGCTAAAAGTGTGTTAGAGGTTTAATTTAGAAATTGATTATTTATGTAATTTTTGTTCAATAGAAAAAAATTATCTATTATCCATCTGTTTTGTAGTTGTATATACACAAAGATTGTTTTGGGTGGATGTGGAAAATTTCATTAGAAGGAAAACAAATGTTATAATTAAATTAAATAATTTTGATATATGTATGTATTATTCCAATGAAAGTAATAATAATATCAATAATTTTACTTTTATTAACTTTTTATTATGTTGGTCAATTTTCATTTAGAAACTTTAAAATAATGGTCCAGATCACTAGTAGTTCCTGCATAGTGACTAGGCAACACTTCAGTAATTAGAGATGCATTTTATGACCAAGTTGAGAGTAAAAGAGAGCTGTTATCGGTGATTGTCCTGCAGTAACAGAGCACTAGATGGCACGATTGAAGAATCAGCGTCAGTGTGTTGATGAGGCACAATGAAATTGAGTATTGCAGGGAGCTGTGGAAAAATAGAATTGAGTTGAGAAGTTGTAGTACTTTATTGATTACAATATTTTAAATAAATCCTTTAGAAATTTGCAAACAAGTTCCTGTCTGAGAGTGTCTTTTTGTGGGTGTATCTTTATTCATCAAAGAATACTGAAAAGAACATGAAGCAGCACAACTGTTTGCAACACTGATAATAATCAGAAATGTTTCTTGAGCATCAAATCATCATATTAGAGTGATATCTGGAGGATCATGTGACACTGAAGAATGGAGTAATGATGCTGAAAATTCAGCTTTGATGACAGGAATAAATTAAATGTAACATATCCAGATATGTTGTGACAAATATTTGAAGTTGGAATATTTCATAATATTACCTTTTACTGTATATTAAATATATAAATGCACCCTTGTTGAGCATAAGAGACGTTCAAAAACCAAAAATCTTACATCACAAACACAAGGGCGGAAGAAGTCTTAAAGGAACTGTATGTAAGATTGTGGCCAAAACTGGTACTGCAATCACTTTCAAATTACTGTAGAGCGGTGTATCCCCTCCCCCTCCCCCCCGACTCCAGGTTGCCAGTTATGCTGCAGGATCCAGCAGGAACGTAGGCTGCTACAGTGTGTTTATAAGCGATCGGTGTGTGTTTATGGTGTATAAGGGCAAGTGATGAATCCTACACAGTAAGTTCAGCGTCTCAGCATAATGACAGAGAAACGGGCTCTGATAATGCATTGCTAATGTTAGCAATGACGACTCGCCGTTTTTATTTCCCAAACAATTGCTTAACTTTTCAATTCGATGACACACCTCCTCCATATGCGCTAACGAACATGCATAACTTTGTTCGACTGTCATGAATATTTGAAATGTCCATTTACATTAAGTACAAGTTAGCCAAACATAGATGAATCTTACCTGTCCAGGAGAAAATTAGCAACGTTGGCGTCTGTCTTCAAATTCTTCTCCGTTTTCAGCCGTCTCCATGTTTCAAAGGCATCTCCTATACAAATCCTTGATTTATTTCGGACTTTATCACGACGTATTTCGGATTCATAATGAGGTCTTTTAGGTTTCGTAACGTTAGATATTTTTTATCCGACACGTTTGTAGCTGCAGCTGTGGTAACTAGAGCAGAGCTGGCAACCCGGATGCCGAAACACTACTGACTTCGTGATTGGTAGATAGGTCGAGGGCGGCGCTTCAGGCCAAAACACAACATGACAACATCAACATCAGTTGAGGGCTGCAACTTCACTTTTATAATGACAATATCCTGGCCGGACTACTGTTGTCAGTGATATAAGTATTTGAAATGAACATGATTTCTTAATGTCTAGTGACATATCAGGGCCATTTTATGATTAATTGAAATACATTTCTTACATACGGTTCCTTTAAAAATATGTTTCTCTACAAAACGGGGTCTGGCAGAAAAAGTTTGGGAACCACTGCCATAGACTATCAATACTCATGAACAAGCCATTCGGGATCAGCAGCAGATCATCTCACTTTATTAGAAGTATTTGCTTGTAGAATAAATGCTGAAAGCCTATAAAAGTGCTCTAGTATTACTATTATTTCTCAAATGACACAAAAAAAGCAGTAATATAAAGACAGACACTAATGTCACCCTTCTTTATCAATCACTGCTATTTGTTCATATGAATCTAAGGGCCCTATCTTGCACCCAGCGTAATTGACTTTGTTCCGGCGCAAACGTTCCCTGGTGCTATTTTGCAGTTTTAGAAAACAATGCCGCCACTGACCAGGAAAAGCCTAGTCTAAAGTCAGTGGCGCGTTATTCATATGCTATTTTAAGGGCGCATGCTTGGCCATAATCAATGTAGCGTGTGCACAACGACATACACTTTGATTCTCTCATCTAGTAGTAGTAGTAGTAGTTTATTTCTTCGGTCATTATGTACATTTAAATCTTAAGTCACATGTTATTCAAAAATCCTGTACATAATACAAATAATAAAAATAAAAAACAAAGAAAGAAAAAATAATTAAAAATAAATGTGTACATTAGAAAGACAAATACAAAATATGTACATTAAGGATTTAAATGCTAAATAATACCCGACCGAAGGGGTTTAGGCTGAAGTCAAGACTTATTTTGCCTAACCCCTTTTACAACTGAAACACTATATCCAAAGATGGCACAATTATACAGTTTCTCTTATACCAACGATGGTAACATGTAAGCACAGAACTTAAACTTCAACAATTAAAATGATATTATACATACACATTCTTTTCTAATGTTCTTCATTCAAGTGTTCTATACTTTTCCATAATATTTAACTTATACATTTTTTTAAATGCTTTAATAGTTTTAGAGCCCTTAAGTTGAATAAGAAGACCGTTCCATAGATCAACTCCTTTAACTGATAAACACCTCCTCTTAGTATTACTCTTCGCCATAGGTTTTTGTAATAGATCAGTTCCTCTGAGGCTGTATCTAGATTCTCTAGTTTGAAACATCTCTTGTAAACAGTGAGGAAGCATGAGATTGTGAGCCTTGTACATCACAACTGCTGTGTAAACATCAACAAGATCATAAAATTTTAATATATTTAATCTAATAAAAAGTGGATTTGTTGGAGCAAGGTATTCTGCATAGCTAATCACTCTAATTGCTTTCTTCTGCAATAAGAAAATGGGTCGTATATTGGTTTTATAGGTATTCCCCCATATTTCCACACAATAGCTAAGGTATATGGAAGGATGAGGGAATTGTACAGTATATATAATGCGTTTTGATTCACAGAGGTTTTTATTTTACACAGTATAGCAATAAGTTTTGAAATTTTAGTCTTTAGTATATTTATATGCGCTTTCCAATTTAACTTATCATCAATATTAATTCCCAAAAACTTTGTTACATACACCCTTTCAATTTCTACCTCCCCAATTTTAAGTCGACATAGTTTGTTTACTACCTTGTTTCCAAATACAATATATTTAGTTTTATGCAAATTTATGGAAAGTTTATTTACTTCAAACCATTTTTTGAGTATCTTAAGTTCGGTCTCTACTGAATTCAAAAGCAACTCAAGATCTTTTCCCGAACCGTACAAACTGGTATCATCAGCAAATAGGATACATTGCAATTTGTTGAGGACTTCACTAATTTCATTAATGTACATAATAAATAGTTTAGGTCCCAGAACGGAGCCCTGGGGAACACCGTGGGTTATTTTTGCCTCCATTGAACTGATACTATTAATATGTACATACTGATTTCGGTCACTTAGATAACTTTCTAGCCAAGCATGTGCTAAGCCCCTGACACCGTACCTTTCTAATTTATTTAAAAGCAATGAATGGTCTATAGTGTCAAAGGCCTTGCTAAGGTCAATAAAGACACCAACAGCATACTCACTGTTCTCAATAGATGTTGATATATGTTCTACTAGTTCTGTGACTGCCATTGAAGTGGACCTATTGGATCTAAAACCATACTGATGTTCACTTAGCAGGTTATGCTTGTCTATAAAGCTATCAAGTCGTTTCACAAATGAAAACTGCGAGAGTATTGAGATCGGTCTGTAATTGGTAAACTGTTGCTTTTCTCCACTTTTAAAAATAGGTATTACTTTGGCAGTTTTCATTTTACTCGGAAAGATACCCATTAAAAAAGACTGATTACATATATACATGAAAGGAGTAACAATACAATCAATGATATCTTTCACGAGAACCATATCAATGTCAAATCCATCTGTTGTTCTCTTAGTCTTGAAGGAATGTACAATTTCAATAATTTCTCTCTCACTAACACTTTTAATGAAAAGTGAGTTTAGATTATCTTTAATATTAATTTCTTCAAAACCTTTTGCATTGTTTGATTGCACAATTCCATTAGCTAACTTAGGCCCAACACTGACAAAAAAACTATTAAATGCATTAGCAATTTCCTTTTTTTCACTGATGATTGAATTATTCACTGTGAAGTAATTTGGATATTCTTCCTTTTTTCTCCCATTCCTGATAATGCCATTTAAAACCCTCCAGGTACCTTGGATATCATTCTTGTTCTGCTCCAGCAAATTGTGATAGTATGCTTTTTTATTAAATCTTATTATTTGAGTTAACTTATTTTTATACATTTTATACCTTTCTTCAGTTTGTTTAGTCCTTTGCTTTAAATAAACTCTATAGAGTTGTTGTTTTCTTTTACAGGCCTTAGCTATGCCCTTAGTAAGCCATGGCTTATCCAGGCTGTTTTTGTTTTTAATGTAGTATTTCTTACGCGGACAGTGCTGGTCATACAATTGGATTAGAGTAAGTAGGAAGGCATTGTATGCCCTATCAGGGTCAGGAGTTGCATACACTTCTTCCCAAGTTTGGGCACAAAAGTCACCCTTGAGAGCAGCAATAGCTTCAGGTGTTCTATGTCTTACGACTTTGAAATCATTTATTTTGGTTGTATTATTTTGTAATTGTTTGAAAATACAAAAACACAGACTACACAAAACCATACATTATTACAAGAAAAAATATTAACACACGAGGGAAATCATTGTTGTGTCCATGAAGATGTTATAAAATAGGCATAAATCTAGCTTACACATTTACCCAAATTTTTATACGCCTGTTTAACCGAAGCTAATTTGGGTGTGTTTCTCCATCCCCAATGTCACTTCTCTGTGTTTTACGGCCCTGACGAGAACGTCGGTCTCCTCGGCTTGGAATATTCTTAATCACTCGAGCATCACTTCAACGCTTCATCAGCTGTGCTCAAAGGATCTGCTCTTGTGTTGTTAAAGTTTGGTTATTTAAAAAATGTATCAATAATAATAATAAAGCAAGATGCCTTGTTGAAATATGTGTGATATATGGTTTATTTAAACTGCAAAGGTAAAGCATAAATATAAATGATTGTGACAGATGTGAAGGGGGAGGAGAATTTATACGTGCGTCAGGTTTCTGGCCAAGAAAGACTTCCACATAGGAGACACCTGTGCATCCTCGCTCATAACTCCTCATTCCTCGCGGTGCAATTACAGGATTGAGATGTCCTTCAAGATGGCTGAATTCGATCGGTTTCCGGGTCAAATGCTGGAGGATGGAGGAGTGAGGAAACGAGGAAGCATCAATTTGAGTTTTGAGACGCACCCTGACTGAAGGAAGAGTGCGCTAGTGATGACGTCATCGCCATTAAACGAAATCAAAGGCAGATTATCAAAAATGTGCAAAACATCAATAAAACCAAAAATATGGGTATTTCATCGATTTTATATGTAACAAATAATGCATTTTTACACACACACATATATATATATATATATATATATATATATATATATATATATATTACTTTGTGAAGCAAAAACAAAAAAGTAAAACTAATACGAACAAATTTATTTTTATTGACTAACAAAATGGCATGTGAACTTTACACAATGTGACAAAATTAGATTGAAGGTATTTATTACTTATTACTTTATAATAAGTAATACGTTTTTTACTTATTACTTAACAGTATTATTGTGTCACGTTTGGTGAGGATGCGGCATCAGACTTCAAAGTGCTGGATCTGAAGATGAACTGTGATTGTTTTTTTGTGTGACTGAGTAGATTAGATGAATGAGTGAAGCTCTTCCCACATGCAGTGCAGTGATACGGTTTCTCTCCAGTGTGGATCCTCTCGTGTGTTTTCAGGTTTACTGACTGATTGAAAGTCTTGTCGCAGTGTGAACACTTGTAAGGTTTCTCTCCAGTGTGGATCTTCTGGTGCAGTTTTAAATGTTCAGCGCTAATAAAAGTCTTCTCACACTCAAAGCACATATGATTTAATGTACATATGAAAGATGTAATGATGTAATGTAATTTAGAATGTATGTTAAACTGACATCTTCTAAACGTCTATTTGACATCTGACAGGAAACGTCCTATAGACGTATTGCAGATGAGCAAACACTCTTAAAAATACGTCTTCCAGATGTAAAATGCACATCAAATAGTCGGTGCTATCTGGGCAATGATACAATATGCACCAAAGTACACTGAAACATTAGACAACAGTCTTATAACCCCGATTGTTTTTTTTTATGTTAAGTATCTGAACTTTACAGTGGTTTTTCTGCTCACTGTGGTTAACAACAGGCTAGCAAAAGAAATGTTTAAACTCACCAGAGTTTCAAACAGCAACAACCCGACTGAGGCTGCTCCTCTCGTGCTCACAGTTGATGCTCTACTAATGAAGGAGCTTATCAGTATAGATGCGTGTATATAATCAAAGTTTCACACTATTATGTTGCGTTACATACCAGCAATTGTTCACAGCTTACACACGATTTCAGGACGTTTCAGGAAGAGATCTACCAAGACATGAAAACTGCGCGTAGCACTCTTTACCAATCCTGATACAGTCTGTTTTTGACGCTCTAGTGTATTGCGCTCTCTGGTGGGACAACATAGAACTACAACTCTAAACAACATGGTTTTAGTAGCCCGATGTTTCATATGGGTTACACCACGTTATTTATTTAATGTGCAAATTCAAAGTGTCAAACAGTCTCATAAACTCATAAGAAACCAGCAAAAGATGTATATGAAGCCGATCAATAGGAAAAGTTTACGCGCTTGTTTAGCCTTTCGCTTAGCAGCATTCGAAGGATCTGTTCGCTTCGGCGCCATCATAATTCAAGTCAGTCAGCTGCAGAAAAGTTGCAGTTTTGCATTTACGTACCCTATCTTGTCATACATTCAGACTTTGAAACAGTGACATGTTTTGTTTTTTTATAAGTGAGTGACAATTCAACTATATACAATAGTCAGAGAGCCTTTGCGGCCCGTCTTGATTGGTGGACTAGCGTATAGGGGATGTTACGGTTATGGAGGCCACGCCTCAAAACCCGAGGTCATAGGCAATTGACCCTTCGCAGGGAGTTTGATTGACAGGCGATCTGACAAATCATAATCCGCCAAATCCGCCATTTTTGTCAGAAAAAGCAGTCAGGAGATTTAGTAGATTAACGTTGGAGGATTTGAACTTGAAAAAAGAAGTGCACCGACGTCTTTCCGCGGTTAAAACAACATTCCTTCTTATGTTCATTCATGTTTATTTGAGGCTATAAATGAACTAGAAGGAAGAGATGATCGGTTCACGAGCAGCTTTAACTCTAAAGGCTCTACAACGATCTCTCAGACACATTAAAGAGCCACAAAACGGTATTTATTGTTTAAATTTCTTTAAAAAATGACCAAATTTGAAACCTGGTCTGTCCTGTCTGTCAGTGTGTTGTCAGTGTCCTCTCTGCTCCGCGATGTGTTTTTCACTGTGAGAACATGGTGTGGCGTGAGAGAGGCGTGGCTTGTCGGACATAGCAACAGTAACTAAAGGGTCTTTGGAAACGGTCAATAACCAACTCTGCCTAGGTAGCGCCGGCCCTGATCATAGCAAAGCATCTCAAGAGAATAAAAAAAGAAGGCCAGTTGCAAAGCAACATGATAGTATATCTTACATCTGCGTTTTCTAACTACACTATTGCTGGGTTTCCATCCAAACATGAAGCGAAACTTTTCAAAGTTAGAAAAAAACAAATGCAAATAAGGTGCTTACAATCAATCAAGTTGTTAGAGCGGAGGACGATGATATTGGTAGCCTAATAACCAACAGTAAGGCCCTGTCCCAAATGGCGCACTTCATGTGGACTTTCGGTCTCGTGGACTTAAATTGCGCGTGCTCGCCGAGTCTACGAGTCCGTAGTCCGTCGCATTCAGCATTTTAACGTTCTGAAGTGTGCTCAGCGGCGCCCTCTGTAGAAAAGTCTATCCCTTTAACTGCGCTTTCATGTTTCAACACTAGAGGGCACATGTCTTTCACTTTACTGATAACCATACAACTTCCCCTTTAAGATCATGCGCTTTATACACCGCACGCGCTGGGTCACGATGAACATATAAACTTCAGAGCTGTGTGCAGAAAAGTGAGTTTATTTCTCATTTCATGTAGAAATGTGCAAGTTAATAATGTTGTTGATATTATTATGAGGGTGTAATAATCTCGCGAGTTTGTACGTGCACCAGATAACGTTATTTGATCTATGTCAGAAAGCTAACGTGCTAGTTCCTCAGACACGTTATAATGTGTTGTTGTCGTCATGTTAACATTTAAAATGTTGATCTGTTGCCATTTTACAGTTATTTGACATGCTACACTATTATAATTGTGGAATTGCTTGTAAATTGTTGATTGTTTATCTTATGTTTAGTATGAAAATGCATAATATCTGTAACAATGACTGTAATATTATTTTATGTCTAATTTGTCCTATTATCCTTTGTTTCAGACCACACACACACACACCCCCACACATACATGTTATTTATGTGCCCAGCCAATTAAAGTTTTTAATGCAACTCTCCGAGCCTTTACTCTCTTACCGGAGTCACCAGTCTTCAAGGACTATCAGAACAATCCAGAGTTCCATCTCTACACCCTCTTTGTACCCTTGAAGCGGTCTTCCGCGAAGCCCGCATAGATGCAGGGTCCACACACTTTAACTACCCAGGAATCCTTGCGAAAGGCCAATCAGACGACGGATGGGAGGAGATTTCGCTCACGGATAATTGTTGACATGGCTGAGAAGAAAATATTACGTTTTTTATGACCTAGATGTACATTTTACCAGTTGTTACCTACAGTTTATACAAACATTATGGTCATCGAGCAGTGGTTGATGTCTCAAACATAGTAATAGTGCGTTGAATAATACGATCACATTATGATTCATTAAATAAATAGAACCGAATGTCAGGGCTTTACAGAGTCAAATGTAAACATAGTATGAATATTGAAATCTGTAAATTCATCTGAAACTCATGCACATTTTCATTATGTATTCAAATTGTAATCTTAGTTCAAATGGAACATTATGTATTATTATGTACAACTGTATACATCATTTAAATAAGCATGATGTATTGTCTAATGCCCAGGTGGCATGCACAATATCAAAATACAGAACTGTAAGATTAGGCTGTGTAGTGGACATGGAGATGAGACGTCGGAGCGCAAAAATGTGATTTCTCCTGTCCAACAACAACCAGACCGTTATTTCCAGCGTGACGATCGAGTCTGTCCCAAAAATACCTCTCAACGTGCCCTCGTAGACTCGAGCCAAGGGCCCTATAGGTCTGCACTACATGACGTCACCAAAGTGTGGACTCTGAGGAAGTCCACGTCACGAGTCCGGATTGTGCCATTTGGGACAGGACCTAAATAAAACACCATCAGCGGAAACAACTGATGAGTCACACAGAATTTATTCAGCAAATGCGTTTCCATCTCCCATTATTCCCATTAACTCTTTTCTGCACACGTCAAACACCATCTCAAGAGAGCGTTACAACTTTTTTGAAATTAGTTTTTATTTTATTTTAAATGGAAACAGCAACTAAGTGGAAGAATAACTAATTGTTTTAAAAACAACAATAAAGGACAGCTTAAAGATAAATCTGTCTCTTTTAAAAGTGTTACAGAAAGAACCGTTTGTACATGGAAAACAACTTTTACTTTCTCATATAAAACTTTCAACAAACTACTAGTGATACTTATGCAGTATAAGAAACGTAACAATTGATTTGACTAAAGATTAATTTATATCATGCAGCAAAATAATATAAGAGAATAAAACACAATGTCATTTGGGGAGGAACTCCATCTTTGATCTGAATCTCACAGTAGAAACTGCTGGACTTGAAGATGAACTTTATTCACGGTGACAAATTCAGATGATGTTTCTTTGCCTTGTTAATCGTTGTCGCTCGTTAGGACAGATTTTATTGCTTGACCCGTTATCGTGTCACGTTTGTTGAGGATGAAGCTTCACACTTGAAAGTGCTGGATCTGAAGATGATCTACTTACTGTGATTGTTTTTTGTATGCCTGTGTAGAGAAGATGAGTGACTGAAGCTCTTCCCACATGCAGTGCAGTGAGACGGTTCCTCTCCAGTGTGGATCCTCTCGTGTGATTTCAGATGTTCTGACCGATTGAAAGTCTTGTCGCAGTGTGAACACTTGTAAGGTTTCTCTCCAGTGTGGATCCTCTGGTGCCGTTTCAAAGTTTCAGCACTAATAAAAGTCTTCTCACACTCAAAGCACATATGATTTCTTACACCAGTGTGTATTTTCTGATGTGCTTTTAAATACTGCAGACGTGAAAAACTCTTTCCACACAAAGAACATGAATGTGGTTTCTCCTGTGAATGAACTGTCATGTGTTTCTTCAGGTCTGAAGCCCTCAAAAATGTTTTACCACATTGATCACATTCATGCAGTTTCTCTCCAGTGTGGATGATCATGTGTTTCTTAAGGTTTCCTTTATGTGTAAAACTCTTCCCACACTGATCACATGTGAACGGTTTCTCTCCAGTGTGGATGATCATGTGTATCTTAAGGTTACCATTTTGGTTAAAGTCTTTTCCGCACTGATCACATGTGAACGGTTTCTCTCCAGTGTGGATGATCATGTGAACCTTGAGATTCGGTTTGTGTGTGAAACTCTTTCCACACTGACGGCAAGTGAAACATTTCTTGTCTTTTCTTTTCAGTAAAGAAATACTTTCAGTCTGTGAGCGAGTTTTAGCTCCAGTTTTGACATGATGATGTTCCTCCTCCTCTTCACTCTCCTCATTCTCCAGCATCACGTCTGAAATGATAGTTAAAAGTATCATGTTTCTGTAGCAAGGACTATTACATATATTAGATCAACTGCACAATTATCTAACATAATATTAACATTTTAAAACTATACAACAGTAATACAGTTCTGACAGTCTCTCAGAGAAATATTACATTTATTTTAATAAAAACGTTGTAATTACTTGCTAACTTAACCCTCTGGGGACCAAGGTGTTTTTGGAGCCCTTGAGATGTTCTGACATGCCTTGAAATTTGTGCTTTTTTCAGTTATTTATAAACATGTTAATGGCAAAGGTGTAAAATCACTCTATATAGCACAAACAGGGCTACCAAAATATGCGGGCAACGTGTATGTAGATGTTTGTATTTTTAAGAGAATAATGTTTATGCGTGGTTATTGGAAAAAAATAAAATGAAAGTGGCTGAATTAAGATCACAAAACACATATTAAATATGTGTCCACAAGACTTTTGTCTAATGGATGTTGTCCCTTTGAGTACTGGCTTCAAAATTATGTGAAAATAGTCTTGCTTTATCGTTCACAAAAAAAAAATACATTGATTTAAATGGTGTAAAACAGGTTTTGCTTGGAAAGCCAATATGCGAGGGGGGCGTGAAGGAGTAGTTTACACCTGGGTTGTCCCACCCACTCTGCATAATGACTCTGCATAATTAGCCATTCATTCAGGTGTGACACTGACTGAGCCACAATGCAAGGACAATATATTTAGAAGAATACTTATATTGACCATTTAAGATTTCGCTTACATCTATCTTGTAAATATGTTTAGCTATTTTATTAAAAATGTTACAATTACAACAATAATTACAATTTCAACAATATTTCAAGTGTACTCTTTCTTTGTAAAAAAAAAAAGAAAGAAAAAAAAGATTATAGGCCTACATTTTATCATATGTATTCAGTAGTTTGAATATAGCCAACATTGGAACATCTAACATCTTAGTCTATGACTTTATTTTTGACAAAAATAGTGTGACTAACGCCTGACTAACGTTGTTTTATTGAAATATCAGGGCATATAAATGTTAATTTACGTTGCTTATACAAATACATTTTATTTCAACATATTCCAGTCGATTTTTACTCATCTCAGTAGGCTATGGCAAAGCAGTTTATTCTTTCACACACAGACACGCGATTCATATTTAGGCTAAACACTCTTTACAAATATGTACCCTTCATTCATCTCACAGAAACGCGAGTCATATTATAGAAATGCGATTCATCTTTTTGCGGTTTATAGGCCTACACTAACGTTATTCCATAACGTTATTCCACACTTGAGAAAAGAAAACAGCCTACCTCACTCCTCAGCGCGATCTGCTGCTCATATCAGGAAATATTTCTCATCATCAGCACTGTGGAAACTTTTCTCCATAAAGGCTATAATGTCTCACTCGCGCTTTGTTTACGGCTGATGTGGGGGCGTTTCACAGACTGAAATGGTTCTCAGAATTTGCGTTTGAATAGCGCGCGCTCTCCGGGGAGTGGTCAAATTACTGTGAATCATCTCGTAATGAGCTCGACTGGAGTCGCTCTCTTTGTATACAGATTACAGAAACTAAGAATATTAGTTTTTTATATAAATGACTTCATTTAAAAGATGCGATCTCAAGCTTTATGCCCGTGGGTCTGTTTGCCTGTTTGACTGAATTTTCGCGGAGTTATAGATCATTTTCGAACGCGTTTCAAACGGGAGTTTACTGACAGAGAGAAGGCAGAAATCGCATCATCTTAATTTTTCTTTATTTGTCAAAAAGCAAAACACTTTATTTTTATTGTGAGTATACAGAAAAAAAATAGAAACTGAACAGGATCGATTGATGTATTACACGAAAATTAAAGATCAAAATTAACAGAGCATTTAGTGTTTATTTTCATTGCTAAAAAAAAAAAAACTAGCAAAACGCGCGGGCGCGTTTTTGGTCCCCAGAGGGTTAAAATGAACAATTAATTAGCCAGTGTACATTTTTCACTCAACATTGAATCAATCAACAATTTCCTTCTTATAAAATGGCGACAACCAGGAAGTGACATCATTTGAACTCTTTCTAGAGTATGATGGGAAAATAATCTCAATCCATTGTAGTGTTGACTACATTCATAAACCCTGTTACCAAAGTTATGTTTATTAATATATGCGACTTAACCTTCGTTTCCATCTCTTCTCGTTCTGTTCAAAAGAACAAAATCATCACTTCCCGGGATTTCTAACAATGACTTTAATATTAATAAGATATTAACAGCCAAAAACATGTTAAAAACACATCCATTTTCTGGGAATGACGTTGTAAAAGATAAATGAAAGGTCTTTGGATTTAAGAACGAATACTTGTGGCTCATTATTATTAATGAAAACACATCAACAATAGTATAATGGAAAATTCGCTTATATCAAACACATACATCTAATATTAACTTATTAAATATTAACGATAACCGACCTCCTCATCTGAGGTGCTTCAGTGCTCCAACACCAGATTCACTGCTGAGCGCGAATTCCAGAGAGACACTTCATAGTCAGCATAGTCCAAAAACATTGATTCATTTAGGAAAGAAACAAGTTGCGGAAACTGACATTTGATGCTCATACTAATTGCTCATATGTGCCTCTGGACACAGAAGGATTGCATTGGCGATTGCATAACCTGGCATAATATGCATTACATATTTTAGCAATATGTATATTTTAGTCAGAATTATTGCGCTATTATTCTACTGTGCTCCGTCTGTTTAGCGGCGCTCATTCACGGAAGCTTGAATTTTAGCGGAGATCCTCGTCCTCTTCTGACAGTGAAATGGACATGTTTGTTTGACTCTCTAACATTTACAGATGGAGAATATACCTGTGAAATGTAAGTTAAGCACTGAGGAAAGCACCACATCTCAAAAGTATTTATCTGTCAGTCAGCAACAGTATCTGTCAACAGGCATGAAAACAGGTCAGGGGTAAAAAAGGTGAGAAGGATGCGGCATATATACACACACCCCCCCCCCCCCCCCCCCCCCAAAAAAAAAAAATTATGAAAAATAAATAATTAACCCTTATGTGCTGTTGGGGTATCCACTATGGGGTATTTTTGAGTCTTAATTTGGCCATAACTTTCTCTGTGTTTCAGCAAATGGAATGATTTTTGGTGACAAATCTTATTTTGACACATATTTTGGGAAAATGCTTTGAAATTTTTCAAAAACTCAACAGTACACTGTGGGCAAATTCACTACCCTTTCGTTATGTTCGTGGCTGAAAACAGCCACTACTTTGAACTTATGTAAAAATGTATCAGATAAATATTTTTTTCAATTTTTTTTTGCATAAATCTATTAATCAACCTCAGTCCTGCTCAAAACTACTAAATGTTTTTTAAAAATTCTGGATTTTAACTCTTTAATTGCCAAATTCGTAAATGATGTCACTGATTTGGGGGAAAAAACACACAAAATGACTGATTTTCAATATAAAATGTGATTGTGGACTGAATTTTTTTTTACCTTTTATCACAGTCTTGGACATGTCAAAGATTAGAAACAACATTGGTTTTGATGCATTGTTAGTTTTTGTGCAGCATCAGATTTTAACTTTTTCTCCCTCATTTACTGTTCGTGGCTGTTTTTGCCCCATTGACTTCCATTATAACCACATTTTTTTATTGCAAAGCCATGACACCATATAATCATGCATTTTTGATTGTTGGTGGTTTTCCCTGTTGGGAAGAGGTAAAATTTGTAATTTTTACTGTTGATAACCAGATGGCACCATTAACCCTTTAGATAGGCCTGTGCAAAGTAGTGGCTGTTTTCAGCCACGAACATAACGAAAGGGTAGTGAATTTGAACAATGCACAAGGGTTAATGAGTGAGTAGGAACGCGTGAGAGTTAACACGAACAGATGAAATAAGTACAAAAATTCTCACTTATTAATAGAATTGAACTATACTCCACAGTGATGAATCCCCCCCAAAAGATGTAAGCTGCATTGGCATAGTAATACCAGTGTTTCTCACAGGATTTTTTGGATCACTGTGGGGAGTGGACCTCTGCCACTCTAGGGGGGTTCAGGGGCATGCTCCCCCGTAAGAAAATGTTGTGCTTTTTAATGTTAACCCCCTGAGGTCGGCGGTATCGCCGGCGATACCAGCTCGCTTTTTTTTTATCAGTGTAAAAGAAACTCATAAATACTCTGTTGACTTTGATTTTCCATAGGAGTTTCATACATCAATCGATTCTGTTAAATGTGTATTATTTTTGTGTATACTCACAATAAAAACAAAGTGTGGTGCTTTTTGCCAAATAAAGAAAAATAAACACGAAGCTAGGTTCTGCCTTCTCTCTGTCCGTGTAGTCCATTCTGAAACGCGTCCGAAAATTAATCATAACTCAGCGAATACTTCTCACACAGGCATGTGAGTTATGTCTTTATGAAGCTTGAAATCTCTTCTTTTAAATGAAGTAATTTATATAAAACACAAATGTTTTCAACTCATGTAATCCGTTTGAAAGCAAGGAGAGGTACCGTTTTTCCTTCTGCCTCATTATCTTTATAATCAGCTGCGGGCGCCCCGCCCCCGGCGCGATTCACATGTAAATAGTTTAGGTGATCTAGTATGCATCGCATACGCCCCCCGATCAATGCCATAAAAACACAGTTTCTATCAGACTTACTGATAGTTCATCGCGTTTTGAGTATGGCACGCTTCTCCGGTAATAAAGACGCCCTTCAGATGATTCTGGACAGCGAGGAAGGAAGAATGCACGATACCGGGTTGTTTCCTCAGAGGAAGATTGTAACAGACGACGAACGGCAGCATATTGAAGAGCGAATTCCGCCGAGGACACAATTTCGGAGTAAGTTTTACTTAAAAGTCTTTTGTCTTTTATTTTTCGTGTTCGCATTTATGAGGAAAAAAACAATATTACGTGACAGTTCTCCATTATGGACGCGAGCGCTCTAAGCACTAAAAGACTTTCAAACATTCACAGAGACCTCAAAACAGAAAGTACAAATCCTTTCTTTAAAACGAATTTCGTTTTGTATCAATTATATCTTAATTTTAATAATTTTTTCATTAACAAATTTACTGGATTTAAAGTAAATATAGGCTAGCAATCACAACATAAGGTCTGAACTGGAGATCATCATGAACCATCATGTCTAAAAAATTTTAAATATATTTACAGAAAGCTGGTTCTAAACAAAACCATCCAAAACAAAAAAAAAACTATGTAGCCTAATAAATGTGCATTTCTCCGGTGCGTTCACTAGCCTACTGCGAAGATCGCGAGTCAATCATCAACTTCATCTTTGCCAGAAGTTAAATTTAAATCGCGTGTGTGAATGAATTATGTTGTTTTAGCAAACTGTATTGCTATACTGAGATGAGTAAAAATCAACTGAAATATGTTTAAGTAAAATGTAGGCTATTTGTATAAGCAACGTATTAAACGGCAAATTAACAATATGCACTAATATTTCATGAAAACAACGTTACAGTCAGGCGAAATATGAAAGACAACATTTTGTTTAGATTTGGGTACAGTTTTTACTGTAGAATATACTGCCACATCAAATAAGCTTTTGTTTAGCAATTTCTATATATAAAATAGCCTACTATTTTTGTCAAAAATAAAGTCATCAACTAAGATGTTAGCTGTTCCAATGTTGGCTATATTCAAAGTAATGAATACATAGATAAAATGTAGGCCTATAATCTTTTTTTTTTTACAAAGAAAGAGTACACTTGAAATATTGTTGAAATTGTAATTATTGTTGTTGTAACCTTTTTAACTTTGAAATATGTATGATAAAATGTATACTTTAGTTTTTACAAAGAAAGATTACACTTGAATTGTTGTTGTAATTGTAACCTTTTTAATAAAAAAATATATTTACAAGGTAGATGTAAACAAACGATTAAAAGGTAAATATAAGCCTTTTCTTTAAATAATTTTTATTGTGTTTTATTAGTGACAAATTTGGGGAGAGGATAAATATTCCAAAACTGAAAATACAGTATGAGAATTAACTGCACAATTACTAGACATGTTTTCCTTGGATATTATAGGCCAAATTGCAAGCACAATATGTGGAAAAATAAAAAAGAATTGAGATGCTTCCAACTGTTGCTCTTGCATGCTTGTGGCTCAGTGACTCACCTGAATGAATGGCTCATTAAGTATGCAGGCCCCATTGTCTCCTGAGGTGTGAACCACTACATATGCATGATCTGTGACGCCCACTCCGCATATTGGCTTTCCAAACAGAAAGTGCTTTGCAAAATTCAAATCAATGTATTGTGTTATGTGAATGATTAGGCAGGGTGATTTTCACATCATTTTGAAGAAAAAACACTAGGCAATGACATCTATTAGACAAAAGTCTTATTGGCACATATTTAGTATGTGTTTTATGGCCTTATTTCAGAAACTTTAGTTTTTAGTTTTTTCAATAACCACGCATAAACATTATTCTCTCAAAAATGCAGACATGTACATTCTTGTTGCTCACATATTATGGTAGCCCTGTTTGTGCTAAATAGTGTGTAATTTTTTTTTGCCATTAATATGTTTATAAGCAACTGAAAAAAGCACAAATGTCAGGGCATGTCAGAACATCTCAAGGACCCCAAAAACACCTCAGACCCCAGAGGGTTAAATTCATCAATCTGGTGCAAATTAAACAAAGAAAATTTCAAAACTCTTTTAGTTACAGTGTCTGTCTACATTACCACTACAATAATAGTTATAATATGAATCCCATGATAGTAATAGCCATATATTGTAAAACAAATGCACTGAAAAATAAAGGAAACTTTCATAATTAGTTTTGTACTAATTTCTATACTTGAAAGAGTATATTTCTATACTTCACATTAAAGATGTGATTGGGCTAGCCCAGTGTCAATCAAGAAAAGAACCAATGGGCCGCTGATCTACGTGTTTCATCGGGTGTCAGAAAAAAAAACTAGCGCTGACATTTTTTTGACCAATGCATTACACACTAATTACGCACTGGCTAACCCAGCGCCGGCAAATAAGCAAAACAAAACGTATGGGCCGCCGATGTACGAGTTTTATGGGGCGTTAAAAAAAAATAAAAAAAAAAGTATGAGAGATGTATCGGCCCAAAAAGCACGTCGGCCCACCGGGAATCTCCCGGTAGTCCCGATGGCATTAGCCTACATGCCTGGACGTCACACAAAACAAAATCCTACCTGTAGCCTTTCACCATCCACTTATTTAGCTGCTGTCGCATCAATTGACATGCCATCTCCTTTCCCCTCTTTCTTTTTCTATTTTTAGCCCCCGACAGCTTTTTTGCGTTATTCATCTTTCTCACTAACTGTTACTCGTTCCTGCTCTCTCAGAGCTCACGGCGCCTGCGCCCGCTCGCGATATTATCCCGCCCACTTCTATGTCAAAATTAAAAATAATGACATTGGCAACATCGCTGTCTGTATCTGACAGGACAGTTAACATTGTAAGCTAACTTACCTCAGGCTTGCTTTCCGACGTGCGGTTCTTTGTTCGGCAGTGTGTCCAGTTGTCAGACTCGCGGTGTAAAAGACTTTGAAGACATTTCTGCCCTAACGTTACTCTGACTCGTATTGGCCGTCAGGTTTCGGTATTAGGAATGATAATTGTTTTTTAAAGCTGCAAAGTTTATGGTAACTTTATAGCGGGTAAATGCTGCCCCGCCCCGCCAATAAATATTTTCTCATCGGATCTGCACAAATCACGTAGGCGACCCATTTTGGTTTTAAAACGGCGAATTTCGACGAAAGGTGAGGAGTTTACATGCCTGGGACAAGCTGCTTTAAACTTGTTAACTATATCTTACCAGTTATTTTGAAGTCCTTAATATAAGCTTGTGTCATGTTTAGGACAAATTGTACTATGTACTTTCAAACTACTGTATCGATATAAATGGTATTGCCTCATTCAATATTGTTTCAAAAAATATATATCGATATATTGTACAAACTCGATATACCGCCCAGCCCTACATCTATGCAAAAAACTCCTTGAAACATTTCTCATTTTAGGCCATTCCCGTTTCGAATAGGCTATGTGATTTTAGAACCAATGAGCTTCATTCTTGTGTTACGCAGCACGTTTGAGCTTCTGCAAGAACCAATGAGGTTCATTCTTGTGTTACGCAGCACGTTTGAGCTTCTGCAAGAACCAATGAGGTTCATTCTTGTGTTACGCAGCATGTTTCAGCTTCTGCAAGAACCAATGAGGTTCATTCTTGTGTTATGCAGCATGTTTCAGCTTCTGCAAGAACCAATGAGGTTCATTCTTGTGTTACGCAGCATGTTTCAGCTTCTGCAAGAACCAATGAGGTTCATTCTTGTGTTATGCAGCACATTTATCAGCAAATTTTATTTCTCTTTGTACACATATAGGCCTACACTTTTTAATAGGCGTATTCATGTTTAAACACAATCTAAAACTATTATTCAAATGCCTTACTTCTATATAACTATATATTAAGTTGCTCAAGCAAGTGGTAAAATATTTAACCATGCACTTATATTAAAATCGCATACATAAATAAATCTTGCATGTCACAAAGAACTTGTTTTTCCACCTCCACGAATGAGACAAGTGTTGTTCATCATGTTTGAGCTTCTGCAAGAACCAATGAGGTTAATTCTCGTGTTACACAGCACGTTTGAGCTTCTATCTGAACTACTTAAAGCTTCATAACCTTAATGTTCTTCAGCCTCACTAATGAAGAATCAGGAATAAACACCAACCTCTTTGTTCTTCAGTGTGTTTCATTCTGCAGTGTTCTGGATCTCTCATGTTCTCACTGTCCTTCAATAAACTCTGTCTTTGCAGATTTCAGCTCTTCCTGATGGTTTGATGCTCGTCTTCACTTGTAGCTGATGGGAATATTCCAGCATTTATTGGTGAATTGCAGTGAGCATTAGTAAAAGAATGATAACTGCATTAAAGAAATCTGTCAAAATCAAGATTAAATCAGAAAGTGGGTTTGTTTTTATATACTAATACTATACTAATTCTCCTATTCATCTATTAATGGAACTTTAAACTTTTATTTTACCTCTAATTAATATGTAGCCAAAGAAATACATAAAAATATATTGTTTATTGTTTTTTACTTTAGTTTTGTGTTTAACTTTTATATGAAAAACGGTTTATCACAGATTAATGAAATAAATGCTCTTATGAAACTTACCTATATCTTGTAGATGTCACAATAGCTGATCGTGTCGTTTGCTCAAATCTGTTGACAATAAAATTAGCAATTTACAGATCTGAAGACATCAGCATAATGAATGAGGAGAAAACAGGATCTATTGACGTGAAATAAAGAGGCTTTTCAGCTGCTCTGATAATAGTGATGAGCCATAGACTATCAATATTCAACAAGCCATTCAGAATCAGCACATCATCTCACTTTATTATAATTATTTGCTGCTAGAAACAGATTGTGTCAGAATATCTGCAAAAAAAGCCTATATAAGTGCTCTATTAGATTATTTCTCAAATGATAGAGAAAAAAAACAGCAATACAAAAGACAGACACTATGACACCCATCTTTATCAACCATTGTAATTTGTCTATAAAAATGTAAAAGTTATATATAATAACTTCGTTCATAACACTTACTTCGCTAGCATCCTACCGTTTTGTATGTGAAGAGAAATACATTTAAATATAAACATATAAACATACATATAAATACACACATAATAAAAACTTCTTCTTTGAGTGTTTTAGTCAGCAGACACAAATAGCGACGAACCCGATGAAAACCATCAGGAAATGTCGCCGTAAAATGATATTTAAACTGTATAAAGAGTATTTTAGAATTACGTGAAATAGCGTGAACAGTTTACCTCAGAAGTCTCGACACTGACGGAGCGCGCGCGTGATGACGTCATCACCGAAAGGCGAAATCAACAGCAGATTATATATAATAATTCGATATAAAAATAAAAATAGATCTCTTTTCTATATTATAGAAGATTTTAATATATCTCTTCATATTAGTTAGACAACGTTTAAACTGTAATTGATTATCTTATAGTGAATTCTTGGATAAATGTGGGTTCCCAGTTACACTGAAAGAGTATGCTGAGCAATATATGTTAAAGACAGCATGTTTCTAGGAGACATTGATATTCTGAAACACAGTTGTACTAATAAACTTACAATTTTAAGAATATAAGCTGGAATCATAAAAGCTAAATTGTGTCCCAGTGCATTTAGAAATATAAACTGGAATAAGGCTTGGTGTATTTGTGATACTGTTTAAATAATAAAATAAAAGTGGTTTCATTACATACAAATTGTACATGGTATATATCCAGCTAAAAGTGTGTTAGAGGTTTAATTTAGAAATTGATTATGTAATTTTTGTTCAATAGAAAAAAATGATCTATTCTCCATCTGTTTTGTAGTTGTATATACACAAAGATTGTTTTGGGTGGATGTGGAAAATTTAATTAGAAGGAAAACAAATGTTGTAATTAAATTAAATCATTTTGATATATGTATGTATTATTCCAATGAAAGTAATAATAATATCAATAATTTTACTTTTATTAACTTTTTATTATGTTGGTCAATTTTCATTTAGAAACTTTAAAATAATGGTCCAGATCACTAGTAGTTCCTGCATAGTGACTATAGGCAACACTTCAGTTATTAGTGATGCATTTTATGACCAAGTTGAGAGTAAAAAAGACAATTGCTAACGTCTCAGACACTTTAAAGCTGTGATTAGAAATTAATTAGTAATTCTTTATAATTTGTCATAATTACCTATTAGTTCATAATGATGCCAATCTCATTCAGTAATTACCTCCCTAATAAGGAACTATCTTAGTCCTAAATTCGATATTACTGACTGATTAGTTAAGCTTGTTTCCATATTATTTAATAGTAGTAGCTGAAGTGTTAATGTAGCGCTACTCATTAGTCCTGCATTACTTCCTGCATAATTACTTATTAATGACGGGCCATTATTATAAAGTATTACTGAAACGCCTTCAGGGTGAGACAGACCCCACTGCGAAACTTGCCACATAAGTAAATAATCCAGAATATTATTTTAACATGATGTTTTTACCTCAAGATGACTCGCAGTAGCCGCTGTTATCGGTGGTTGTCCTGCAGTAACAGAGCACTAGATGGCACGATTGAAGAATCAGCGTCAGTGTGTTGATGAGGCACAATGAAATTGAGTATTGCAGGGAGCTGTGGAAAAATAGAATTGAGTTGAGAAGTTGTAGTACTTTATTAATTACAATATTTTAAATAAATCCTTTAGAAATTTGCAATCAAGTTCCTGTCTGAGAGTGTCTTTTTGTGGGTGTATCTTTATTCATCAAAGAATACTGAAAAGAACATGAAGCAGCACAACTGTTTGCAACACTGATAATAATCAGAAATGTTTCTTGAGCATCAAATCATCATATTAGAGTGATATCTGGAGGATCATGTGACACTGAAGAATGGAGTAATGATGCTGAAAATTCAGCTTTGATGACAGGAATAAATTAAATGTAACATATTCAGATATGATGTGACAAATATTTGAAGTTGGAATATTTCATAATATTACCTTTTACTGTATATTCAATATATAAATGCACCCTTGTTGAGCATAAGAGACGTTCAAAAACCAAAAATCTTACATCACAAACACAAGGGCGGAAGAAGTCTTAAAGGAACCGTATGTAAGATTGTGGCCAAAACTGGTACTGCAATCACTTTCAAATTACTGTAGAGCAGTGTATCCCCTCCCCCCTGACTTCAGGTTGCCAGTTATGCTGCAGGATCCAGCAGGAACGTAGGCTGCTACAGTGTGTTTATAAGCGATCGGTTGTGACGGCAAGTAACCAAGGAGACAATAGCAAGTAAAACTGGTTCTTTATTGAAACAAATAGAAACCAGACTCAGAACGTGTAGGAAGAAAACAGGAACAGACACAGTCACTGCAGGCAAGTCTCACGGTCCTCAGAGAGAGCTCAGGGTGCGTTGGCAACGCAGGCTTGCGTGGGCAACTCGGTGAAGCACGGTCAGAAGAGTGAGGTGAAATCCCAGTGAAGACGCGACGTGAAGACAAAACTGCAACGATGAATAATCCAAACGGAACTCAGGCAGGAGACACGAGGAGACGAGGAAGAACAGGAACTGAACAGGGAACATCCACAAACAACGATATGACAAACACAAAACGCACACGGTGAGTATAAGTAGTAATCTGGAGATGAGGATCACCTGTCGCTGATTCTCCCGGAGAATAATCAGCGACCACGCCCACACACTCATACACATACACACACAACACGCAAGGAAGAGTCAATGAATTCATCAACCGTGACAGTACACCTCCCCCTAGGAACGCCTCCTGGCGCTCCCAGGAGCTCCTACCTGTTGATTGTAATCATCAATAAGGGATTGATCCAGGATGTCCCTAGCAGGAACCCAACTTCTCTCCTCCGGACCGTAACCTTCCCAGTCCACCAGATACTGAAATCCGCGTCCCCTCCGTCTCGAGTCCAGAATACGATTTACCGAATAAGAGGGTTCCCCGTCTACGAGACGCGGCGGTGGAGGAACCGGGGCCGGCGGGTTAATGGGAGAATAAAATACGGGTTTTAATTTGGAAACATGGAACACGGGATGCATTCTCCTGTACGCAGGATGAAGTTTGAGTCGGACTGTCACCGGACTAATGACTTTGGTGACAGGAAACGGGCCAATGAATTTAGGAGCTAACTTATTCGAAACGGAGCGGAGAGGAATATTCTTGGTAGAAAGCCACACTTTGGAACCGACGACGTATACGGGAGGTCTTGACCGGTGGCGATCGGCCTTGACCTTGGTGCGCGCCCCTACTTGGAGCAGAGTCTCACGGGCTCTGGTCCATGTATGGTGACACCTCTGGACGAAGGCGTGAGCAGAGGGGACCGCGACTTCGGATTCCAGACTAGGAAAAATTGGTGGCTGGTACCCTAAGCTACACTCAAACGGAGATAGACCCGTAGATGACACTGGTAACGAGTTGTGTGCGTACTCCACCATAGAAAGTTGTTGGCACCAGGAGGAAGGATTCTTTGACACCACACATCGCAACATTCTCTCTAAATCTTGGTTGGCTCTCTCGGTCTGACCATTGCTCTGGGGGTGGTAACCCGAGGACAGACTGACAGTGGCCCCCAGTAATTTACAAAATTCTTGCCAAAATTTGGAGACAAATTGGGATCCCCTGTCAAAGACCACGTCCGTCGGGAGGCCATGTAACCGAAAGACGTGATCGATGACAGCCACCGCTGTTTCCTTGGCTGAAGGCAATTTGGGCAAGGGAATAAAATGAGTCGCCTTTGAGAACCGGTCCACTACGGTTAAAACAACCATATTGCCTTGGGTAGGCGGGAGGGCGGTAACAAAATCTAGCGCAATGTGGGACCAGGGTCTCGAAGGGACAGACAGCGGTTGAAGAAGCCCATCTGGGGGTCGATTGGAAGTCTTACCAATCGCACAGATCGAGCAAGCCAAAACAAAATCCCGAATGTCGCAAGCCATAGATGGCCACCAAAATCGTTGCTTAACTAGAAATCTAGTACGGTTTACTCCTGGGTGACAGGCTACATTGGAACAATGACCCCACTGAATAACGTCGGACCGTAATCCCTCTGGCACAAACAATCGGTTCGGTGGGCACCGGGACGGGGGCGTTACCCCTTCTAAGGCCGTCTTGACCTTCGATTCGACCTCCCATCGGAGTGTGGAGATGAATAGAGTCTCCGGTAAAATGCACTCGGGAGTGGACGGGCGTTCGGATGGATCAAAAATACGAGATAAAGAATCGGGTTTGATGTTTTTAGAACCCGGGCGGTGCGAAAGAGTAACGACCGGAAAAAAGAGCCCACCGAGCCTGCCTGGAGTTGAGTCTTTTGGCAGATTGAATGTATTCTAAGTTCTTGTGATCAGTCCAGACGATAAAAGGTACCCCGGACCCTTCTAACCAATGTCGCCATTCTTCCAATGCTAACTTGACTGCCAACAACTCCCTGTTACCAATGTCATAGTTACGTTCGGTAGGCGACAAACGATGAGAAAAGAACGCGCAAGGATGCATCTTGTCGTCTGAAGAAGAGCGCTGAGAGAGCACTGCGCCTACCCCCACCTCTGACGCGTCGACCTCCACCACGAACTGACGTGACAGATCAGGGGTCGTAAGAATGGGAGCCGAAACAAAGCGGCTCTTCAGGTTGGCGAATACAGCTTCGGCTGTTTCGGACCACCTGAACGTCGTTCTGGGGGAGGTCAAGGCAGTCAGAGGTGCGGCTAGTTGGCTGTAATTACGAATGAAACGTCGGTAAAAATTGGCGAACCCCAGAAACCTCTGTAGGGCCTTATGGGAATCTGGACTTGGCCAATCCACCACAGCCTTAACTTTGTCAGGATCCATACGCACTCCCTCAGACGAAATGACGTAACCTAGGAAAGGGACAGACTGTGCATGAAAAGCGCATTTCTCTGCCATTCTCTAGCAACCTCTGAAGCACTCGTCTGACGTGCTGAACGTGTTCCTGGAGAGACGAAGAAATAATCAATATGTCATCCAGGTAGACATAAATGAACTGATCGACCATGTCTCTCAGCACATCATTGACGAGTGCCTGGAAGACCGCTGGGCTATTGGAAAGCCCGAAAGGCATAACCAAATATTCAAAGTGCCCCCTGGGGGTGTTAAAAGCGGTCTTCCATTCATCCCCCTTCCTGATGCGGACCAAATGATAAGCATTACGTAAGTCCAGTTTTGTGAAGACCGACGCTCCCTGCAACCTCTCGAAGGCTGAAGACATCAACGGCAAAGGATAAGTATTCTTTACCGTGATGTTATTCAGCCCTCGGTAATCAATGCAAGGTCGCAGAGAACCGTCCTTCTTCCCCACAAAAAAGAACCCCGCCCCCGCTGGAGAAGAGGAAGGTCGGATGAATTTGGATGCCAGAGAATCAGAAATATATTTCTCCATGGCCTCCCTCTCGGGAACAGACAGAGAGTAAAGCTTGCCCTTGGGCGGAGACGTACCTGGCAGTAGATCTATAGCACAGTCATAGGGACGATGCGGAGGAAGAGAAGCAGCTCTGGACTTACTGAACACTTCCTTCAGGTCGAGGTACTCAGCGGGCACGTTTGACAAATTCACCGGCTCCTCCTGCAAGACAGAACAAGACAGAGACGAACCAGCAGACACTTAACAAGACGCATAACACTCAGTGCTCCAGGCAGAAACAGTGTTATGTCTCCAGTCCACTCTGGGGTTATGCTGCACCAACCAGGGGTGACCAAGGACAATGGGAACCTGAGGGGAGTCCATGAGGAGAAATGACAGTTCTTCAGAATGATTGCCGGATGTGATGAGAGTTATCTGACAGGTGGTGTGAGATACTGTGGGTAACTGTTGGCCATTGAGTGCGTTGACGGAGATCTTGTTAGTGAGTGGTATGGTGGGTATCTGAAGTCTATGTGCTAGAGACCAGTCCATAAAATTACCTTCAGCTCCGGAATCGATGAGTGCTTGACATTGATGAGTGTGAGTTGCCCACTGCAATCTCACCGGAAGGAGAGTGGAAGAGGTTTTCTGAGTGGAGACCCCGCCCGACAGAATCCTCTTCTCTACTGCCGGGCTCGCTCTTTTACGGGGCAGTTATTGAGAAAGTGACCAGAGCCTCCACAGTACAAACACAAACCTCGGGATCTCCTTCTCTCCCTCTCCTCCCGAGAGAGCCGGGCTCGACCCACCTGCATGGGCTCGTGATCGTCGACAGGGCTGACCGCATCACGATCGCTGGGCTGAGGGAGTCCCAAAACTCTATGAACCGGAGTTGTACGGGTGCGTTGCTCCAAGCGACTCAGGCGAGCGTCCACTCGCAGTGCCAGTTCAATCAATTCGTTGAGACTCGTGGGTAGCTCCAGGGTGTAGATTTCGCGTTGGATGCGGTCAGCCAGCCCATGCAGGAAGACGTCCCACTGCGCCTCCTCGTTCCAGCGGCACTCTGCAGCGAGGGTGCGGAACTCGATGGAATAGTCAGCTACCGGTCTTTCTCCCTGGACGATGTCCGTGAGTTGACGAGCCGCTTCTCTCCCTGCGACCGCCCGGTCGAACACCCTCTTCATCTCCTCTGAGAGTGCCGCGAACGAGGAACAGCATGGTCGTTGGTTCTCCCACACCGCCGTCCCCCACAGAGCCGCACGCCCAGACAGCAACGTGAGCACGAAAGAGGTCTTTTAGGTTTCGTAACGTTAGACATTTTTTATCCGACACGTTTGTAGCTGCAGCTGTGGTACCTAGAGCAGAGCTGGCAACCCGGATGCTGAAACACTACTGACTTCGTGATTGGTAGATAGGTCGAGGGCGGCGCTTCAGGCCAAAACACAACATGACAACATCAACATCAGTTGAGGGCTGCAACTTCACTTTTATAATGACAATATCCTGGCCGGACTACTGTTGTCAGTAAAACTTTTCTCTACAAAACGGGGTCTGGCAGAAAAAATCTGGGAACCACTGCCATAGACTATCAATACTCATGAAACAAGCCATTCAGGATCAGCAGCAGATCATCTCACTTTATTAGAAGTATTTGCTTGTAGAATAAATGCTGAAAGCCTATAAAAGTGCTCTAGTATTACTATTATTTCTCAAATGACACAAAAAAAGCAGTAATATAAAGACAGACACTAATGTCACCCATCTTTATCAATCACAAATAATGTATTTATGCATTTATATATATATATGTATATATATATATATATATATAATACTTTGTGAAGCAAAAACAAAAAAGTAAAAGTAATACGAACAAATTTCTTTTTACTGACAAACAAAATGGCATGTGATGAACTTTACACAATGTGACAAAATTAGATTGAAGGTATTTATTACTTATAACTTTATAATTTGTTTTTTACTTATTACTTCACAGTATTATTGTGTCACGTTTGGTGAGGATGCGGCATCAGACTTCAAAGTGCTGGATCTGAAGATGATCTACTTGCTGTGATTGTTTGTTGTGTGCCTGAGTAGATTAGATGAATGAGTGAAGCTCTTCCCACATGCAGTGCAGTGATACGGTTTCTCTCCAGTGTGGATCCTCTCGTGTCTTTTCAGATGTCCTGCCTGATTGAATGTCTTGTCGCAGTGTGAACACTTGTAAGGTTTCTCTCCAGTGTGGATGATCATGTGTATCTTAAGGTTTCCTTGTTGTGTAAAACTCATCCCACACTGATCACATGTGAACGGTTTCTCTCCAGTGTGGATCCTCATGTGTATCTTAAGGTTTCCTTGTTGTGTAAAACTCTTCCCACACTGATCACATGTGAACGGTTTCTCTCCAGTGTGGATCCTCATGTGAACCTCAAGACTCTGTTTGCATGTGAAACTCTTTCCACACTGACGGCAAGTGGAACATTTCTTGTCTCTTCTTTTCAGTAAAGAAATACTTTCAGTCTGCGAGCGAGTTTTAGCTCCAGTTTTGACATGATGATGTTCCTCCTCCTCTTCACTCTCCTCATTCTCCAGCATCACGTCTGAAATGACAGTAAAAAAAAAGTTATATTTTAAATAATCATAAAAAATTCAGAGAGAATTGTGGCATCTGCAGTCAGGAGACGTCATAAGTGTTCCTGCTGGAAGGGCTGCACGATATATAGTTTTAGCATCGATATCGCAATAGTCACATCGCGAGATGTGCAATGTCAAGTATAGGGATAGTAGTTGGTTAGTGATCCACACCCGGTTCAGAACAAAAAAAAAATATTGTTTCAAAATGTACAATTAATTTATTGATTGCACTATAAAAAAATAAAGATAGAGGTGATTAAATACTAAACATGTAAAACAACAACATCAAAACAATAAAAAATCACAAAACAAAAGGGACACATAATAGTTACTCCACCTCCCCAGAAAACCACAACACAAGTTCCCCACATTAGGCCTGTTGTAGCCTGTGCCACAGTGGCAGTGTTTGGCCTGCTTCACCACCTCTGCAGGAGCTCGTATCTGAAGCAGGGTTCAATCCGGTCATGAACGTTCATTGTGTCTGTCACGTGACAAATGAACGAAAGACTCGGAAAGTAATTATTTATGTTCCCTGTAAATTATTTTTGACTGCATTATAATGATTTCTTAATTCAGAATATGATAAAGACTGCGTAGGTGGATGTGTTCGGGGAATTTGGCTGTTAAAAGTATAACATTTAAAGCCCCTTAAATGAACGAAATGACTCAGAAAAAGATTTGTTCATTTTAATGAACGAGATCGAACAAACGAGTCAGTAAAATGATCCGAACTTCCCATCACTCACAGCGTGCCATCAAGTGCCAGTCTGTTCCTGGTGTCAGTCTTGTTTAGGCCAGTAACTGAAAAGGTTCGCTCAGCATCCGCATTTGACTGTGGCAGACTCAACACAATCTGGGCAACCTTTGATCATTTTTTTGATCATCACACAAAATGGGGGAAAAACTTTTTGCACTTTAAAAAAAGCAAAAATGTTTTTCACAATTTTAATCACATTTCCTGCATTTACATACCTTTAGGGACTATGGTGATACAAAATAATTAAGTTGATTATAATGATAAATTCTGCCAAAAATAATATAGTAGGCTACTAAACTATGTATAGGAAAAATGTCTTACTTTCTTTATTGTTTAAAAAATTGTTTAATTTTTTTTTTATGAATGAAGGCCAGTATCACTGTAGCTACTGATGTCTCCATGAAAATGATTTTTTTACTTTTGAAAATGATAACAACTTTTAATATAAGTGAACTTAAAACTTTCCTCACATAAACCCAAAAATAAATGTAATATTTACATGTGCCCTTCCTGTCTAACAGGTATGAGATATACAGAAATTGAATTAGGTTATCAAACAGTCCGCACTGCACAAATTATGAATTAAATGAATCCTTATTAAAGCTGCAAGCGTTCTTTAGTCAAGAGCAGTGAGTGATTTTCTCTGTTCCCTTTGTTCTTTGGTTAACTTTACTGACTACAGAATTAGTGGCTGCTGTCACTTTAAAATCTGCCGCTGCTGACAGGCTCTCACGCATTTCATTTTCTCATTTACTCTTGTTCATTTAAGACTTTATGTAACTAATTTAAGACTGCTTATTGTTATGAGGATACTCGACAAAACTGACATTATGGCATGTGTTATTGTTCGTTCAAGCGCGAAAGAGAACTGTCCAGCAAAACTGGGCCGCTGTCTGTGCGCTCGATACTGGCGCGAGTCTTTCTGTGCGTTGTGTGTGTGAGTGTGTGCGTCAGGATACCTGCTCATTATAACTTTCAGTGAGGTATTTTTAGTGTGTGCAAGCGACGTTCCTGGACGCAGGCAGGCGCTCCGTGTCCTGCTCGTCCTGCTCCTCTGTGGTGATGACGGCGTGTGGTTAAAAAATCATAACAAACTAATTTGAAAGTGGGGGGGAGACGAACGGGATTTCGAAAAGCGCCCGTGAGTGAAAGGCACACATATTGTTATCTGCTTACCTTGATTGTCATCCAAACTTTCAAACACGCATCAGTGTCTCCGACTCCGAACCTATGCTCTGAACTCTCTCTGAACTTCTCACACGCAACTGACGTATCAGGTGCAAGGTTTTCAGCGAATCAACGATCAGAATATACTGCAGTGAGAACGTTGAAGGCAGATATTACAGCTGTGGGCCTTAAACTCCTCTCCTGTCATTAATACGCTGTGGTCTAGTCATCAACAGAAAATTAACGGATTGAGAGGGGAGAAAATGGATTTTGGCGTGACATTTCTTGTGAGAGCGTGAGATTGATGCTGAAAGCGTGAGTGTCACGCCAGATGCGTGAGAGTTGGCAACCCTGCACTCTGTCTTCATCATTTCAATTAATCTAGAGTGATGAATTGACACTCTATGAAGTTCAACCATCATAGAGTGAAGGTTTCTCATTTCAAGCACAAGAAGACTGGAACTCAAGCAGTGTTTTCTGTGCGCGCGAGACAACACGTGAACACCAAACACCAAATTCTGTTGCAAAATACCTCTTTATTTCTCTCCAAATCCTTTTTTAAGCAACTTGATTCTACTATCTTACCCTTTATTTGGAATTATAAAAACCATAGAATTAAACAACTACATCTTTCCAAACCCAGAAAGGTGGGGGGTCTTGCTTTTCCGGACTTCTGCTGCTATTACTGGGCAGCTAACCTCAGAATTATTTCAATAATATTAAATGATAAAAGTGGACTGGCTCAGATTAGAACAGGATGAATGTACCCCCTATGATCTTGGTGCTGTGATTCTTTCACCAACAAGCTGTAAAAAAGAAATCTACAGATGCAGCCCCGTCATTAGCAGTGTGATTCATATTTGGAAACAAATTAGAACTCATTTTGGGGTGGAGTCGTTACCTTTATCAATTCCCATAGCTGACAATACCTCTTTTATACCCTCCATATTAGATAAAGGTTTTCAGCAATGGAGAGATTCAGGAATCCACGCAGAAAGGGATCAAGGAATCAAGATGGTACATTCGTCTCCTTTGAAAATTTTCGGGAGAAATACAAACTTCATAGAAGTCATTTTTTTTAGGTTCTTGCAAGTCAGGAACTATGTACAATCTTACTTAAACAGGTTCTCTACAATTAGCCCTTCTTTTCTGGACACCTGCCTTAATCACTATTTCGGTAAAGGTAAAATGATTTCCTGCATTTATAATACCCTCCAGGCAGGGCCGGCGTGTCCATATAGGCGAACTAGGCAATTGCCTACAGCGGCACTTTTGTAAGGGCGGCAAAATGTGTGCCAACCGGGAATGAACAATTCACCAAAGGCTATATGATTTGCTGAGCTGCCGCTGCCCCGCCCCCTGCTCTCACGAGTCATGACTGAGTGATGGGAAGTTCGGATCATTTTACTGACTCTCTTGTCCGATCTCGTTCATCAAAATGAACGAATCTTTATTTGAGTCATTTCGTTAATTTAAGTGGCTTTAAATGTTATACTTTTAACAGCCAAATTCCCGATCACATCCACCTACGCAATGTTGGATGATATTTATTTCATTTGTGTGTGTTTTACGCACATAAGAAAGTGGTGTAAAGAGATTTGCAACAGTAATTTGAGGAGCTGAAATGTGATTATTTGGAAAAGTGCTGTCATGACTGCTTAAAGAAAAATGCCAGCAGACATTGCCTCCTGCATAAACTTTAATACTGTTGACATTTTGGGCACACTCACGTTGGGCACTATTTGCGTTATATGTAGGCCTATGGCTAATTGGTCTTTGTGTGTTGTTGCTGGTTTTGCGTTATATGTATGGCATAGGTTATTGGTCTTTGTTGTTGCTGGTTTTGCGTTATATGTTTGCTGGTATACGTTGCAAATAGAGGGGCGGCACAATTGTTTTTCGCCTAGAGCGGCAGAAGTGCACTCGCCGGTCCTGCCTCCAGGCCTCCCAATTGCCCGCTACATCTTCTATCAAGAGTTTATGGGAGGAAGAATTAGGGTCAGAGATTTCTGGGCCCGGTTCCCCGATAACGCTATCATTCCAAATGATAGACTTGGATGCAAAATGTTGCCCTTTATTATACAGAAATTTGCTGTTGGTGTATTAGCCTAAAACAGGGGTCGGGAACCTTTTTTGAACAAAGAGCCATTTTTTCATTTTTGGTTTATGCATTTTTCTAAAAAATAAAATGTTGATAAAATACTAGAGCCGCTTGTTCAGGATATCTCAACACTGGAAACCAAGGGAATTCAGATTCCTTTATTTGATCATACAGTTTATGGAACCATTGTCCAAGTCACTGGTGACAACCTTGGAGTCCATTCATTATTTGGTTTTGTAGAATCTTTCAGTGCTAGGTACTGTTGCCGCTTTTGCCTACTAGAGAAAGAAGACTTTCAGACAGAGTTCAGTGAAGATAGTCTAAAGATGTCAGTGCGAACTAAAGAACTTCATGCTGAACACTGTCAGAGTATGCAGAGCAATCCCAGTCTACCTTATGTAATGGGAGTAAAAAAGTCTTGCCTTTTAAATTCGTTGCAATATTTCCACACCACTGCAAATTTTTCGGTTGATATCATGCATGATATTTTAGAGGGCGTTGGACAATATGAAATGAAATTACTCCTTCAGCACCTGATTGACAATTACACCACATCAGCAGAAGTACACAGAAGAATTCAGAGTTTTAACTATGGCTTCTTGGAACAAAACAACAAACCTCCTGGTGTAGCATTAAGAGAGGGTTCCAATGACTCGGGCTTAAATGCCACCCAGAGCTGGTGTTTACTGCGTCATCTACCCATTATGTTTGGACATCTTGTCTGTCCTAATGATCAACACTGCTATTTGTTTATTTTATTGCTTCAGATAGTTAATATAGTGTTTTCTTCAGTTATATCCACTGGTATCACTATTTATTTGAAACACCTGATTGCAGAGCACCACAGTTTGTTTAAGCATTTGTTTCTGATAAGAACTTGTTGCCAAAGCATCATTTTATGGTGCATTACCCCAGTTGTATGCAGAAAATTGGACCACTGATACATTGTTGGTGCATGCGTTACGAAGCGAAGCATAACTTTTTTTAAAAGCAGTTGAAAAGCTTTAAAAACATAACGAAAACTAGGCCTGGGCGAAAAATCGATTGAATGAATTAATTCGAATTTTTTGTTGCGGGCGATTTAAAAAATAAGTAAATCGAGTTTTTGTGTAATGATCATTTTGGTCACATATGCTCCTGAAATTTAATCTGTGCGACCTAAAAATATATTTGGGAGCATTTGTGCGAGTGCAAATAATGGTTGTGGTGCGACCTTTACAGTCTATGGGTGCGACCTGTTTTAATTTCTCAAAAAAAAAACGTTTGCAAATTACTTCACAGTGTGTACCTTAGTTATGTGCGCTGATATATAAGCACGAGAGAGAGCCCCGGTCGCGCGCGCGCACTCTCACGTCTTCAAACAACACGAGCGCTGTCTTGCTCTCTCTCCCTCGCGCAAATTAATCAAAATCAATTGACACGATAGAAAAAGGGCGGAAGACCGAAGTTTCACGTGAAGCGTTCGGAGATTTTTTTCTCCTGAATTACAGCGGAGTGTGAATTGTGCTTAAAAAAATAAACTGCCGGGATAATCACACAACTTGGCGGTTGGCAACCGTCATGTCCGATTCGCGAACTAATGACTCATTTAAACCGATTCACTTGAATGAATGGTTAAAACAACTGATCTCACGAGAAAAGAAGTCTGAATCGGTGTATAACAAATCGGTAACACTTTACAATAATGTTCCATTTATTAAATTCTAGTTAACTACATTAGTTAACATGTACTATTAATAAACTGTACATTGTTAATTTGTTAACCATTGTTAATGTTAATTTCAACATTTAGGCTAGGCTACTAATAACCTACATTAGGCTATTGAAGTGTTTTTTTTATGTTAACAAATAAAAGAAAAGAAAAAAACACTTCAATAGCTATTAGTAGCCTAGCCTAAATGTTGAAATTAACATTAACAATGGTTAACAAATTAACAATGTACAGTTTATTAATAGTACATGTGTTTATTGCTTTCCTTAATAAGTAGGGGGGGAAAAATCGAATTTAAAAAAAATAAATCGGAGATTTTATTTTTAGGCCATATCGCCCAGCCCTAACGAAAACATTAGCAAAAAAACCATCAGTGCCAAACCGCTTACATTTGGCAAACATTTGATCCGAATGACATGAAATTAGGTCCTGGGAAAATGACTCCCTTGAATGAAATGGAAGTTGGTGCTGAGATTGCTGAGAAACTTAATGTACCTATGTGGACTAAGGTTCTAAATGTGAAATGGGTCAAGCGCTGTGGAAATACTTATCGTTTAGGGTTAGCAGTTTGTGTTCAAGTTCAAAATGAAATGCCTGTATTTCATGTAATCCAGAATATTGTTATCAAAGATGAGCAGGTCCTTTTGATTACAACTGCACTAAAAACGTTTTGTTTAGCTGATCATATCCATGCTTACAAAGTTGCACATACCACAGAAGCACCTTCTGTTTTGGAAATTAGGGATATTTTGCACCACAAGTTGTTTGATATTCTTATGTCTTATGGTTTGGATTCTGATTTGTTTATTGTACCATATTGTTTCATGTAATTCTTCATCTCTTCTTTTCACAGACTACCACTATCACAATTTTCTATTATTTTAGTATTATTGTTTTCATTATTTATTTATTTTATGATCACAAGTGAATTAAACAGGTGCTAGATTTATTTATTATTATTTTAGTATTGTTTTCATTCTTTTTTTTTAGGATCACAAATTAATTAAATGTAAGTGTAATGTTGTTGAAACAGGTGCTTGAAAATACAATTTTGAGACATGAGTATACTGTACAGTTGTTGATTTTATTTTCAGACTGAAAAGCAAGTTTTTCATTTATATTTTCTAGACTTTTTTATTCAGTTAGTTATTCTTTATAGTTTACTCATAATTGATGATAAACAACTCTGGAGGGGAAGTAAAATGTGGCAGAGTAAATTTGAAGTTCCCCTGAACAGAGTTAAAAAGTAGCAGAGTCAATTTCTTGTAGCTCTGAAGTGAGTAAAATAGCATGAGAGTTGATTTAAAAAAACACTAAATAGAGTTAAATATCGTAGGAAAGAGTAAAATATTATCACTAAATTGAGTATAATTAACTCTGGAAAAACTGCTCTATCAAAAGAGTAACTTTTACTCTTTTCAGAGAGGGACCAAATGTTATCTGGCATAGAGTAATAGACAAATTTGGCATAGACAAATTTACTGTGTAGCCTACATATTTTTTAAATTGTATCATATATTGCTGCCATAATAACCATTTCAAATTTGTACGTGCTTTCTTCTCTTTCACCATTTTTGTTCGCTGAGGTGGAGCTGCGATGAAATATTGTTCTTGGAAAAACTTTCCAGCATTTCAGTAATAAAAGTGTACATCTAACGTACGGTGCTCGGCAGTGATCAAAAAGGGTTTAAACAGTGGATTTTGAATCTCTTCTTGTAAACTCAGAGATGTAGATTCAGATGGCAATTAAATTACCACACGACCTGTTTGTCAAAAAACAGAAGGTACTATTTTGGCCAGGGATTTTTACGCGGGTTGGGTGAGAAAAAACACTGATATTATGGATTCGGACGGCACTAAAATCACCGACTCACCCCTATACATGTTTAAAATACCATACAAGCCCATGAGAAACAATATTAGCGTCCGAATAGGACTTAACTGACAGTAGCCTATGCTTTCACTGGCCTTTAAAAGCGCTTTTTAATTAAATTAATAATATTGTATAATAATATAATTAAAAATCTAACAACAATCAGTGTAATGACAATTTTATTCTTTGCATGAAAACACTTGAATTAGCCTAATTGAATACTGTCTGGGTGTATTAAAACTTCAGAATTATATTCGTAAAGACCTGCAACAGTGATAAGGTAAAGCTAAGAGTGGTCCAGACCAACCTTCCCAACGTATGACTTACAGAAGATATACTTAGCGTACGAACGTGTCGGGAATCGTGCCATAACGTTAAGAGAGAGGTTAAGGAATAGGTTAAGAACTACTTAGCGATAAGAACGTTTTGGGGAACCGGGCCCAGATGAGTTATGGGCGGATAGCCTGGAAGAGATTAATAGATGCTCTATAAACTCCAGACATTGTCATCCAGTTCAAAATCTTGCATAGACTACACTATTCTAAACAAAATTATCCAGAATATTTCCAGGGGTCTCTCCAAAGTGTGACAGATGCAGGACGGCGGATGCGACCCTGCTTCACAGTTATGCATTATGTCCCAGTCTTCAAAACTTTTGGTGCAAGATTTTCAATGTCATCTCTGAAATCACGAATCAATATGTTGAACCAGATGAGTTTTTAATTGTGTTTGGGGTTTCACAGGCTTTTAACAGCCAAAAAGCTTATTTTAACTTTCTGGAAAAGCAAATTGCCGCCTTCTTTCCAGCTTTGGCTTGACAAACTTACAAATACTCTGCATCTGGAACGTATACGGCTCCATCTAAGGAATAAAAGACAACAGTTTGCTAAAATTTGGGGACCCTTCATAAGGTATTTAGGTGGAGGAGACTTGGAGGAAAGAGATGTTGACTCAATTTGAGTTGGACCTAAGACCACTCCAATGTTGGTAGCTGTTTATCTTTTGTTTGTTTGTTTAAGTACTCCTTTCCATGCAGTGCGTATCAGGCGGATGGGGAAGAGGGGTGGGTGGGTTGTTCTAGAAGTTTTGTTTAAGAGCTTCTGTATGTTGGAATATATGCATATGTTTGTGTGTAGGTGGCATGTACATGTATAGGCATGTTAGTGAATATATATGCGTGTGTGTACAAATGTATGTAAAATATGAATATATATAATTAACAACTGCAGAAGGAAATATAATATCTTGTTAGATTTTGTGTGCATAAGGAAAAGACGGAGGTCTAAGCCTATCTGTACACTATTTCTCCAAAACAAATATTAATACTAAGTATTCATTACTTGTTTACTATTTCTCACCCGGGCTGGGCTTGCTTGTTTTTAATAACAAAAAAAAGTTCTATTTTTGTCAAACTTAAAGGCCCTTTCACACCAAGGGCCCTATTTTAACGATAGGGACCCAAAAGTGCAAAATGAAATGCAAATTCACATCTGTACAGTAGAGGGCGCCGCTCAAACAAACCTTTCAGCTGCTGCTGTTCTGCAGTGCAGAAGAATAGGACACAGGAAAAGAAAGTTTAAAACTTCAGCAATTAAAACAAAAAATGAAACAGATGTGATGTTTATCTAGTCACTTTTGCTTATTCCTATGGTTGAATTGGATCATCGAAGGTCAGTAGCAAATAAATTGGTTAATTAAGTGAGATTTAAAGTCCCCCTGTAGTCAATAGTTTTATTTTTATTACATTTTTGGGTGAACTAACCCTTTAAATACGTAAAGACATAGGCTATTTATTTTCAAACTTAAATATTTTTATATTTTAATCTGGACTACAACATGCCCTAGATATTGATTAAAAATGTAATGATTCTTTATTATTGTTCAGTAACACTTTACAATATTTAATTAGTTAACATAAACTGACAATTACATGCTTCTAAAGCATTTATTAATCTTAGTTAATGTTAATTTCAACATTTATTAATACTTACATGAACTAACAATGATCAGTTGTATTTTTATAAACGTTAATAAAGAATAGTAACTTCTGTAACAAATGTAGCTATTGATCATTGTTCATGTTAGTTAAGGCACTAACTAACATTAACTAATAAGATCTTATTGTAAAGTGATACCTATTGTTCTTTATATTTCTTTTGCACTTTAATCTGTTTGAAACATTTGTTTACTTCATATTTTTTGTGCTTTATTATTTAGGTATGTCCCAAAGTCTGCTTACAGGGTTACAAAAATTGTGAACAAGATATAAAATAAATGTAAACTCAAACAGCTTAGATCATATTTAGTTTGGCCTTCTGATGCAGTGTTGCCAACTTACCGCCTTTGTCGCTATATTTAGCGACTTTTCAGACCCATTTAGCGTCATTTTTCAAAAAAGCGCCAAGCAACAAATCTAGCGACTTTTTGGACAAACTTTAGTAAGCTTCAAATGTTGCCAGTCTGTCCTGCGAGCGCAAGGTCTTGCTTTCTCTCTGCCGTCACTCTCTCTAGCTGCGTCTACCCTGTTCAGTGAATGAGAGGAGCAGCAGCACATTCATCTAATGAGCGCACGGCTGCTGACAGACGTGAATGAGCAGTGTTTTTCCACAGATTATCACTTATCTGCTCCTCTTTTGTTTTATATTTAAAGAATTTAGTTTGACCATTTTAATTTCTATTCTTTTCTTGTGCTTATCACTTGTAATACTCACTATCACAGAGTCACAAATGAGAACAGCTTTATTGGACATTCGGCTATATCATATTATATTAAAATGCAGTATGTGAGCATGAATTTGGAGAGAAAACACATTAGGCAGGCGCAAGTGCGACGTGATGACGTCATGAATATGCTAATTGACGTATGACGTGGGAAGGCGTTAGCTACTTTCCTTTGAGAAAATAGTTGGCAACACTGTTCTGATGTTGACAATCAATGTGAATGTTTATTAAATCTTGTTTCACTGACCATTTGATCAAAACAAGAAAATCAAAAAACATTTGAGTTTCAGGTCCTATTTTGTACCCTGCACATACAAAGTGTCCCCTATATTACTTATTGGTTTAACTGTTTTTCTACTACAAACACTAAATCTGATGAACTGCTTTATAACCTTAATGTTCTTCAGCCTCACTAATGAAGAATCAGGAATAAACACCAACCTCTTTGTTCTTCAGTGTGTTTCATTCTGCAGTGTTCTGGATCTCTCATGTTCTCACTGTCCTTCAATAAACTCTGTCTTTGCAGATTTCAGCTCTTCCTGATGGTTTGATGCTCGTCTTCACTTGTAGCTGATGGGAATATTCCAGCATTTATTGGTGAATTGCAGTGAGCATTAGTAAAAGAATGATAATTGCATAAAAAATCTCTCAAAATCAAGATTAAATCAGTTAGTGGGTTTGTTTTTATAACAATTTACACATTTTAAGTATTTATGTTCACCTTTCCATTTAGTAAAGTAACTTAAGTAAACGAATTGCAAAGTGTTTTATACTAATTCACAAACTATCTCTTTTTATTTCTAAGAATTTCATCCACATATTTAAATTCGTACATTAATCTTACCTCTCATTAATATATAGGCAAATTAAAAAACAATGAAAAAATACCAAATGTAAACAATGTAAGATTAAAAATGAAAGAATAAATAGAAATAAAATTGTACAAATTTGCAAGAACCACTAAATAAAACACCAATAAGACAACTTTTTTGGTTTATTGTCTTAGTTTTTGTGTTTTATGTGAAACATGGTTTATCACAGATGAATGAAATAACGCTGTTAAGAAACTTCTATATCTTGTAGATGTCACAATAGCTGATCGTGTCGTTTGCTCAAATCTGTTGACAATAAAATGAGCTTAATGTTGCAATTTATGGATCTAAAGACATCAGCATAATGAATGAGGAGAAAACAGGATGTAAAAAAAGCCTTGCATCACAATAAGTGTATTATGATTGTCAATTTGTGAATTAAACTGAATTTTGTGATAAAATGTTACAATGTTTACATGGTACAATGACTGGTAGCTATACTGTTTTTATTACTGCTTGACACAAATTTCACGATTTCAATTCTAATCTTGAGATTTGATTCTGATGCTGATTCAATATCAATACATGTTAATTTTTCTCAAGGAAAAAATCTCACCTAATGCCGAGAGCCCTGTCAGCTGGTATTATTATTAAATGTTAAAAAAATAACATAATGCAGCTTGTATTGTAACAACAATAATGATATAATATTTGAATGATATAAGTAAAATAACAAATATGTAATAAAGTGCACATATTTGGCAAACTACTCATTTCTATAGTTAATTTTTCCAGCCAATAACGTACTATGGTCATTAAATGGCTTTCCTGAGGTAAATGTAATGTGGGATGTTCTTAAGCTGTTTTCTTTTACCTCTTTCTGCGGTTGAAAAACACTGATTGATCGATTATGTATGAGGATAATGAGCTACAGTTCGGTAAGTTGTACTGTATCTTTCAACATACCTATTGTTCATTCGTGTTTATTTACTATTAACTGTTAGTAAAGAGTATAATCATTTCACAAGCCGCTTGAACTGACACGCTACACCGATCTGTCACGTCACATTTACAAGCGCCAAAAAACGGTATTGTTTGAGTTTCGTAATAAAATTGCTAGAATCTGAGAGCTGAGAGCTTGTCTGTCGGTGTCACTGTTTTTTGCTTGATTTTTCTCTGCGTGAGAAAGTGTGAAAAGTGTCAATTGAGTGAGTCTTACGCTGGGTGAATCCGTGACAGTTGGCAGCAAAGACACTAATAACACCATCTTTATCATATCAACCAGTGTAATTTGTCCAGATAATCTAAATATAGTTCGATGTTCTAATACCTACATTCATAACAATAAAGTAATTAGTTCACTAGCATCTTACCTGTTTATATGTGAACAGAATCGGACATCAAGTGTTCTTCTCAGACACACAAATAGCGCCGAACCCTATGAAACCCTTTCAGAAATTACCCTGTAGAATGATATTTAAGCTGTGTAAAAAGGTGAATATGAAATATTACGCGAAATAGCGTGAATTGCTCATCTCAGAAGACTGACTGAAAAGGGAGCGCGCGTCGCGAATGATGTCGTCATCGCCGTTTACTTTCAAAAATGCGCCAAATTCCGTAAAAAAAAAAAAAAACTAAACAAACTATCAAACAAAAATAGTCTCATAGCTTTTAGATGTAACTAAAATTCTGGAATTATTTATTGTTGATGCAAGAATCAGTAGACCATAAAAACGGACAATAAAGGTATTTTACAAAGTAAAAGTAAACGAACGAGACAGATATCTCTCTCTTTATTGACTTACAAGATAGCAAAAGCATCTCACGAGAAAGTGAAGATGGCCAGTTGCAAACATATATATATATATATACATACATGTACACACATACATAAGAGATAGCCTATATGAATTAATTAATTATTAGACTCATAATTAAGCATAATGAAATAATTTCAATCATGAGGCAAAATTATTTTGGCTACAAGAATAAACTTTTCATTCACTAATGATTGCATACACTATTCATATTTATGTGCACATATGAACTTCTCACAAACCATGAATTTGTTCTTAACCTCGATCTAATGTTGATGAATTCTGAGTATTCCAAATGAGAGAGGTTAGTAATTTACATAAAACACACCCACACATGCCCATATAAGGGCTTTCCACACACCCTTTTCGTCACTCTCAGCATGATGCTCTCTAAAGATGCGTTCTTGCTTGAGAGCAGAGCAAGATCCTCAAGCAATGCCAAGAGTGTCTTCCTCAAGACAAGTTCAAACCTTTTATACAGACATTACAGACCTTTGATTAGCCAGCTGTACATATACATCTTTATGCAGAGCTACCTCACAGTTTGAGCTATTTAAGACCTATATCTGTTTCAAATTTCATCTAAACATGTTTATAAGGCCACCAGTATTTGATTTTTGTATGAGTGATTTTAGTTGTTCCTATATTTCTTAGATACAGACAGTTGAGGTACTTTGCTCTAGTTTATTTGCTCTTTGACTTTGAATACAAACTTCTTTTCTTTTACTTTAGTATTTTGCAAGTCAGCTACCGACACGTTATTTATTTAATGTGCAAATTCAAAGTGTCAAACGGTCTCAAACTCATAAGAAACCAGCAAAAGATGTATGGATGAAGCCGATCAATAGGAAAAGTTTATGCGCTTGTTTAGCCTTTCGCTTAGCAGCATTCGAAGGATCTGTTCGCTTCGGCACCATCATAATTCAAGTCAGTCAGCTGCAGAAAAGTTGCAGTTTTGCATTTACGTACCCTATCTTGTCATACATTCAGACTTTGAAACAGTGGCATGTTTTGGTTTTATTATAAGTGAGTGACAATTCAACTATATACAATGGTCAGAGAACCTTTGCGGCCCGTCTTGATTGGTGGACTAGCGTATGGGGATGTTACGGTTATGGAGGCCCCACCCCAAAACCCGAGGCCGGCCCCTCCCCCAAAACGGCCATTGTCCAATCACACATCATAGCAATCGTTACTATGTGAGCAGGTCCGACAAACATTGACTCCAAGCAAGATGGTGAAGCGGTGCGCCCATGGCGTTTGTGAATCGGACACTAGATACCCCGAGAGATTGTCTGGAGGAGTTGTGTTCTTTCCATTCCCAAAGCCGAAAACACAACTTGGAACTACAATGGATAAAACAGTGTGGACGGCCCCACTCCCAGTTAAATGTGTCGAACATTACGAAGCATAAATACGTCTGCTCAAAGGTAAGGCTAACAGCTAAGTTAACTAGTTACCGTGTTGTCAATATCTACTAACTAGAGGCAAGAACACAAATTGGACCAAAGTTATGATTGCCATGGATATCATTGCCAGAATGTTAACCTACTCTCTAAGCTAAGTTTAACAAGCCCTTTAGCTTTAGCCAACATTAGTTAACATGTTAACTAACGCTAGCTACATTAGCTGCTGTTGTGTTGGGTCTTTGAGCTCCCCAACTTTATTTTTCGTCAGTTTACTACATAGCGCCCCAACAAGCAACTTTAAATTATTTTGTTTTTATCTTTCATGTAGCATTTTATGAACGGAAAACCTACCCCTGAGTTCCCCAATCCCGTAAATGCTGTGCAAGGGCCTAACCCAGCTAAGGAGAAGCTTGGAGGCTGTCGAAAGTCGCCCAAAAAATGGTAGGCCAATTTAGAAATATGTATGTTGATAAGCACTAATGGTAATAGTGCTTATCAACATGTTACATTTATATGTTACTGTGAATAAGTTAAAGGGTGATGATGCTCATGTACAAAACGTGTGTGCAGACGCAGAGTCTGTGTGCAGGATGCCTCCTCCGGTTCCACCTCCACTACTGATGCAGGAGAGTCAACAACATGCTGTTGAAAGTGGTGAGAACGCATTTTTCACATTACCACTGGCGTAAATGTATTTACTGTATTGTTTTCCATTTTCAGTTTAACTTTTGCCAAAAGTAACTCAGTAGTGTAACTCGGTTTTAAAAAAAAAGAACAGTAATATGTAGAGATGCACCGATTGATCGGCTGGTGACCGGAATTGGCCGATTTTGACGTGATCGGTCTGACATATGCCGATTTTATGCCGGTCAAATGCACTCGGGCGCCGCATGATTAACCTTTTGAGAGGTATGGTCTCATATGGGATTTTTATTTCTGTGCCCCTGAGAGTAACGTTACGGTGCCACAATTAGAATGTTCAGTGACGTCGCATAACTGCCAGATTCAAACTGTGCTTTCGCGCGTTGGCTGGCGCTGAGCCAGAGTCGGACGCGTTCAGCCGCAGCGCTGTCATATATCACAACTAAGCAGTGTTTACTCTATTCTTCTCAGTTCACCGGCCACTTTATTGCATTTATTTCGGGAGAAACTGACGAATTCGCGTGCTTTAAATCCGACTGACAGGACAACATTGCGGCAACCATCTCATGTTATAGATCAAGATTATTTATAAAGGTTTTAAAACGACCAAACACACTCACTTACACGTATTTAAGAATCGGAATATCAGATAGGCTAGTTGATGACATGGTAAGCAAGTTTGTTATATTATAATATTTTGAATAAAAAAGGAAAAGCGAAATAAAAGCGACACATCTGTCATACAGTATTATTGTGGCTGCGGTGTATCGCGTGACGCGTCCCCATGGAAACATTAAAGGGAACGTTCACCTTGAAAAAACTCACTCTGGGGGGTGGGGGTGTCAGTTAGAATATTTTAAACTTACGCGCGAAAGGGTTAAAGAAAAGATCGAAAATAAATATTTGTGTGTGCTGTAAAGTGGTTAGAAAATTTTTTAATCGGAAACGGCTAAAATCGGTATCGGCAGGTCAAACTCAATGAAAAATCGTAAATCGGAATCGGCCTAGAAAATTGTAATCGGTGCATCTCTAGTAATATGTAATCCAAATATATATATTTTTTAAAGCTGTAATGAGTAATATAGACTATATTACAATGTTAAAGTAACTTGCTCAACACTGCGAACCAAACAATAGAACAAAATAAGAATCACTGGCACATAATATAGTAGTTAAAGAAGAATGCATCAGGCTTGCACTTCATTTGTTCCCATTTTGCAACATCAAAGTGTATTCTCTCTAGGTGGTAGTTGTAGTGTGCCGGAGAAAGCAGGCGGAAGCGAGAATCTATTTGCAGGGTTTTAATGAAGAAACACGTAGTACAAATAATAAAGAACACGAAGGACAAAAAAAACAAAACCACGAGAAGGCCCGAACTAGAAGCACCCATACATGTACAACAACTGACCAGGTAACAAGTAAGGGATAATCCACGGCTAGCCATGCATTAAAGGATTTTAATGCACGACGTAGAGGCGAAGAACCACCCGACGCGAAGCGGAGGGTGGTTGCCTCTACGAAGTGCATTAAAATTCTTTAATGCATGGCTAGCCGTGGATTATCCCGCTTATACCTTGGTTATTTGCCAAGTTAAAAATATGTTAAAGCTGTAACTGATGTTTACAGTGTAATTTTTTAACAGACGTGTAAAAATGACGGTTATTTCTTAAGTTAAGGCTCGTCAGTTCTTGCACTCCGCCCGCTTTAAATAAAGTAGAGCCATCGGATTGCTTTTATTTGAATGAATTCACATTTATTTAAATTCATTATTAAAAGAGAGAGACAGAGAACTGAAGGAGAAGGAACAGAGAGAGAGAGAGAGAGAGAGAGAGAGAGAGATGCGTGCGCGAGTTACCTGTGTGCGTCGATCTCTTCTTTAAAGTCTAGCAGCTACAGTCCCCTCATTGCTTAAGCATATAGCTAACTTAATGATTCTTTAATGGATTTATTACAATTATTTATGAATGACAGGCAACACTGATACAAATTAAACGATATTCAAAAATCATCCATTTAGCCTACCTAAACGTTTTCATATGCGTCTCTCACTCCGCTTGCAAGTGTATCTGTGTTACTATGGTTACCAATGTAGCGGATTAATTTCGAACTGTAATCAAACTGACTGGAACTACCTGTGCATTAAACGGTTTTACTGCACACCTTCCAGCCAATCAGAATCGAGTATTTAAACAGCCCATGGTATAAGTGAAACACAAGGGCTATAAATACACAGAGACAAACAAGCTTAACTAAGTAACAAGGGGGTGTGGTTAATAAGAAACTCCTGGGGAGACTAATAAACAAGAAAGACTACAAAGGACTACAAAACATGGCACAGAACAGGAAATAACAAAAGTGCACACAAGACAGGAATCATGACAGTAGTCTTCTTCACATTTAACAAAGAAATCACACCAGGACATACCTGAAAGACCAAGCTGCCCCATTATTTGATAATGATGGGCATGACACTCTTTTAATTTATAGCTGCCATCAGCCTGCTTGCAAAGGTAGGGACACTCTGTGAAGCTATTCTTGGAAGGACACTTAATTTCTAAAAGCCCGTAGTTTGAGCTTTCACTCCCTCTCTCTATCACCTTACGGTCAGGTGACGTACCAAGGTGTGGGGCATTGGGATTTACAACAAAACCACATGGATACACTAGATGACCTGTGAGCTTGGTGTAATGTATCGCTGCTATAGGCTCTTGTTCGATGCCTCTTTTCATGGCCTTAGTTTGAACTGATCCTGCGCTCTTTAAACTTTCAGCTAGTTTTTCATAGTCAGCTCTCCTATAGCAGATTCTTTTAAAAGAAGTTGATGTGATTCGGCCAAACCTTGCGTTAAACCATAAGTTGTTTGTTCTCTGTTCTCTGGTCTCCTGTTCCAGAGCTATAGAATCAGGCAAAGAAATGCTCAGTTCTGTGTAACGATGCATGGCACTTTCATTCAGCACTGTACAGAAGCCGGTAGGTTGGGATGGCAGGGGAAAGTTGGGCAGGTCATCTGGTTGTCTAACTGTAGCTGCTCCAGGGTCAACACAAGGCTCTCCAATTTGACTAACCAGTGGCAGCTGTAAAAGGTGAGAACAATAAATTATAATCATTAATGTGCAAACATATTTTTCTTTACAGAGAGTCCTGAGCACCCCCCACTTCCTGGATGCCAGCTGGAAAGGGAGCCTGAGGAGGAGCAGTCCTGTCAGAGCACTGAAAAGGAGAAGGAATTGGAAGCAGAAAACAACAACATTAAATTGCAATTGTCTTTACAAGAAACTGAATTAAAAAGCCTTAAAGCACAAATTGGCACATTTAAAAAGAAAACTCTAACACCTGAACTTCTTCAAAGCAGTGAAATCCACAAGATGTTGGAATACAGTACAGGGTTTACATATGAACGATTCAATCAACTGTGCACAATATTCGACATTCCAAATGATCCACACACCACTCAAATAAATGTACCCCTAAACTACAAGCACAATGATTGGCAAATAGCAGAGATGCCCCGCCGTACCCAGTTGCTGTTTGTTTTAATGAAACTCCGCAACAACGAAGACTTAAAAAGCCTTGCCTTCAGATTTAATATAAACATGCAAGCAGCAAGTAATATTTTCAATTCTTGGATTCATTATATGTTTGATGTATTAGGTGAATTACCAATTTGGCCTCACAGAGACGTCATAACACAAAACATGCCAGAAACTTACAAAGTAGACTACCTGACCACATATGCAATATTAGACTGCACGGAGCTAAAAATGGAAAGGCCAACATCACTGGTGTTGCAAAGCCAGAGCTGTTTAAACTACAAAAGTACAAACACACTAAAATCACTAGTTGCCTGTGACCCCCGTGGTGCTGTGATTTTTTCATCTGCCCTGTTTACAGGAGCAGTGTCAGACAAGGAGCTAGTCAGGCAGTGTGGCATCCTCCCGCTACTAGAGAAACTTATAGACAGTGGCTATTTGCAAAGAGGGGATGGCATTATGGCTGATAAGGGCTTTTTAATCGAGGAAGAGATGCAGGCACTTGGACTGAAGTTAAACCTGCCACCGTTTTCAAGGTCTAAAAGGCAAATGCCAGCTGGGGATGTGCTGGTGACAAAGCTCATTGCAAAGCACAGGGTGCATGTAGAGAGGGCCATCGCTAAAATAAAAAAGTTCAAGATAGTGTCGGGCAAAATTCCTAATACACGGTTAGGGATTATAAATCACATCTGGTATGTGGTGAGCATGCTTTCAAACTTCCAGCCACACAAATTTTCATACTTATTATGAACGTAACTGGACATGATGGGTTTCCGCTTGCGGTTGACTTTGGCCTTAGCTGCCACCACACTACTCACAGGTTGTCCAGTAATTTTTTTACCCCTGGCTTTGTGCCATTGCTGGGGCTGGCTTGTGGAGGAGATGTCATCACTTCTGGCACGGCACAGGTCCAGTGTGTGCATCAGGCCCACAATATGAGAGCAAAACCCTGGTGAACTAAATTAAGAAGAATTACAGAAGTAGCATTAGTTATTAATGTTATTAGTTATGTTATTAGTATTAGCTGTTTTCAGAATCAGAATGTTTTATATCCATTGTTGAACATAATTCACAACTAGGAAATAGCTTTGGCTTAGTTATTATTAGACAATAACAGACCATAACATATGAAAGAGAACTTACCCGGCAGTGCAAGAGCATGACTGGTCCACAAGGCTGTGCTGGTTGCATTTGAGGTACAGGTCATGGGGTTTCTCAGATTTCGCTTGAGACCGGTAAGCATTAGCCTCGATAGTAGTCGTGTCTCATTCATTGCGTATTTTTATATTTTGAATATATCCCTCCACTGCATACTGTAACCCCTTTTGCCTCGATCTGGAAGGATATCGCGGAGGTATTGCTCCAAAAAAGGTTACTGACACGCACGGGTATACCTCTTCCCGTCATGGCAATCAGTCGCGCTGGTTGTTTGACCATTTGTTTGTCGGACGTAGCAACAGTAACTAAGGGGGGCGGGGCTCGGCTAATTGACCCTTCGCAGGGAGTTTGATTGACAGGAGATCTGACCAATCATGATCCGCTATCCGCCGAATCCTCCATTTTTGTCCGAAAAAGCAGTCAGGAGATTTAGTGGATTAACGTTGGAGGATCTGAACTTGAAAAAAAGAAGTGTACCGACGTCTTTCCGCTGTTAAAACAATATTCCTTCTTATGTTCATTCATGTTTATTTGATGCTATAAATGAACTAGAAGGAAGAGATGATCGGTTCACGAGCAGCTTTAACTCTAAAGGCTCTACAGCGATCTCTCAGACACATTAAAGAGCCACAAAACGGTAGCCTAGAAATCTAGACGCACCCTAGCGGCAGCAAAATTTATTTATTTTGCAGCCAGGGTAGTCTAGCAACTCTCCGTTGACTTTCGGAGCTGTAAAAACCTAAATTGGGTCAGGCCAATCACATTCTTCTTCTTTTATTTATTTATTAAGCACTTTTACACAACTTGTCATTGAACAAAGTGCTGTACAAACACATAAACAATCATAACAACATACATTAACACCACAAAAAAAATAAAAATGAAATGAAATAAACCCCTGTTTGATAAACCTACAAATGTAACTATACCCCATTGAATGCTAGAGCTAGGAGGTATTCCTTAAGCTTATGTTTAAAAACAGTAAAAGTACATTCCAGTCTGATAGAAAGGGGTAGGTCATTCCACAGTTTTGGAGCTATCGCTACAAAAGCTCGATCTCCACTTCTCCGCTTTGTTCTGGGAGTCGTTAAAACCAGCTGGTCAGCTGACCTCAAGGACCGTTTGGGTTCGTATTTCTTAATAAGATTTACCAGATACAATGGAGCCATACCATGCAGTGATTTATAAACAAAAATTAAAATTTTAAAATTGATTCTGTAGTCAATTGGTAACCAATTTAAAGAGCTCAATACTGGGGTAATGTGGTCTCGCTTACGAGTACCCGTCAAAAGTCTCGCAGCGGCGTTTTGAACTAATTGTAAGCAATTAATCAGTGTTTTATTTATGCCGACATATAACGCATTGCAATAATCTAGTCTTGTAAATATAAATGCATGAATGAGCTTTTCAAGATCACGAGTGGACAGAAATGGTTTCACTTTCGCTAATAATTTCAAATGATAGAAACAAGACTTAAAAGACAGAATAAATCTGTCTCTCAAACCTGAGATCACTGTCGAAAAGAACACCTAAATTTCGGACCAATGGCTTACAAAAGGGAGCTAAATCACCCAGATCATCAAGAGTATTTGGAACTCCAAACCACACAACTTCAGTTTTCTCTTCATTTAATTTTAAAAAATTTAAAGATAACCATGACTTAATGTCATGTATACAATTTCGCAACAACTCTATTTGATTTTTACTGTTTTTTTTCAGAGGGAGATAAATTTGCATATCATCTGCATAAAAGTGAAAGGGTATTCCATGTTTGCTAAAAATTGACCCAAGGTGTTATGGTTTAGAAGGAGAGAACCCAATCGCAGACCATTTGCAGACATCTCAAGGGTTTATTACAGAAAAACAGGGAAAACAAAACCCACGAGGGGGCAAAACAAGGCAGGATTGACTAACAAGACTAGACTAAGACTGACAGAAAACTGAACAATAAACTAACAACTAAGACAGGATCAAACACTTCACAAGACTTCTCAACAGGTTACTCACGAATGAATCTTCACGTAAAGATTGGCAATGAACCGGCCCAGGACAGCAAACACAACGGGATTAAATAGGGAGAAACTAATGAGGGAAACAGGTGACACAGGGGAAGCAATAATGACTAAACAAGGATAACAAGGGGGGCGGGGCAGAGAACGAGACAACGCAAGCACACAGCCCAAACAAATGGCCATGTGCTTACACATAAAACATGGGTCTGCCATGATCCTGCCTCAAGACCAGGGAAAATTAAAGACTAGATGGCAGGATCATGACAGAACCCCCACCTTAAGGAGCGGCTTCCAGACGCTTCCCAAGGGGACACTAAACACGGGACATGACGGACTGAGACAAGGACACAAACCAACAAAACATGACAAATAACAATAAAGGCAGACATGAAAAAACAATAACAGGGTTGGGGTGACATATCAAATACAATAAACAAGGCAAGGGAGGTGGAGGAAACACAAAGTTCTTAGGGGGCAGTCCAGGGTGAACAGGTGGACTAGGGGTCTTGGGTTGACAGGACGATGGCTGATGGCGAGGGGTCCGGGCAGACTTGGATGGGGACACATGAGGAAAAGTCTTAGGGGAAACAGTCCGGGGTTTAGTGGAGACAGGGGTGACCGGGGAAACAGTCTGGAATACTGCATTAGTGGCAGCAGCAACAGACTCAGGCACAGAGGAAACAGAGGAAGACGAAACAGGACTCTTGACGGGGGACAAGGCAGGCGAAGGCGCAGGACACAAGACAGGGGGTGAAACAAACGATAATGGAGCTGGAACAGGGACAGAGATCTCGGAAGACGATCCGGAATCGACGCGTCTCACTTCAAATTCAGTTGAGGCGTCGAAGGCAGCAGACTGGGGTACGGCGCTCACAGCAGCTGACTGGGGTACGGCGCTCACAGCAGCTGACTGGGGTACGGCGCTCACAGCAGCTGACTGGGGTACGGCGCTCACAGCAGCTGACTGGGGTACGGCGCTCACAGCAGCTGACTGGGGTACGGCGCTCACAGCAGCTGACTGGGGTACGGCGCTCACAGCAGCTGAACTGTGATCATGACTCTCTGCAGTAGACTTGAGATCGGTGCTCTCCGGAGCATCAGGAACAGGGACTGGGGACAAGACAGGACTGACTGGGACATCAAGAATTCTGACAAGACGGGCTAAATAGTCAGACAGGGTTCTGGCAGCGATGATGACTGGCATCTCCTGGCGAGCTGAAACAGACTCTATCACGGCCTTTGCAGCGGAATCGGCCGCTGCTTTCTCTTCAGCAGACACGACTGAAGACTCAGAGACGACATTCACAGTACAAGTCTCTGGAACGGATCTCCCCAACGCCGACTGGGAAACAGCGCATGCAGTAGCGGGCTCTGGGACGGCGCTTGCAGTAGCGGGCTCTGGGACGGCGTTTGCAGTAGCGGGCTCTGGGACAGCGCTTGCAGTAGCGGGCTCTGGGACAGCGCTTGCAGTAGCGGGCTCTGGGACAGCGCTTGGGACAGCCAGAGACGAAGGACGGGAGGCTCCCTTCCTCCTCTTCTTTCTCCTTGGCCGCGGAGCAGATGCCATGGACGGACTGGTGACAGGAGAGGGAGGTGAAGCAGGAACCATTACAGGAACTGGGGAGCCCAGCACAGGCGAGGAGGACTCCGGGCAGGAAGACTCCGATGCTGACTCCCACGACGGGTGCCTTCCACGCTTGCCATGAAGATTTATGGACGTGGAAGGTGTCTCAGGAGTCACGGCAGGACTGGGTTGGTCCCCAAGTGTAGCGACGGCTAGCAAACGACCCTCAGGGATCACAGGCAGAGTGGCAGGTGAGAAGCTCGTGGGACCCTTAGGCTCTCTCCGAGATAAGCAATCCACCATTGCTCGAAATGGGCGAAGGGTCAGCTCCTCTCGTTCAGGCAGAGGAGGAGGAGAATTGAGACCAGCGATGAAATAGCGAGAAATCAGGACCTCAGGCAGGAAAAATCTCTTCTCTTCCACGACTTGGGCATACCTCTTCAGGGACAACTCACCCTGGGGAGGGAACGGAAGTCTTCCATTTCTACTGTCGGCGATGGCCAACTGCCACCATTGTTCTTGGTCCGTCGGCTGTGGTTTAGCGGGAAAAGACATACAGTCTGCTGGGTTCTTGTTTGGCCGGTTCATTCTGTTATGGTTTAGAAGGAGAGAACCCAATCGCAGACCATTTGCAGACATCTCAAGGGTTTATTACAGAAAAACAGAGAAAACAAAACCCACGAGGGGGCAAAACAAGGCAGGATTGACTAACAAGACTAGACTAAGACTGACAGAAAACTGAACAATAAACTAACAACTAAGACAGGATCAAACACTTCACAAGACTTCTCAACAGGTTACTCACGAATGAATCTTCACATAAAGATTGGCAATGAACCGGCCCAGGACAGCAAACACAACGGGATTAAATAGGGAGAAACTAATGAGGGAAACAGGTGACACAGGGGAAGCAATAATGACTAAACAAGGATAACAAGGGGGGCGGGGCAGAGAACAAGACAACGCAAGCACACAGCCCAAACAAATGGCCATGTGCTTACACATAAAACATGGGTCTGCCATGATCCTGCCTCAAGACCAGGGAAAATTAAAGACTAGATGGCAGGATCATGACACAAGGGGTAGCAGATACAAGGAAAACAAAATTGGACCAAGAATGGACCCCTGTGGAATAGTGTTGTTTTTGGCGGCCTGTTTTAATTTTAGTTTTAGTCTAGTCTTTGTGTCAGACTGTCATTTTAGTTTTTATTAGTTTTAGTCACGTTCATACTCTTTTTAGTCTAGTCAAGTTTTAGTCGACGAAAACTGATGACATTTTAGTCTAGTTTTAGTCAACGAAAACTGATGACACTTTAGTCTAGTTTTAGTCAATGAAAATTGTATTTTAGTCTCTTTTTAGTAATGCAATTCTATTTAACCCAGTCAATATAGAATTTCAAACAAGGCTATCTTATTATAGGATATTTAGTAGGCCTATATAGGGCTGTGACGGTGGCAGGTTTTTTTTACCACCGCGGTAATGGACCAACAGCTACCGGCGGTGGTTGGGGGGTTATTAAAAAAAAAAAAAAAACTCGTTTTATATTTCCACACAAAGACGCGTGATACACTCTGCGCTTTGAGAGGGATGTGGGACACGAGCAGGAAAACACGAAGATATCGATCTCTTTATGATATCTTCGTGTTTTCTACTTGATGTAAATTGGTTTGAAGAGTGAATTTTATCCTCCACAAGGGAGAGATATTTAGGCTGTGTTTGAGATTGCGCTGCCAGAGAAAGTGAAACTAAAAATCACCCACACGTGTCAAACGCGCTTTACAACTAAACTCGCGCCCAATGTCTAATATAACGAGCACAAACTGTGTTAAAAATAATTTGACATGCAAGTACAAATGTAGGCTATCTGTCCTACAACGTTTTTCTACTTTACCACAGTAAAGAATACGAATATAATAGGCCTAATTAAAAGCGAACCAAGAAACGTTTATAATAGGCTACCTTTAGAAAATGGTTGGGACGTGATGTGAGTGATGATTTGGGAAAAGAAACAAGAGATTCCATGCAGGGATGAGTCACGATTTTTGGATATTCGATTAGTTTATTTAATTATGAAATATCGAATAGGTTGTGCGATTATATCTACTCTAAAATTAAATCTCCATGTTCTGGCGCTGATGCGACGTGTTCATGTAACAAGAGACGCTGCCAATAATAACAGCTGTCACAAAGAACCAGCAAAAGTAATGATTATGAATGTGTCAAATATATCAATGAGACATTTTAATAGAATAACTAATGGAGTATATGGTTAAATTCGCTGATAATCGGGTGACCAGATCGCAATCCAGAATTTAAAGCCGACAAAGCTATGGGTTCACGCACAACTCTCTCATTCGTCTTGACGTTACATTTCGTCTCGTCTCGTTTTGGTCAACGAAAATGAAGAGACATTTTAGCATAGTTTTTATTTTTTAAACCACATTTAGTCTCGTTTTTATTCGTCAACGATATTGCATTATACATGTATTTTAGTCATCGTCACATGACCATGCATTTACGTCTAGTCTCGTCTCGTTTTCGTCAGGTGATAACGGTTCGTTGACGACCATATTTCGTCATAATTTTCGTTGACGAAAGCAACACTACTGTGGAACCCCACTAAGCAGAGAGGCAGGTTGTGAACTATCTCGACCAATATTTACCGAAAAGGTTCTGTTTAAAAGAAAAGACTTAAACCATGCAAGCGCTGTACCTTGAATTCCTACTGCATTTTCTAAACGTGAGAGTAGAATGTTGTGGTCAATGGTATCAAACGCAGCGCTAAGGTCTAATAAAACAAGAACTGCTGAAGACCCTGAGTCGACTGCAGTCAATAAGTCATTTAAAACCCTGATCAAGGCAGACTCAGTACTGTGAAAAGCCCTAAAACCTGACTGAAAAACTTCAAAGATGTCGTTCTGAATCAAAAAGCTATTTATTTGATTCAAAACGACCTTCTCCAAAACCTTGGACAAAAAAGGTAACTTCGAGATTGGCCGGTAGTTTGATACGACAGCAGGGTCCAAATTAGTTTTTTTCAAAAGGGGCTGAACAAGAGCGTATTTAAAGTGTTTAGGAACAACTCCAGTTAAAAGACTATTGTTTATAATGACTAAAATACTATGGCCAAGAACATCAAATGCTTCCTTTATCAATTTAGCTGGAATAATGTCTAATGAACAGTCAGTTATTTTTGACTGTTTGATTACCTCAGCTAGTGACTGCAAGGAGATCATTTCAAAATGGTCAAATGTAACAAATGGTGGCCGAACAACAGAAGGATCAAACAAACTAGGTTTGATTGTGGTTTTAATGTCAGAGATCTTTCGGACAAAATAATCCAAAAAAGTCTCACAAGTAATGGGTGGCAGATGGAGTAGCACATCTGATTTTGGATTAAAAACAGAATTTACTATATTGAATAAAACTTGCGGCTTACTACTATGATTTGTAATTACTTCTGCAAAGTAATTCCTCTTAGCCATCTGTACGGTATTCTGATAGTTATCTTGAGACTCCCGTAGCATTTGAAAAGATACCTGTAACTTATCTTTTTTCCATTTTCGTTCAAGTTTTCTACAGGTTATCCTCAACCCACGAGTCACATCATTCAGCCAGGGCTCTGATCTAAATTTGCACTTTTTGACATGAAGTGGGGCTACTCAGTCCAAGAGAGATAAACAAACAGAATATAGCACCTCAAGTGAGGAGTCCACATTAAGAGAAAAACTATCCATAAAATAAAAAGGGTTAATTTCAAGAAATTGATCTTTAAATTGCTCTATTGCTCCAGCATTTAAAGCCCGTCGTAGTTGGCTTTGAGCTCTAGGTTTTTCAACTTTACGTGGTGTCAACATCTTAAAAATAATTGACTTATGGTCAGAGAAAGCTTGATCTGATATTTCAACATCCGCAATAGATAAACCATAAGTCAAAACATTGTGCATAGAGTAGGCGTGGCGGCTTAACATAATGACGGTTATGTTCGACGGTTCCCTGCTACTTGAAAACACAGAATGGCGGCTGATGCTTCTGGCGAACAGTCTTTCGAATCGGCTTTGGCCGCGACTCTGGAGGACTTGGAGTTAAGTTTTTCTTTGAGAAAAGAGTAAAGAACGGCACTTAAAGGGTTAGTTCACCCAAAAATGAAAATTATGTCATTAATGACTCACCCTCATGTCGTTCCAAGCCCGTAAGACCTGCGTTCATCTTCGGAACACAGTTTAAGATATTTTAGATTTAGTCCGAGAGCTTTCTGTCCCTCCATTGAAAATGTATACACGGTATACTGTCCTTGTCCAGAAAGGTAATAAAGACATCATCAAAGTAGTCCATGTGACATCTGTGGGTTAGTTAGAATTTTTTGAAGCATCGAAAATACATTTTGGTCCAAAAATAACAAAAACTACGACTTTATTCAGCATTGTATTCTCTTCCGGGTCTGTTGTCGACTCCACAGTGACGCTGCTGACGTAAGATGCTGCTGACGTGTTATCACTTACGCACCATTTAAAAAAATATAGCAGTACCAAAATACAAACAATGTAGAATTGCTTGAATACAGCGTGCGTCTCCCTCAGACTGTAAACGAAGCTCGGGCGCACCAGATAACACATCAGCGTCTTACGTCAGCAGCGTCACTGCGGAGTCGTGAACGCGGATTGACAACAGACCAGGAAGAGAATACAATGCTGAATAAAGTCGTAGTTTTTGTTATTTTTGGACCAAAATGTATTTTCGATGCTTCAAAGAATTCTAACTAACCCACAGATGTCACATGGACTACTTTGATGATATCTTTATTACCTTTCTGGACAAGGACAGTATACCGTGTATACATTTTCAATGGAGGGACAGAAAGATGTGTTCGTTGTTTTGCCGGCCAGATATGGCAAAAGTTGAATCTATCAACTAGCTCCGCTGTTGGGAAAACGCTCTGGTTGGTTGAAGCGCTGTCCTATTGCGTGCAGAGGGAATTTAAAAGACAGACGTTTATCCCGCCCCTCGGATTGAGCCGTGTCTATGATGAGTTGCCAGACCTAACATCTTGATGTAGGTCTGGCTTGCCAGGCTAACAAAACGGCATTTATTGTTTAAATTTCTTTAAAAAATGACCAAATTTGAAAAGTGAGACTTTGTTTCATATCAACCGTAACCTGGTCTGTCCTGTCTGTCAGTGTGTTGTCAGTGTCCTCTCTGCTCCGCGATGTGTTTTTCACTGTGAGAACATGGTGTGGCGTGAGAGAGGCGTGGCTTGTCGGACATAGCAACAGTAACTAAAGGGGGCGGGTCTTTGGAAACGGTCAATAGCCAACTCTGCCTAGGTAGCGCCGGCCCTGATCATAGCAAAGCATCTCAAGAGAATAAAAAAAGAAGGCCAGTTGCAAAGCAACATGATAGTATATCTTACATCTGCGTTTTCTAACTACACTATTGCTGGGTTTCCATCCAAACATGAAGCGAAACTTTTCAAAGTTAGGAAAAAACAAATGCAAATAAGGTGCTTACAATCAATCAAGTTGTTAGAGCGGAGGACGATGATATTGGTAGCCTAATAACCAACAGTAGATAAAACACCATCAGCGGAAACAACCGATTAGTCACATGGGTTTCATTTTTGCTACGTCAGAATTTATTCAGCAAATGCGTTTCCATCTCCCATTATTCCCATTAACTCTTTTCTGCACACGTCAAACACCATCTCAAGAGAGCGTTACAACTTTTTATTTTATTTTTTTTTATTTTATTTTAAATGTCCAATTCCATCACTCGTTTCTGATGTGATGCTTCAAAACGGACATAAAAACATGGAAACAGCAACTAAGTGGAAGAATAACTAATGGTTTTAAAAACAACAATAAAGGACAGCTTAAAGATAAATCTGTCTCTTTTAAAAGTGTTACAGAAAGAACCGTTTGTACATGGAAAACAACTTTTACTTTCCCATATAAAACTTTAAACAAACTACTAGTGATACTTATGCAGTATAAGAAACGTAACAATTAATTTTACTAAAGATTAATTTATATCATGCAGCAAAATAATATAACAGAATAAAACACAATGTTATTTGGGGAGGAACTCCATCTTTGATCTAAATCTCACAGTAGAAACTGCTGGACTTGAAGATGAACTTTATTCACTGCGACAAATTCAGATGATGTTTCTTTGCCTTGTTAATCGTTGTCGCTCGTTAGGACAGATTTTATAGCTTGACCTGTTATTTTTTCACGTTTGGTGAGGATGAAGCTTCACACTTGAAAGTGCTGGATCTGAAGATGAACTACTTACTGTGATTGTTTTTTGTATGCCTGTGTAGAGAAGATGAATGACTGAAGCTCTTCCCACATGCAGTGCAGTGATACGGTTTCTCTCCAGTGTGGATCCTCTCGTGTCTATTCAGATGTCCTGCCTGATTGAATGTCTTGTCGCAGTGTGAACACTTGTAAGGTTTCTCTCCAGTGTGGATCCTCTCGTGCAGTTTTAAATGTTCAGCTGTAATAAAAGTCTTCTCACACTCAAAGCACATATGATTTCTTACACCAGTGTGTATTTTCAGATGTGCTTTTAAATACTGCAGACGTGAAAAACTCTTTCCACACAAAGAACATGAATGTGGTTTCTCCTGTGAATGAACTGTCATGTGTCTCTTCAGGGCTGAAGCCCTCAAAAATGTTTTACCACATTGATCACATTCATGCAGTTTCTCTCCAGTGTGGATCTTCATGTGAGACTTAAGGTTTTCTTTAAGTGTAAAACTCTTCCCGCACTGATCACATGTGAACGGTTTCTCTCCAGTGTGGATCCTCATGTGTTTCTGAAGGTTACCATGTTGTGTAAAATCTTTTCCGCACTGATCACATGTGAACGGTTTCACTCCAGTGTGGATCCTCATGTGATCCTTGAGACTTTGTTTGCATGTGAAACTCTTTCCACACTGACGGCAAGTGAAACATTTCTTGTCTCTTCTTTTCAGCAAAGAAATACTTTCAGTCTGCGAGCGAGTTTTAGCTCCAGTTTTGACATGATGATGTTCCTCCTCCTCTTCACTCTCCTCATTCTCCAGCATCACGTCTGAAATGATAGTTAAAAGTATCATGTTTCTGTAGCAAGGACTATTACATATATTAGATCAACTGCACAATTATCTAACATAATATTAACATTTTAAAACTATACAACAGTAATACAGTTCTGACAGTCTCTCAGAGAAATATTACATTTATTTTAATAAAATTGTTGTAATTACTTACTAATTTAAAATTAAAGGGCACCTATTATGACTCTTTTCACAAGATGTAAAATAAGTCTCTGATGTCCCCAGAGTGTGTATGTGAAGTTTTAGCTCAAAATACCCAAGAGATAATTTTTTACAGCATGTTTAAATTGTCATTTTTTTGGGCTCAGAAAAACGCGCTGTTTTAGTGTGTATCCCTTTAAATGCAAATAAGCTGCTACTGCACGGCACAGGGGGCGGAGCCTCACAAGCTCGCGCTCAGAGCAAGCGGCAACATTCTAATCTGAAAAATGAAGCCTACCCGGAAGTAGGTACCGCAGTAGGTATATTGCAGTACCGCGCTACTGACAACCCAACCGCAGAGGAATTCAAGTAACCGCAGCAACCGCGATATTCGCGTGTTTTCTTTTTTCATAAGGCTATACCCTTCTTGTTTTGAACTTCGTGCATGTGTATTGAATGTTAAATAAGTTAATAATGATAATAAGACGTGGTGATCATGGTTTTATCATGGTGATTTGTACAGGGGCTTCGTGGATTTGCACTTAGCCCAAGCCTAAACAGACAGTGTGAATGAGAGAGATCGACTGAGCGCGTGCGATTACCTGCGTCTGTCTTTGAGGTCAAGTCATATACGTGAAAAGGTTGCCGTGTCCAAGGAAAGTTAAATATTTGTCCTGTCATCCTTTTAACGTTTAAAATAAAGGGTATATTTACCATGAATGGCATGACAGCGCTGGTCAGCATCCACAGCGCGAGGAACAAAACTCAGTGAGTCACGCATTGAATCAATACCATTTGTCTCTAAGTGAAGCTTCAGCGTTACCCATGCGACGCATTGCTGGTCAGCTGAGCCTTGAAAAGTGGAGCTTGACCACATCGTGACACTTATTTATATAGCAACAAATAAATATTAATAAATCAAAATAAATTAATAAATGCGGTAAAACCGCATATCGCGCTATTGAGCCACTCAAAATTACTGCAAGGGAAAATCCTTCACCGCGACAGCCCTACCCGGAAGTGCGAAAAACTGCAATACATCGAAAATCCGCAAGGGGCAGGTCCCAAAAGGGAGCAAATGTCCATAGACCACCATGTTAAAATGTCCGTTTTCTCAGCATAAATTCATGTTTTTACAGGTTGGTCCCATGGACTTCTATTGTTTTTTTCGATAGGTTCCGAGTGCCTGACAACTGTGAGGGGGGTGAATTTTTTTCTAACTCGTTAGTTTAGATCGCATTTAGATATAAAATGTATGACAAATAAGGGCGTGGTTAACTTTGATTGACAGCTTGATTGACAGCTGATAGCGAGCATAGGCTGCGTCAAGGAGAATGACAACATAAGAAGCGCCATTTTTTATCATGAAATGTAGTTTTAAGAGTTTTTCAGGCGAGAATGTAGTTGTTTAAAGCACAAATCTGTGGTTTATTTATAAAGATTTATGAAAATTGTATCCAGGTTGTGAGATCCAGACGATCACCGGGTGCTCAACGCTCATGTACCCCGCCTGGTACAGCCTTTCCTCGGCTAGTCCTTCTGACGTTTGCCGCTGACTCTGGTGTCTCTGTAGTGGTTAAACATGAGATATAATTCGTCTTGTCTATATCTAACGGGCGATTTTTGGTCTCGTGAATCTATAATTTGTTCCCTGGCCAATCGTTTTGGCTGAGGGCTAAGTGAAGTTTCATAACTTTATAAGTATTTAACTTTACCGTTGTATGGTTAGACTAGAACGCTGACTTTGTATGTTTGACTGAATTGTTTGCTTTATTTGTATAGCTTCTTGTACCTTTTACTTATACTTTTATAATGGCTAATATTGATAAAACTGAAATTTAACAAAAAGAGACTGGGTTGAGTTTTGTCATTTAAAATTTTAATACAACGAAGATGATCTGTAATGTTGTTTACTGCAACATCTGTTGTTTAGTACAAATGCACCATGCCTGGACCATATTAAAATGTTTAATATTATATTTAAACGAAAATACACTGTCTGTGCACACGATACTGTTGCGCGTCTTTCTGCACGTCGTGTGTGCATCAGGACATTCACAGACAGAGCGCTCTCTTTTGTATTATCGCGCTTAAATGGTTTAAAAGCATGTTCTCTCAGCCGGAACTGTCTTGCAGCACATTGTCGTCTTCTCAAAATCCTAATTACAACATCGTATAGATGACATTGTGTCATATGATGCTCATTAGTTTCTTCATATTGCGTTTGTAGAGAATAACACCAAATCAGTAAAAGAACAAATATTGTATTACGAAATATCTCCATGCTGAGCCTGTTTTTGCACTTCCTGCTTTTCCCTGCTTGAGAATTCCTGTCCAATGAATGGATGACCTTAGCACACGTGTGGTTCTGTTTACAAATTTTGGTTCACTTGCAAAAAGAGCAGTGTGAAAGCGAATCGTACCAAACAAAAAAAAATCAACATTGTATTTGGTCCGGACCAAAGCAAGTGAACTATCGGACTTTCCTGGTGTGAATACACCCTTAGTGTGGTGTTTTATAACATATTTCGTTTTATTGTTGCCTAAAATATACATATAGAGATAACCGGAGTAGCAGAGCGAGCTGAGTGATGCGCGGCCGCGCGCTGTTCCATTTGCAGAATAACCGGACTCGCGTCCTTTACCCATATATGGATTGGCCAGAAGGTGGGCGGGGTTAGGATTTCCCAAGATTTTCCAAGATGGCGCCGCCCATACCCCCCATAAACGGCCTCAAAACAGTTCTTCAGAAAGTCTATGGGTGACGTCACAGACGCTTTGTCCATATTTTTTACAGTCTATGGCTCAGAGCCAGGACAATCTCATCTGATAATATCAGAACAGAAACTCTCAGTTGCGGTGTTCATTTCGACTTGGAGTCGGACAATAATGCCCACAGAGTCAGAGAATATATGCTGTATGGAGATAGAACAGGTATAGTTTAGTTTAATTATGGTTATAACTTATTTGTCATCTGCTTTTATCCACTATTAATACAAGCCTGCTGTAGCAGACCCTGTCCGAATGATGACCAAAATATACTGATGAGTTCAATGAAGTTTATTGTACATCACACAAAAGATGAAGCGTTAGTTTTACTCCAGAGAATCACAGTAAGAGCTGAATAAACACAGTCTAAGATGTGAGCATTAAAGTCTTATCCATAAACTCTCTCTCTCTCCCTTTCATTATCATGGAACATACACAGCGAAGTACACAAAACACTCGTTACAACTAACAGTAAACAAATATATACACACCTTTTCAGTGGGTGCTTAATCAACTGGTAAACCTTATATCCGTAAAACGACTCCATGAGCTGTCATAAAGTGCGCGCTCTCACTTTCATTTCTGCCGCGGTCAGTAAAGTTAGTCCTGTCGCTCTGAAGACCGTAAGCTGGATCACAAACAGTACAGATCCATCATCGAGTAACAACGAGAGTAAATGAAGACTGCTATGTTCATTCTTACATCCAACAACAAAACACCTCAATCGCTTAGGAGACATTTTTGTCTACAGCTGCTCAAGCGTCGAAACAATGGCGGACTCTGTGTCCAGCTCACTCATGCTCAAACTGTAGTGTCAATCAACAGTCGTGGGCGGAGCCTGTGCAAAGTGACGTCACATTGCCCTGCATCTGAGAACGGCTTGTTCTGAGACAGTGCTTATGATTTATGGGGATTATAAAAAAAGCACTGGGTGGATTTTTATCATCATAGGGTGGTTGTGTACACACACTGCCAACACACATTTATGTTCAAACACCATGTAAAAGTGAATTTTGCATAATAGGTGCCCAGTAACAATTAATTAGCCATTGTAGATTTTTCACTTAACATTGAATCAATCAACAATTTCCTCCTTATAAAATGGCGACAACCAGGAAGTGACATCATTGGAAATCTTTCTAGAGTATGATGGGAAAATAATCTCAATCCATTGTAGTGTTGACTACATTCATAAACCCTGTTACCAAAGTTATGTTTATCAATATATGCGACTTAGCCTTCGTTTCCATCTCTTCTCGTTCTGTTCAAAAGAACAAAATCATCACTTCCCGGGATTTCTAACAATGACTTTAATATTAATAAGATATTAACAGCCAAAAACATGTTAAAAACACATCCATTTTCTGGGAATGACGTTGTAAAAGATAAATGAAAGGTCTTTGGATTTAAGAACGAATACTTGTGGCTCATTATTATTAATGAAAACACATCAAAAATAGTATAATGGAAATTCGCTTATATCAAACACATACAACTAATATTAACTTATTAAATATTAACGATAACCGACCTCCTCATCTGAGGTGCTTCAGTGCTCCAACACCAGATTCACTGCTGAGCGCGAATTCCAGAGAGACACTTCATAGTCAGCATAGTCCAAAAACATTGATTCATTTAGGAAAGAAACAAGTTGCGGAAACTGACCTTTGATGCTCATACTAATTGCTCATATGTGCCTCCGGACACAGAAGGATTGCATTGGCGATTGCATAACCTGGCGTAATATGCATTACATATTTTAGCAATATGTATATTTTAGTCAGAATTATTGCGCTATTATTCTACTGTGCTCCGTCTGTTTAGCGGTGCTCATTCACGGACGCTTGAATTTTAGTGGAGATCCTCGTCCTCTTCTGACAGTGAAATGGACATATTTGTTTGACTCTCTAACATTTACAGATGTAGAATATACCTGTGAAATGTAAGTTAAGCACTGAGGAAAGCACCACATCTCAAACGCATTAAACAGCACAAGTATTTATCTGTCAGTCAGCAACAGTATCTGTCAGAGCATCTGACAGGACAAGCTGCTTTAAACTTGTTAACTATATCTTACCAGTTATTTTGAAGTCCTTAATATAAGCTTGTGCCATGTTTAGGACAAATTGTACTATGTACTTTCAAACTACTGTAAAGATATAAATGGTATTGCCTCATTCAATATTGTTTCAAAAAATATATATCGATATATTGTACAAACTCGATATACCACAATCTATATTTATACTACATCTATGCAAAATAATCCTTGAAACATTTCTCATTTAAGGCCATTCCCTTTTCGAATAGGCTATGTGATTTTAAAACCAATGAGTTTCATTCTTGTGTTTCGCAGCACGTTTGAGCTTCAGCAAGAACCAATGAGGTTCATTCTCGTGTTACACAGCACGTTTGAGCTTCTATGAACTACTTAAAGCTTTATAACCTTAAAGTCCCTGTAAAGGCAATTCTACAAAAAAATTCTAAACACATTATAAGTGCTAGAAATGTATTGCTAAAACATGTTACAAAGACTGAGAACTGTGAAGTACTAAATTGTGGAGTTAGACCGTTTAACAGTTTTTCACCCTTGCTGTGAGCCGGATTTTTTGGGCGGGGCTAAAACGGGGGCTCGATGACGCACTGCGACCCCCTGAGCTTGATTGGGCCCCTACTTGATGACGCACGGAGTCACTAAGCCTATCGCTCAATCGCGAGTTACTATCAGACAGCCTACAGTTTGCTAGCTACTATGCCCACGGCTCTGGCTATGCCTTCGTCATGTAAATGCGTATTCCCTGGATGCAATCACTTAGAAAACAGATCGGTGTCCTTATTTAAATTTCCGAAAAATGATCATATCAAGAAGAGGTGGATTTATCTTGTGAAGAGCTAACGTTACCTTGATGGAGAGCTCAGCTGATGATCACCACCACACCCGCCTCTGTAGAGATCAGGATAGTTTACTTTCGTTGGAGACAACTGGAATTCACTGATAATCCGCTGTTACTGGTGAATGGGGCCGAACCGACTATCTCCCGCTGTCCGCTTCGGCCTTCATCCTCCCGTCGCGCCGACATGCACGAGCTGTGCGCGAGTCATATTTCCCGCGAGTGGGCGTGGTTTCAGCGCAGCCAGCGGACACGCCCCCAGCGTTTGAGAGCTGAGACTACTGCTCATTTTTTCGAGATTTTGATAGCTTATTTTATGTACTTGGCGGCTTTTTTAATCATTGAAATTGGGCTGGGTGGCTAATAACACATTTTTCGGTGGTATGACAAACTCAGAACACATACTTAATTTTGACTTTACAGGGACTTTAATGTTCTTCAGCCTCACTAATGAAGAATCAGGAATAAACACCAACCTCTTTGTTCTTCAGTGTGTTTCATTCTGCAGTGTTCTGGATCTCTCATGTTCTCACTGTCCTTCAATAAACTCTGTCTTTGCAGATTTCAGCTCTTCCTGATGGTTTGATGCTCGTCTTCACTTGTAGCTGATGGGAATATTCCAGCATTTATTGGTGAATTGCAGTGAGCATTAGTAAAAGAATGATAACTGCATTAAAGAAATCTGTCAAAATCAAGATTAAATCAGAAAGTGGGTTTGTTTTTATATACTAATACTATACTAATTCTCCTATTCATCTATTAATGGAACTTTAAACTTTTATTTTACCTCTAATTAATAAGTAGCCAAAGAAATACATAAAAATATATTGTTTATTGTTTTTTACTTTAGTTTTGTGTTTAACTTTTATATGAAAAACGGTTAATTACAGATTAATGAAATAAATGCTCTAATGAAACTTACCTATATCTTGTAGATGTCACAATAGCTGATCGTGTCGTTTGCTCAAATCTGTTGACAATAAAATTAGCAATTTACAGATCTGAAGACATCAGCATAAAGAATGAGGAGAAAACAGGATCTATTGACATGAAATAAAGAGGCTTTTCAGCTGCTCTGATAATAGTGATGAGCCATAGACTATCAATATTCAACAAGCCATTCAGAATCAGCACATCATCTCACTTTATTATAATTATTTGCTGCTAGAAACAGATTGTTTGTGTCAGAATATCTGCAAAAAAAGCCTATATAAGTGCTCTAATATTAGATTATTTCTCAAATGATAGAGAAAAAAACAGCAATACAAAAGACAGACACTATAATGACAGCCATCTTTATCAACCAATGTAATTTGTCTATAAAAATGTAAAAATTATATCCTAATAACTTCGTTCATAACACTTACTTCGCTAGCGGCCTACCGTTTTGTATGTGAAGAGAAATACATTTAAATATAAACATATAAACATCCATATAAATACACACATAATAAAAAACTTCTTCTTTGAGTGTTTTAGTCAGCAGACACAAATAGCGACGAACCCAATGAAAACCATCAGGAAATGTCTCCGTAAAATGATATTTAAACTGTATAAAGAGTATTTTAGAATTACGTGAAATAGCGTGAACAGTTTACCTCAGAAGTCTCGACACTGACGGAGCGCGCGCGTGATGACGTCATCACCGCAAGGCGAAATCAACAGCAGATTATATATAATAATTCGATATAAAAATATAAATAGATCTCTTTTCTATATTATAGAAGATTTTAATATATCTCTTCATATTAGTTAGACAACGTTTAAACTAAAATGTAGTAGATTATCTTATAGTGAATTCTTGGATAAATGTGGGTTCCCAGTTACACTGAAAGAGTATGCTGAGCAATATATGTTAAAGACAGCATGTTTCTAGGAGACATTGGTATTCTGAAACACAGTTGTACTAATAAACTTACAATTTTAAGAATATAAGCTGGAATCATAAAAGCTAAATTGTGGTCCAGTGTATTTAGAAATATAAACTGGAATAAGGCTTGGTGTATTTGTGAAGCATACTGTTTAAATAATAAAATAAAAGTGGTTACATTACATACAAATTGTACATGGTATATATCCAGCTAAAAGTGTGTTAGAGGTTTAATTTAGAAATTGATTATTTATGTAATTTTTGTTCAATAGAAAAAAAATGCTCTATTCTCCATCTGTTTTGTAGTTGTATATACACAAAGATTGTTTTGGGTGGATGTGGAAATTTTCATTAGAAGGAAAACAAATGTTATAATTAAATTAAATAATTTTGATATATGTATGTATTATTCCAATGAAAGAAATAATAATATCAATAATTTTACTTTTATTAACTTTTTATTATGTTGGTAAATTTTCATTTAGAAACTTTAAAATAATGGCCCAGATCACTAGTAGTTCCTGCATAGTGACTATAGGCAACACTTCAGTTATTAGTGATGCATTTTATGACCAAGTTGAGAGTAAAAAAGACAATTGCTAACGTCTCAGACACTTTAAAGCTGTGATTAGAAATTAATTAGTAATTCTTTATAATTTGTCATAATTACCTATTAGTTCATAATAATGCCAATCTCATTCAGTAATTACCTCCCTAATAAGGAACTATCTTAGTCCTAAATTCGATATTACTGACTGATTAGTTAAGCTTGTTTCCATATTATTTAATAGTAGTAGCTGAAGTGTTAATGTAGCGCTACTCATTAGTCCTGCATTACTTCCTGCATAATTACTTATTAATGACTTATTAATGATGTTGAGAAGTTGTAGTACTTTATTAATTACAATATTTTAAATAAATCCTTTAGAAATTTGCAATCAAGTTCCTGTCTGAGAGTGTCTTTTTGTGGGTGTATCTTTATTCATCAAAGAATACTGAAAAGAACATGAAGCAGCACAACTGTTTGCAACACTGATAATAATCAGAAATGTTTCTTGAGCATCAAATCATCATATTAGAGTGATATCTGGAGGATCATGTGACACTGAAGAATGGAGTAATGATGCTGAAAATTCAGCTTTGATGACAGGAATAAATTAAATGTAAGATATTCAGATATGTTGTGACAAATATTTGAAGTTGGAATATTTCATAATATTACCTCTTACTGTATATTAAATATATAAATGCACCCTTGTTGAGCATAAGAGACGTTCAAAAACCAAAAATCTTACATCACAAACACAAGGGCGGAAGAAGTCTTAAAGGAACCGTATGTAAGATTGTGGCCAAAACTGGTACTGCAATCACTTTCAAATTACTGTAGAGCGGTGTATCCCCTCCCCCTCCCCCCCCCGACTCCAGGTTGCCAGTTATGCTGCAGGATCCAGCAGGAACGTAGGCTGCTACAGTGTGTTTATAAGCGATCGGTGTGTGTTTATGGTGTATAATGGCAAGTGACGAATCCTACACAGTAAGTTCAGCGTCTCAGCATAATGACAGAGAAACGGGCTCTGATAATGCATTGCTAATGTTAGCAATGACGACTCGCCGTTTTTATTTCCCAAACAATTCCTTAACTTTTCAATTCGATGACACACCTCCTCCATATGCGCTAACGTAACGTTACTTTGCACGAACATGCATAACTTTGTTCGACTGTCATGAATATTTGAAATGTCCATTTACATTAAGTACAAGTTAGCCAAACATAGATGAATCTTACCTGTCCAGGAGAAAATTAGCAACGTTGGCGTCTGTCTTCTAATTCTTCTCCGTTTTCAGCCGTCTCCATGTTTCAAAGGCATCTCCTATACAAATCCTAGATTTATTTCGGACTTTATCACGACGTATTTCGGATTCATAACGAGGTCTTTTAGGTTTCGTAACGTTAGACATTTTTTATCCGACACGTTTGTAGCTGCAGCTGTGGTAACTAGAGCAGAGCTGGCAACCCGGATGCCGAAACACTACTGACTTCGTGATTGGTAGATAGGTCGAGGGCGGCGCTTCAGGCCAAAACACAACATGACAACATCAACATCAGTTGAGGGCTGCAACTTCACTTTTTATAATGACAATATCCTGGCCGGACTACTGTTGTCAGTGATATAAGTATTTGAAATGAACATGATTTCTTAATGTCTAGTGACATATCAGGGCCATTTTATGATTAATTGAAATGCATTTCTTACATACGGTTCCTTTAAAAATATGTTTCTCTACAAAACGGGGTCCGGCAGAAAAAGTTTGGGAACCACTGCCATAGACTATCAATACTCATGAACAAGCCATTCGGGATCAGCAGCAGATCATCTCACTTTATTAGAAGTATTTGCTTGTAGAATAAATGCTGAAAGCCTATAAAAGTGCTCTAGTATTACTATTATTTCTCAAATGACACAAAAAAAGCAGTAATATAAAGACAGACACTAATGTCACCCATCTTTATCAATCACAAATAATGTATTTATGCATTTATATGTATATATAATACTTTGTGAAGCAAAAACAAAAAAGTAAAAGTAATACGAACAAATTTCTTTTTATTGACTAACAAAATGGCACAATGTGACAAAATTAGATTGAAGGTATTTATTACTTATTACTTTATAATAAGTAATATGTTTTTTACTTATTACTTAAAGGGTTAGTTCACCCAAAAATGAAAATTCTGTCAGTAATTACTCACCCTCATGTTGTTCCAACCCCGTAAGACCTTCGTTCATCTTCGGAACACAAATTAAGATATTTTTGATTAAATCTTAGAGTTGTCTAACTCCTCCATAGGCTTCTAAGGAACCGAAACTTGCTGGCCCAAAAAATGTATTAAAGACATCGTTAATATAGTCCAAGTGACTCCAGTGGCTCAATCTTAAGCTTATAAAGCGACGAGTATACTTTTTGTGCGCAAAAACAAACAAAAATAACGACTTTATTCCACTTTTCATTTCCTTCTCTCTGGGCCTCGGGTCTTTTTGCGTAGATTTTAAGCGTAGCGTGTCTGTGTTGCACGTCACCACGTATCACACATGACAAGCGTCGGCCAATAGTGAGCCTACGTGGTGACGTGTAACACAGACGCGCTGCGCAAAAACACTACGCGAACCAACTAGAGGTCCAGAGAGAAGGAAATAAATAGTGGAATAAAGTCGTTATTTTTGTTTGTTTTTGCGCACAAAAAGTATTCTCGTCGCTTTATAAGCTTAAGATTGAGCCACTGGAGTCACTTGGACTATATTAACGATGTCTTTAATACATTTTTTGGGCCAGCAAGTTTCGGTTCCTTAGAAGCCTATGGAGGAGTTAGACAACTCTAAGATTTAATCAAAAATATCTTAATTTGTGTTCCGAAGATGAACGAAGGTCTTACGGGGTTGGAACAACATGAGGGTGAGTAATTACTGACAGAATTTTCATTTTTGGGTGAACTATCCCTTTAACAGTATTATTGTGTCATGTTTGGTGAGGATGCGGCATCAGACTTTAAAGTGCTGGATCTGAAGATGATCTACTTGCTGTGATTGTTTGTTGTGTGCCTGAGTAGATTAGATGAATGAGTGAAGCTCTTCCCACATGCAGTGCAGTGATACGGTTTCTCTCCAGTGTGGATCCTCTCGTGTGTTTTCAGGTTTACTGACAGATTGAATCTCTTGTCGCAGTGTGAACACTTGTAAGGTTTCTCTCCAGTGTGGATCCTCTGGTGCTGTTTTAAATGTTCAGCGCTAATAAAAGTCTTCTCACACTCAAAGCACATGTGATTTCTTACACCAGTGTGTATTTTCTGATGTGCTTTTAAATTCCGCAGACGTGAAAAACTCTTTCCACACAAAGAACATGAATGTGGTTTCTCCTGTGAATGAACTGTCATGTGGCTCTTCAGGTCTGAAGCCCTCAAAAATGTTTTACCACATTGATCACATTCGTGCAGTTTCTCTCCAGTGTGGATGATCATGTGTCTCTTAAAGGAACCTTTTTGTGTAAAACTCTTCTCACACTGATCACATGTGAACAGTTTCTCTCCAGTGTGGATCCTCATGTGCATCTTAAGGTGTCCTTGTTGTTTAAAATCTTGTCCACACTGATCACATGTGAACGGTTTCTCTCCAGTGTGGATCCTCATGTGCATCTTAAGGTGTCCTTGTTGTTTAAAATCTTGTCCACACTGATCACATGTGAACGGTTTCTCTCCAGTGTGGATCCTCATGTGCATCTTAAGGTGTCCTTGTTGTTTAAAATCTTGTCCACACTGATCACATGTGAACGGTTTCTCTCCAGTGTGGATCCTCATGTGATCCTTGAGACTCTGTTTGCATGTGAAACTCTTCTCACACTGATCACATGTGAACGGTTTCTCTCCAGTGTGGATCCTCATGTGTTCCTGAAGGTGTCCTTGACGTCTAAAACTCTTCCCACACTGATCACATGTGAACGGTTTCTCTCCAGTGTGGATCCTCATGTGATCCTTGAGACTCTGTTTGCGTGTGAAACTCTTTCCACACGGACGGCAAGTGAAAGATTTCTTGTCTCTTCTTTTCAGTAAAGAAATACTTTCAGTCTGTGAGCGAGTTTTAGCTCCAGTTTTGACATGATGATGTTCCTCCTCCTCCTCTTCACTCTCCTCATTCTCCTCCACCACGTCTGAAAGACAGTAAAAAAGTTATATTTTAATTAATCATCAAAAATCTGAGAGATTTGTGGCATCTGCAGTCAGGAGACGTCATAAGTGTTCCTGCTGGAAGGGCTGCACGATTTATCGTTTTAGCATCGATATCGTGATGTCAAGTATATTGTATGACTGCAAGTATGACTGCAAAGTTCAACCATCATAGAGAGAAAGTTTCTCATTTCAAGCACAAGAAGACTGGAACTCAAGCAGTGTTTTCTGTGCGCGCGAGACAACACGCGAACACCAAATTCAGTTCTCTTTCTCTTCATTTTGAGATTGAACGTGCACACCCATGTGTCCTGGGCCATGACATTAAACTGACCCACTCCTTGCAGGGCTAGTAACCCGCTTGGTTTTAACAAATTACTTCGAAAGTTACAAATGAAGTACCCATTCCGGGCAACAAACCGTCTTTGCCGCGTCACTGCGCGATTTCATCGCGTATGAAGGGGCAGCCATCTGCTCCCGATCATGCAGTGTCAAAGCAAGACAAAACAAGCAGCAACAACACGACCAAGCAGCGTCAATTTTCTCATCGCAAACCAACCATCATTGGTACCTACAACGTCCGTACTCTACGAAAAACAGAAAAAAGAGGCAACCAAGAAACACCAACATTTGAACAATCTGACCGGTTCCATCAGCTTATTCATGGGTGTGGAGAAAAAGGAATCGACATCGTAGCCATACAAGAGCACCGACTACCAGCGGCCGATGGCATTAACACCTACATCGAAATCTACAACAACAAAGAATGGAGATTCGACTTCTGCTCAGCCACAAAAACAACCCAAGGCAATCACGTTGGAGGAATAGGGCTCCTCACGAGTAGCGAAGCCAACAAATCCCTGACAGCAACAACTAAAGTGTCTGAGCGGATAATGACAGCAACATTTGCGGGCAACCCTTTAACAACAGTCATCGTAGCCTATGCCCCGACAGAAGAAAAACCAAAGACAGAGAAAGATAACTTCTATAACCAGCTTATTAAATGTGCACACGAAACATCGCCACACAATATGCTCGTCATTGCAGGCGACTTCAATGCAAGAATTGGAGAAGACAGCCATCAGTCAAATCCAAGAGTTATAGCCAAACACGTTCTGCACAAAGCAACAAATGACAATGGAAGTAGACTAATTGACTTCTGTGAAGCAACAAACACAAGGCCATTACAGCCCAGATTCCCTCATCCAAAATCCAGAATCTGGACGTGGCAACCGGATGCCAATAGAAACGCAAAAGACGGGAAAAATAGAGCTCAACTAGATCACATACTCATCAACGGCAAGTGGATCAATTCGGTGAAGAACGTGAGAGCGTACAACACAATCGATCTTGGGTCAGACCACAGAATAGTAAGCGCAGAGATAAAGATCAGCCTGAGAGCGCCAAGAGAAAACAAGAACAAGCGCCTCAAGTTCGACTGGAGAAAGCTCAAAGACAACGAGGAGCTACAAGAACAATATACCGTCACTATCCAAAATCGCTACAACGCACTTAGGAGAGAAGACGACTGCGATGATATGCAGCCAAAATACGATAGATTAGTAACAGCCATCGAAGAAGCTGCAAAGAGCACGGTCGGCCTAGTCAGGAAAAAAGCACCAAAGAACTGGGTTTCGAGCGAAACGATCAAAATTCTCAAAGCACGGAATAAATCTAAGAGAAACAAGAGTTTGAACATGAAACAACTCACTCAAGATCTGCTTGACTCATACGAGCAGGACAGGATCAACTACTTGGAAGAAAAACTACAGCAACTTAAAGAAGCAGCAAAAACAAATAAACTAAGAACAACTTGGGAGATAGTTAAAGAGATCAGCGGCAAGACTAAGTCAACAAACAAACACAAGATGAAAAGAGCAGACGGAACAGACATCAAATCGTCACAAGAACTGCTAAAGGAGTGGCAGTTCACTATCATAGAGATAAAGTGCGCAATTGAAGACCTGAAGAATGGCAAATCACCTGGTTGCGATTATGCAATCACACCAGAGGCACTGAAATACGGAGGAGACTATGTTGCCGATCTCATCTGCAACATCTGCAACGATGTATACTGTCAAGAAAAAGCACCAGAACAGTTCACCACGAATCTGATAGTACCACTGCCCAAGAGAGGAGACCTCACCCTAATGAACAACTACAGAGGGATCAGCTTGATGTCGGTCGCCGCCAAAGTATACAACAAGGTCCTTCTCCACCGAATAAGAGACCCGATCGACAAGATCCTACGCGCCAATCAAGCTGGCTTTAGAAGAATGAGAGGATGTACAGAACAAGTCCACATCCTGCGTAGAATAATCGAAGGCTTCCAAGACAAGAAACTCGATTATTATATCATCTTTGTGGATTTTAAGAAGGCATTCGATTCCATCAAGAGATCAACCATGTTCGACATACTAAGACATTATGGAATCCCAGACAAAACAGTTAGAGCGATCCGCACAATCTATAACAAGTCAAAGAGTCACGTACTATTAGAAGGGAACCTGTCAGACCACTTCGACATTACAACAGGCGTCCTACAAGGCGATACCCTAGCTCCCTTCCTATTCATAATTGTCATTGACTATGTATTAAATCGAGCCGAAGAAGAGCATGCAAAGAACACATTATCGCGCGGAATCGTAACACATTTAAAAGAATCCAGCAGAAATCCAGAAGTATCACTATTTGACCTGGATTTCGCTGATGACATCGCCCTATTTGAAAACACCCTGGACAGAGCACAGGAACAACTCACAACAACAGCAAAGTGGGCCAGGAGAGTAGGCCTTCAAGTCAATATAGGTAAAACAGTAGCACTGAGCAACCAAGAATATGCCGGTCTGGACATGGCAATACACAATCATCAGCACATAGAGCTAGATGGACAGACCATTGAATGGACCAAGAACTTCAAATATCTTGGCTCCCACATCGCCTCTAGCGAATCCGATGTCAAAATACGAAAAGGCCAAGCATGGGGGGCCTTCTGGAAGATGAAGAACGTGTTTCAGTCACAAAGTCTTCCAATTACACTCAAGATCAACATATTCGAATCTGCGTGTGTCTCAATCCTGCTCTATGGTTGCGAGAGCTGGATCCTTAGCAGCAAACTTAGAGACCAACTCAACAGTTTTGCCACCAACTGCTATAGAATCATGCTTGGCATAAAGCGACTGGACAAGAAAAGCAATAAAGTGATTTATGAAAGAGTCGGCCGCAACCCACTCGTTCTTCAAGTACAACAGAGACAGCTAAGATTTGTAGGACACTGCCTAAGAAGACATGAGAGCGACTTGATCAATAAGTATGTCTTGTACGCGCCACAACAACGGCATGGCAAAAGAAGTCGAGGTAGAGCGCGAAGGCTATACCATCAATATATCGGCGAACTCATCAATAAGAACGTACCAGCAACAGTGAGCGAACTACGAGAAGTTGCCAGCAATCGCAAGGAATGGACAAAATTAGTGACCGACTGTCAACCTACCCTGTTCGCAGCCGATTGATGATGATGACGTGCACACAAAATTAAGTAAAAATGCCTGTTGTGGCGAGTCTCCTTGTAAACACAGCCGGTTATGTGTTGTAAACAATCGTGAAAGAAAACGGATGCACACATTACACACTAACTGAAGTTAGAAAAGTGAAATCACAATCAACCACCCCTTTAAATTTATACAGTGAAGTCTATGCAGTGTTATTTTACATTTGATTATGTAATCGGTATGAGACATATAAAACTGTTGAGCTAGATTTTCAATCAGTCAGCATTGAAAATGAAAGTAGGTCAGAGCCAAAATCAAGCCAATATCACTACGCACATGTAAACATGGAGGAGGACGTAAGCAGCGCACCTTCATCTGATAGCGGCGATCAAGCTCGATTAACACCCGTAAAGTGTAAAGTGTATTCTTAATGTCGGAAAAGATGGTGGGAAAGGTCCGCAGCCCTTTACTGAAGTCCGATGGGAAAAAAATCAAGCAATGTGCGAAGGAATGGCTCAAAACGTCGGACACTACGGAGCTAGCTATTGCTAATAAACATGTTGCCCTCCTGGTCAAACCGGTCTTTGATGTCCCAACAAACTACGGCCTGCTATCGGCTATCTGCGTTTTCCAGAGCTGCCAACTCTCACGCATTCACCGACACTTTTCACACGCGCTCATGCCAATAGGCCTGTCGCGATAGTCAATAAATCAATTAATCGCACGGAAAAAATAATAAATAACTCGATAATTTTTCCGGCCGCGATAATTCCATTTGCATGCTTGTTTGTTTTCCTCGTCTCTCTCTCTCTCTCTACCAAATACTGGATGGACTGGATGATCACTCTCGGTTCCTTAGCGTATAGGAGGAGTGAACTCTCTTGTCATTTGCATGGTCTTTGTGTGGGGAGGCGGCGCGCGGCGCTTGTCAGTCGCATGGTCTTTGTATGGGAAAGCGGGACTGCTTGCGGCGACTGCCGGGAGAGAGAAAAGACGCTAGTTGTGAGTTGGAGGGGAAAAAAAGAAAAAGATGGAATTGGTTTCAAAGCCAAACGCGACAGCGAGCCCGATCTCGTGAAAATGTGTATCTATACCACGAATGTTATTTCTCGTGCCATTTATTCGCCAAAAATAGTTTTTGCGAGCATATGATACGCACTTTATGGCGTGTAATACGCACGCACTCCTCACCCCTAATCCTAACCAAGTATTTTCAGTGCGTAGCATATACACGCAATAAAGCGCGTCTCCGTCTTCCCGACAATAAATTGGTAAATTACACAATCACTCGGGCGTTTGTTTAGTCGACAAAGTAACAGGAGGACAGTGCACAATGGTGTGATATGGCCTGTTGAGGCGTTTTTGTTTTTGTTTACAAAGGTCCTAACTGGCAGTTTTGCCTGTTATTGAATGTATCACTATTTATGTCTGAGCCTAATGTTTAATATTTTTTGAAGTGCAATTTTGTTTACATCCATTTTATTTATTGATTTTGGTATTTATTCAAGTAAATTTTTTTGTTAACAGACACTGAGAGTCCATTGCTTTTATTGTTTTTGGTTGTTTTGTTCATTTTTTGTGGATATTTAAAATGTTTCTCCGTTTTCAATGTTTAATATTCCTAAGAAATAAAAGTTTATAGATCTTTGAAAAGGTGTACCTGCATTATTATGCCATTGTCATTATATTAGATGAAAATGGCCTCGAACGACAATATTATCGTTTATCGCAATAATTTCTTGGACAATTTATCGTCCAGCAAAATTTGTTATCGTGAAACGCGCTCATGCCACACATCCATTTTCTCACGCATAATATACCCTAAGCCTAGTTAGAAAAAAGAGCTATAGAGAGTATTTTGCTAAATGTGTACTATATTACATATCTATTATATTTTTACTTTATAATAATAATATTTTATATCATTAAATAAAGTTATTATAATAACAAACACATTATATTTATTTGAGTTACTTTAAACCTTAAATAATACTACCAGCTGATAGGGCTCTCTGTATGTTTACAGCATTAGGTGAGTTGTTTTTTTCTTGAGAAAAATGTATGCCTATCTTGTGTAGCCTACCTAATATTTATCCAAACGAATCAATATTAAATAAAATCACAATAATTGAATTGAATTGAAATAATAAAAAAGCGTAGCTTACCAGAAATTGTACCATGTAAACATGTTGTCACTAAACCTAATAAAATTCAGTTTAGTTACTAAAATGTTTTGACAATCACAAACAATACACTTATTGTGATGCAAAAATGTACATCCTGCTTTTAGAGTTACTGCCCGTGTATGCGAATTGACAATTCACCATTAAATGTGTCATTTTGAAAAGTGTTTTTTTATATATTATATTTTGTAAATAATAATAATAAATAATAATAATTTAATAATAATAATATAATAATTTAATAATAATAAATAATTCTATTTGTTATTCAGATTTTACCTCAAATATTACCTTTGAATCGGAACAACATAATGAGAAGTAATTGGGATGTTAATGCTACAGTAGAAGTTTTCTTGATAATCTTATCATGTTTACTGTGTCTAGATAGCAACTTCAGGTATATCACACATTTCAAACTGGTTTATTTTGTACTTCAAGTGGTAATTTGGCAAAATTTTGGCATTTTGGGGTTTATATGATAATATGATAAACAGGTTTGAAAGTGCAAAATTCCCTATGTTTTCCCTTTTTTTCCAAAATGGGCACCTTTAGCATAATTTTTCTCAAAAACTGCAAGGTTGTGTGTGGAGAACTTTTTCCTAAGGAATCTCTATATATTTATGAAGTTAAATATAAAAAAGTAGGTAGTGCCCCACTTGGTGGAACGAAACCCTATTTCTAGGCCTCTTTTGGGCTTTAACCCTAAAACCCTAACCCTAAACTTTTTTTTTGAAAGTTTAACCCTTCAGCAATTAAAACAATGAAATTAAACAAATGTGTTTTTTATCTAGTCTGAAGTGGATCATCGAAGGTCAGTAGCAAATACATTGGTTAATTAAGTGCGATTTAAAGTCCCCCTGTATCCCTTAAAACTCATCTTTGATCACCAAAATGACATATTTAAAAGATTTTTCCCTGTAAAAAAACTCTTCATGCCTTAAAGAAACTTGAATGCACCTCTACAACCTTGCTTCATTTTGTATACGTGGTTCTATGAATATGCAAATGAGCCCGCCTCCACTCAGAGATTCACTCGCCCAACTTATTGAGGTAAACGCTGCACAATGGTATCGCTCTTTACAACATCGGACACATAACGGTAATTAGTATGATTAGCCTTTTGCTTGACTATGTTATCAAACAGCTAATAATGTGTTGCTAATGTTACACAAACCAATGGTGTTGGCATGAATTTGCATGTGTGTTGAAGCAGATATAACTGACTGGGTTACATTTATTTCGCGTCATAAAAGCATTTTGAGATGCAAGTACATTTAACCATGTAGACGGAGTCGCTCACAGCGGCATGCTCAAACACTCTTCGCAAAGTATTTGAAATTGAAAGCAGCTTCTGTCGGTGATTTACATATTTTTAATATATAAGCCAACTGCATTCCAAGACATATGACGCCTTCGTAGAACATTTGTAAGTAAAATACCGGCGGGCGAGACCGCGCACTACAAAAGTAACATTAAGCAAACCGTGCGTATATCATAGCGCATATCTTGTGCAATGAAGCCAGCGAATGTCCTTGTAATTCGCTTCAACTTTTCCGAACTTAATGAAATAATATTTTTTGGAGTGTGTGTGTGTGAGACAAAGCAATTAGAAGCAGAATACGGTTGTTTATAAAGCACACGTAGCGTCATCACGTATCTGTGTTTAAAACTAAGCTCAGACATAAATCTAAAATGATCTTATTTTATTTTATTACCTTTATTTAAGCAGAAAAACTCATTGAGATTAAAAATCTCTTTTCCAAGAGCGTCCTGGCCAAGACAGGCAGCAGCACAATTAACAAGGTTACAGACATAAAAACATATAACATCAACATATAACAATTTATGCCAGTAATAAATAGTTATAAAAATCAAAGATTCATATTATCACAAGCGATAAACAACAGCAAGGATCGTCCGAATAGTCAGTTATAACATCTACAGCCAGTTTGTGTAGCCTCCATGTCGTTTAAAGGGGACCTATTATGCAAAATTCACTTTTGCATGCTGTTTGGACATAAATGTGTGTTGGCAGTGTGTGTATACAACCACCCTACAGTGATAAAAATCCACTCACTCCTTTTTCTTTAATCCCCATAAATCATAAGCAGTCTCTCCAAACAACCTGTTTTCAGAATGTGGCTTTAGTGACATCACTAAAGCCACAGGCCCCGCCCACGAGTGTTGACTGACACTGCCGTTATAGAGCTGGTAAGTCCCGCCCCTTCCGTAAAACCCCGCTGGACCTCTAAGTTGAAAAATCGTCAATGCAAGTGAATGGGAGAAAATAATTATTTTCTGGTCCCGTTTGAATTGTGCCATGAATGTGAACATATGTTGTCTGTGAATTTTTTATATAATCTTTCATGTTACGAGTTTGACAGTATATGGTATGATTCTTCGGCTATAACGAGAAAGACTACATGTCGCCTATGTGACGTCACCCCATAAAGTTGACTTACCCGTGGTTTTCACCAACCTCAACGATTTTGTCCTCTCCCTGAAAGAAGGCGGTGAAGTGCACCAAAGACACAGTCATGTTTAGCGGGATCCGTGAGCTAGTGTCCGTGTGCGAATGGTGGTGACGTTTCAAACGCGTCGAAAGCAGCGAAGAGTTGTAGTCCACAAAGTGCTCTCACACAAAGTCTAACCATATCAAACTTCTACCCGCTAAATTGTAGCATTCTTCACACGAAAGATTATATAAAACATTCACAGACAACATATGTTCACATTCATGGCACAATTCAAACGGGACCAGAAAATAATTATTTTCTCCCATTCACTTGCATTGACGATTTTTCAACCTAGAGGTCCAGCGGGGTTAGCGAAGGGGGCGGGACTTACCAGCTCTATATGCGAAGTGTGCCAAGTTGAGGCTTCATCTGCAATACAGACTGGTTTACTCTCGCATGTCATGTAACCAGAGTGTAATCTCAGCTTTGCGGTTAAAAAAAACGCATTTCATCATATTGACATATTATCGCAAATGCAATGAATCCTTCAGCCCTACTGGCAGTAGCGCTTAACACATGAATAAGGGGAAACGTGAACGAATTAACTAGCCTAAGAAAAATAGTTTTTTAATTTCTCATATTTAATAATGAGAAATAGTGTTTCTTAAAATGCCACCAAAAATCCTAGAGGAAACACTTAACTCTTAAGATTTTTCCCTACTACCAACACTACATCTGATGAACTACTTAAAGCTTCATAACCTTAATGTTCTTCAGCCTCACTAATGAAGAATCAGGAATAAACACCAACCTCTTTGTTCTTCAGTGTGTTTCATTCTGCAGTGTTCTGGATCTCTCATGTTCTCGCCGTCCTTCAATAAACTCTGTCTTTGCAGATTTCAGCTCTTCCTGATGGTTTGATGCTCGTCTTCACTTGTAGCTGATGGGAATATTCCTGCATTTATTGGTGAATTGCAGTGAGCATTAGTAAAAGAATGATAATTGCATTAAAAATCTCTCAAAATCAAGATTAAATCAGTTAGTGGGTTTGTTTTTATTACAATTTACACATTTTAAGTATTTATGTTCACCTTTCCATCTAGTAAAGTAACTTAAGTAAACGAATTGCAAAGTGTTTTATGCTAATTCACAAACTATTTCTTTTTATTTCTAAGAATTTCATCCACATATTTAAATTCTTACATTAATCTTACCTCTCATTAATATATAGGCAATTGAAAAAATACCAAATGTAAACAATGTAAGAATAAAAATGAAAGAATAAAAATACAATTGTACAAATTTGCAAGAACCACTAAATAAAACACCAACAAGACAACTTTTTTGGTTTATTGTCTTAGTTTTTATGTTTTATGTGAAACATGGTTTATCACAGATGAATGAAATAAACGCTGTTAAGAAACTTACCTATATCTTGTAGATGTCACAATAGCTGATCGTGTCGTTTGCTCAAATCTGTTGACAATAAAATGAGCTTAATGTTGCAATTTATGGATCTGAAGACATCAGCATAATGAATGAGGAAAAATCAGGATGTAAAAAAAAGCCTTGCATCACAATAAGTGTATTATGATTGTCAATTTGTGAATTAAACTGAATTTAGTGATAAAATGTTACAATGTTTACATGGTACAATGACTGGTAGCTATACTGTTTTTATTACTGCTTGACACAAAATTTCACGATTTCAATTATAATCTTGTGATTTGATTCTGATGATGATTCAATATCAATACATGTTAATTTTTCTCAAGGAAAAAAATCTCACCTAATGCTGAGAGCCCTGTCAGCTGGTATTATTATTAAATGTTAAAAAAATAACATAATGCAGCTTGTATTGTAACAACAATGATATAATATTTGAATGATATAAGTAAAAATATAACAAATATGTAATAAAGTGCACATATTTGGCAAAATACTAATTTCTATAGTTAATTTTTCCAGCCAATAACGTACTATGGTCATTAAATGGCTTTCCTGAGGTAAATGTAATGTGGGATGTTCTTAAGCTGTTTTCTTTTACCTCTTTCTGCGGTTGAAAAACACTGATTGGTCGATTATGTATGAGGATAATGAGCTACAGTTCGGTAAGTTGCACTGTATCTTTCAACATACCTGTTGTTCATTCGTGTTTATTTACTATTAACTGTTAGTAAAGAGTATAATCATTTCACAAGCCGCTTGAACTGACACGCTACACCGATCTGTCATGTCACATTTACAAGCGCCAAAAACCGGTATTTATTGTTTGAGTTTCGTAATAAAATTGCTAGAATCTGAGAGCTGAGAGCTTGTCTGTCGGTGTCACTGTTTTTTGCTTGATTTTTCTCTGCGTGAGAAAGTGCGAAAAGTGTCAATTGAGTGAGTCTTACGCTGGGTGAATGCGTGACAGTTGGCAGCAAAGACACTCATAACACCATCATATCAACCAGTGTAATTTGTCCAGATAATATAAATATAAATATAGTTCGATGTTCTAATACCTACATTCATAACAATAAATTAATTAGTTCACTAGCATCTTACCGGTTTATATGTGAACAGAATCGGACATCAAGTGTTCTTCTCAGACACAAATAGCGCCGAACCCGATGAAACCCTTTCAGAAATGACCCTGTAGAATCATATTTAAGCTGTGTAAAAAGGTGAATATGAAATATTACGCGAAATAGCGTGAATTGCTCATCTCAGAAGACTGACTGAAAGGGGAGCGCGCGTCGCGAATGATGTCGTCATCGCCGTTTACTTTCAAAAACGCGCCAAATTCCGTAAAAAAAAAAAAAAACTAGAAAAAAAAAATAAAAAAAAAATAAGGGCGTCTCATAGCTTTTAGATGTAACTAAAATTCTGGAATTATTTATTGTTGATGCAAGAAATCAGTAGACAATAAAAACGGACAATAAAAGTATTTTACAAAGTAAAAGTAAACGAACGAGACAGATATCTCTCTCTTTATTGACTTACAAGATAGCAAAAGCATCTCAGGAGAAGTGAAGATGGCCAGTTGCAAACATATATATATATATATATATATATATATATATATATATATATATATATACATGTACACACATACATAAGAGATAGCCTATAGGCCCTATATGAATTAATTAATTATTAGACTCATAATTACGCATAATGAAATAATTTCAATCATGAGGCAAAATTATTTTGGCTACAAGAATAAACTTTTCATTCACTAATAATCGCATACACTATTCATATTTATGTGCACATATGAACTTCTCACAAACCATGAATTTGTTCTTAACCTTGTTCTAATGTTGATGAATTCTGAGTATTCTAAATGAGAGAGGTTAGTAATTTACATAAAACACACCCACACATGCCCATATAAGGGCTTTCCACACACTTTGTCACTCTCAGCATGATGCTCTCTAATGACATGTTCTTGCTTGAGAGCAGAGCAAGATCCTCTAGCAATGCCAAGAGTGTCTTCCTCAAGACAAGTTCAAACCTTTTATACAGACATTACAGACCTTTGATTAGCCAGCTGTACATATACATCTTTATGCAGAGCTACCTCACAGCTTGAGCTATTTAAGACCTATATCTTTGTTTCAAATTTCATCTAAACATGTTTATAAGGCCACCAATAGTTTTTGATTTTTGTATGAGTGATTTTAGTTGTTCCTATATTTCTTAGATACAGACAGTTGAGGTACTTTGCTCTAGTTTGTTTGCTCTTTGACTTTGAATACAAACTTCTTTTCTTTTACTTATTTTGCAAGTGAGCTACCGACACGTTATTTATTTAATGTGCAAATTCAAAGTGTCAAACAGTCTCATAAACTCATAAGAAACCAGCAAATGAATGAAGCCGATCAATAGGAAAAGTTTATGCGCTTGTTTAGCCTTTCACTTAGCAGCATTCGAAGGATCTGTTCGCTTCGGCACCATCATAATTCAAGTCAGTCAGCTGCAGAAAAGTTACAGTTTTGCATTTACGTACCCTATCTTGTCATACATTCAGACTTTGAAACAGTGGCATGTTTTGGTGAGTGACAATTCAACTATATACAATGGTCAGAGAACCTTTGCGGCCCGTCTTGATTGGTGGACTAGCGTATGGGGATGTTACGGTTATGGAGGCCCCACCCCAAAACCCGAGGCCGGCCCCTCCCCCAAAACGGCCATTGTCCAATCACACATCATAGCAACCGTTACTATGTGAGCAGGTCCGACAAACATTGACTCCAAGCAAGATGGTGAAGCGGTGCGCCCATGGCGTTTGTAAATCGGACACTAGATACCCCGAGAGATTGTCTGGAGGAGTTGTGTTCTTTCCATTCCCAAAGCCGAAAACACAACTTGGAACTACAATGGATAAAACAGTGTGAACGGCCCCACTCCCAGTTAAATGTGTCGAACATTACGAAGCATAAATACGTCTGCTCAAAGGTAAGGCTAACAGCTAAGTTAACTAGTTACCGTGTTGTCAATATCTACTAACTAGAGGCAAGAACACAAATTGGACCAAAGTTATGATTGCCATGGATATCATTGCCAGAATGTTAACCTACTCTCTAAGCTAAGTTTAACAAGCCCTTTAGCTTTAGCCAACATTAGTTAACATGTTAACTAACGCTAGCTACATTAGCTGCTGT